>NC_056726.1:171500600-171851100 GCF_019279795.1 Protopterus annectens
ATTAATATTAATATAGAGAGCTTTGGTGGCAGGTAACATTAGAAGCATATAATCCGCCAGGGTTGAATGAGTACACAAGCATTATACCAATCCTGAAATTAAGGGCAGCTAAGTTATAATAACATTTTGTAAATATGTACATTAAATCTATCCAGAATAATTTTTACCTAATAACTATATTTATTTTTTAACATGGTGGTTTCATAAATTTTATAACATCATTTCAGAGGTTTTAGTAATACAAAAAGGGTCTTTGTTAAAGTTTTTTTAATTCCAGGAAGACATAGAAAAAATAATATGAATCTCCACTAGAGGGCAGTTGAGCATTAAGGAATTTAAATGAATTACACACATTTTTATTATTTTAACTTTTTTAAAAAAATACAGGGTAATAAACTTATATTAATTAACAGAGAAGTATTTATTTGTGTAACATTTTTAATGAAAGACAGTATTTTAAGATATAGGGAAGTATACTTATTTAAGCAAGCATGAAAAGTAATTGGAATATTACTAATTATTTAAATGATGTTATCAATGTCATTGGTCAGATTTATATAAAAGGAGTGTAATTGAATTAAAAGTTCATCTGATGAAGTCTGATTTTAGCAGACGAAAACGCGTGTGTTCAATAGCGTTTATGTTTTTTGCTTTACATAGAGTGTATACTGTGAGATATATATTTTTGCGTGGAGTGTGTGTTGAATAAACTTTGGCCAGAAGTGGTTCACATTCTCCGTTTCTCATTTGGACTTTTTGGGTTCGGAGTATCGAAGTACCATTCTTGGTTGTTTATGTTTTTATGTCTATTAATATGTTTCTATTAATATATGTATCTATTAATTTCATATATATATATATATATATATATATATATATATATATATATATATATACATTGTTGCATGAACTGTTGATATTATACTGTTAATTGTATTTTGTATTTGTTAAATAAAATTTGTAATTCTGGAGCTTTTCTCCCCGGGCCTCTACTGAAAATGGATATATATCCGGTTGGACTTTCTCGGTTAACAAATGTAAAATAAATAAATAAATAAATAAAGAATGTTCTTACAGTGAGTAATCCATATACCATTCCACCTACAGATATGCAGCATTTCCAATACAGCAGGATCAGACATTGCCCTGTATGCAAGGCAGAGATCACTTCTGAGTAGTCTATATGACACAAGCTACAATGGCAGTTATTTCAGACAGTCCCCCTAGGACAGATACTGGGGACTTGAAGTTTCCTTGTGAGGAACCTTTGTACTGTCTGCAATTGCCACTGGAAAGGTACATGACAAAATGGCCATTGTACTCAAATATTGGCATGCTGAGAGAAGAGTACATGGAAGTTATAATTATGTCATTATTGGGTGACACTGCCCTCAGTAATGACATGAGCATGGTATACTACCCTTCTTACCACTGAGGAGACATGGTGATCTATGGTAAAATAGGTGTAAACCTATGTGGCCAGGCCTGTGAGCCCATGTCTATCACCCCTGAGTATGTACATCAGGTATTGCTACTGATGTGCTACTTAACAGGAACATTGGTGTTACCAATGGAAATCATACTACATATACATTTACATGGGGTTTATGGCCATGAGTACATCAACAAACATTTGTTCATGAAGACCCTCTTGTTGGAGATTGACATAATTGGGAGATTGTATGACCGCTCCCAGTTTGCTGTGCTATGAGGAGTTTGTTTTCCTCTTGTCAGGTATAGCTGACTCTATGCAGTTGTACAGGTGCTTGCATAAAGCATTGGTGTAGAGCTCAGCATAGCTGTCTGTCCCATCTGAGGGGGGAGCTGAAGTCAAGTTATTTATACCATCCCATAGGAGGTTATAATTAATTTTGTTAAAGTTTATTACTGTATTTGCTGTGGGGTAGATTTAGGTGTGAGTCTTACTTTTAAGGAGATTGATTTGTGGTCAGATCTCACCAGGGAGGCCCTCACAGTGGAGGTGCTACAGTGGTCACCAATATTAGTAAGTGCCTGATGCAGTACATCGGCTTCCCTTTTGGGGATGTCACTCCACTTGTTCAGGGCATTGTAGTTAAGGACATGGACTAACCTTTGGGCAAGTGAGTTTGAGCATGAGTAACCAACACAATTAGTGGTTAGTGAAAATCGCCCCACACCATGGTGTTGTGATATATCTTGATAGGCACAAGTAGATTTAAATAAGCACAACAGGTGTCCTGATTCATGGAGTTGCTCCTGTCACCAGTGATGCTTGATTAGGTGTCCTACCAGCAGTGAATAGCACCTGCAGTGTCTCCAGGGAACCACACTGTTTAACCAATTTGGATGTGTTCCTATCTTTAATGAATATGGATACACCACCTGCATTACCTGCCACACTTTCAGTTTGAGGTCTGAACATGTGGAAGGATGTGTAGCCTGGTATGTCTGGGGTGCTGTCCATAGCCTTGAGCCAGGTGTGTGTGACTGTGCAAATGTCTGCATCTTCCAAGGTGGGGACACCTTCCAGTGAGTGGAGTTTAGTGTTGGCATTGCTAGCATGTAGCAGCATAACCATGATGTTGTTTGAAAAGGGCATTTCCTCATTGGAAAGTTTTCCCTTGAGATACCACCTATAAGATGCACTACAGGGATGTCAGCAGCCTCTGCCAGTGCACAAACTCCCAAGGATGACAGATGAACATCATCCTTGGCAAAGCATCAAAGTCTGCTGAGCAAGTCATCCGAGGTTGACATGTACTAGATCCCCTTACTATGACACCACATGTTAAACCAATTATTGACTTCAATCATTTTCTGTGTGTATTGAGCCATCATCCTAGGTGACGGTGAAATGCAGCTGAAGGCTATGACCACACCAACCAGAGACACAGAGTCTATAAACTCAGTCATGTGTCTGCATACAGTCCATTGAGGTAGGTCTCAAGTATACACACCAATAGGAACAATAAAGTCATAACATTACCTGATGTTGACAGACCTGCATGCATGTGTGGTATAGCATATCCTGGTACCTAACAGACAGCTAACTGTGACCTTTCCTATATGTAAAAAAATTATACATAAAACCCCGATCAACACAGCTGAAAATGAACTATAAATTTTAATAAAACAAATAACGTAAAATAAAAAGTTAAACACTTTTACAGATTTAATCTGCTTCTTCAGACCTTATAAAAAGCACTAAAGGAAGAGCATTTAAAAATCTAACAAGGTCCAATTACATGCAGTCATCTGGCTATTCACTAATAAATGAATCAACCAATCAAGCGTTCATTATGAGCCAAGGCCACTAGAGTGCAATTCAATGACGTAGGGGGTGGGATTTCAACACTGGCTTCAATGAAACCATCCCATTCAATCTTGGTGGAAGGTATGCTTGTAAAAGTAGCATCCAATGTAGCTCACAGCATTCTGTTATATTATTTTGATCTCCACCCCACACATTCAATGAAGTCAGCTCCAGCACAAAAAATCTGAATGAATGGTCACTACCTCGTTCCATTACATGTTTACCCAGGGCATTGGTTACTTTCTTTTTATTTACATCATTTATATGCTTACCCTTTATTTTATGTTATTTGTTTTATTAAAGTGTATAGTTCATTTTCAACCATGTTACTCAGGGTTTCATTTATAGTTGTTTTAGAGTATTTCATTTTGTATTACTCCGACCTTCATCGAGTGGCTTTGATTTTTATTCTTTCCCACATACAGCCTGGTGAGAGGGACATCTATGTGTCTCATGATGTAATCACCTATGAATAATAGGTTTGAGTTTGTGTTTTGCTTCAGGCGTTTGATGGGTGAGACAGTGGTGCATGCGCTATTATGTTCTGCAGAGGTATGATTATGTGTAGTGAGCTTGCAATTTCTGAGGTGCCTGTTGTTTGCATATGTGTCTGGTAAGGAGCTCCACATATGCAGGTATGTGTGACATGGGTGTGGGTGGAGTACGTGGTGAGGTGTGCATGTTGGTAAACTGTTCATTGTCATATGTACTGACCAATGTGTGAGACAGCATGGAATCAAGTTTTGTAATATAGTCTCATCTCTTACACATTGTGTTTGTGTGGCATAGGAGTACATGGGTGGGGACAATTTCCAAATCTTTGATAATGCTATTAGGAATACAGTCTTGCTTGTGTGTACGTCACAGCAGGCTATTGTTAAGCAGTAGCCTGACAGATGCTGAAATGTAACAATGATATCACCTTTATGTAGATCTCCTAAGGTAACACAGTACCTGACAGTGTGCCATAACATGGCTGAGTGAGTACAATGCTTTGCCAGGCATGTGGCCTTGGATTAACCATAATCCTGTTATTAGGCATGGTCACAATTGCATACCTATAGATGTGACAATGTACAACTTCAGCAAAGTTAGGGTCAAACACACTGTCTGTAGGCACTTCTTTCAGTGAAGATGCGGATAACTGTGCATGCACAGAAAACTTGTTCAACTTTGCAGTCATTACTTTAAATTGCTAGTCTACACTGCCTGTCAAGCAACCAGACAGCAAACTGGATATTGTGTGACATGATGTTGGAACACAGACGTGTTCCAGTTGAATAAATGTACAGTATGAAATACCTAGGACATGTGTGAGGTGCACGCACTTTGGTCAAAGGCGGCCACTCCTCTGCAGTAGGCCTCAGATCCATGTCATACAGATGTGCACCATGAAACTGTTGAAGGTCAGGCTGCATGAACTGCTGTAAAGTTGTCACCTAACAGGCATCACTGCTGCTGTGGTGCTTGTTTGAGTAACCCTAGATGTCCATGTCACTGGACATTGAACATTATATTGTGACACTACAGCTGTACACCGACTCACCATCTTGGTCAGTACCCTAGTGAAATCCTAACAACCCTGTAAAACAAGGCATAATGCATGCCACACTCAAATTATTGCTCTGGTTGCTAATCAAGGCATCTATATGGAAAAGGGCATGTGAAGCCTTCGCAGCCTTGCATTACATGGGACAACTATGTGGATGAACAAGCAGGCTGTGGCCTGCTCCTCATGTTGACCTTGATACTAACGGTTTGCTTCCAGTGAGAGACAAAATATAGGAGCATGGTATCCCCAGAGAGAGTGGTTGTGGTGAGACCAGCAATAGTAGTAGCCAGGCATCAGCAATTCAGGGGACTCCCCCCTTGTCAGCATTCTTCACAAGGTAATTTGTCACTTCAGTACACACTGCTTGAGTAGTGCCCAACTGCAGAATAACTGTGTAAACACTCTCTCCTTACCTTCATAGGGTGCATGTATGACTTTCCCCTCCATTGCTTGCCTGTGCTCTGTACAGACACAGACACCTTAGATGACTATCTTCTTGGAAACCATGATGGAATTAACTGCAGTACTTAGTTGCACACATGACAACTAGCATACAGTGGCAAGCACTGTCCCCAGATGTCTCAGTATTCTTATATTTAAAGCAATGAAAAGACATATCATGGAAATGATCAGTAACAATGCAGTACACCTGCAGACACTGGCCCAAACCCAGTTTGTTTTGTTCAAGGTCATATCATGCCTACCCTAAGCAGTGGCCCTCATTGAGTGTTAAACTATGCAATGGATGAGGGGAAAATGTCTCACTCCAACTACCATGGCCTGCAAAGGCATTTGACAAGATTAGGCCATCAGGCATTGTTGAAACACTGTAGAGATTATTTATGAACTAATATGTCAGCCAGTGGATAGCCAAGTGTCTGACAGTCATTATCTGGGAAGATAGCATTGGATAGTCCACCACTACAATGAGGCCAGTCACCAGTGGATATCCCTCACAAATCATTCCTGGGACCATCCCTCCTAGCCATTCCCTTCTCTGCAGTCATGGCCACTGTCAGTGACCTCAGACTGAGTACATTTGCAGATAATTGCAAATTAGGAGCTGTCACTGAATTCCACACAGAATCAACAGTTATCCAGGATGGGCTGACACACACATTCAGTTGTTGTCGGAGGCACTGACAAATACTAAATGCCAAGGAATGCACAATACTACATGCTTGGAAGTCATCCACCCCTGGAAAATATTGTATTGTCCACACGCCTTCGACAGTTGATGCATTAGTCAGGGTCTTATGGACACAGAGAGTGATCTAGCCTTTGACTTTCACTGGTCGGTAAGATGTGGGGATTCATTCAATGCTGCACAACTTACAGAGAAAGGAATGGCATGTAAATCCCAGAATGTCATTGTTACACTGTATTTGGCACTCATCACAGCTATCATTGAGTGCAATGACACCTTTGGTATGTAACTACACCTGGCATATCTGACAACTGTAACAGCCACAAAAGTTCCACAGTAAACCAATACACACTGTACATAACATGTCCTATGCAGACTGTGTCAAGGCCACAACTGAGTATTCTGTCTCCTACATGCTTTAGAGGGGAGGTGTATGGCTGACATACAGAGAGGTGTCAGATCCCACTGTGTACCTCCTGCATATCCAAGAAAGGACTAACACAAGAATTACCTGTTCTACACAGCTACACCTTGACTGTGGTATAAATAGGACATGCTGGAGAGACAGGTGTGTAACTCCGACACTATACCCTATATGTAACAGGCTCCCCATCCATGTGAAGCACACTTCCTCTGTAATGCACATCATATGCAAGTTACACAATAGGATGTGGAACAAGACAATCATAAATGGTTTAGAACAAATGTCTGTAATGGACACAGGGAAATTGTAGATGATTCAGCTCCTACACCACAGCTTCTAAATGTGTTAGCTCCCAAAACCCTGTTTACACTTATCAAGGGTACCAGACCTTGTCAGAGATTAGGGATGCATATCTAAGCTGAAAGAAGCCATTGTTCTTGTTAGCCTGTTATACACATATGAACCAATGGAGCCATGCACCTATCCTGCTTTACCTTTCTATAGACATTTTTCTTCTGTGTTGACATTCCATCCCCTGCTCTGACGTTTATGGGATGATTGTAGCTGTGTACCCACAGGTGTGTCCTACACAGTCCTGAAACTGAAACATAAACAGCTCCAAGAGACACCTTTCATTATGTAAGTGTACAGTCATTACAACATCACCCAATGTAATAATGGGGTTTACTAATTACAAACGGCATCATACAATATCTGTCAGTAACCAGTACAAGTGGCATGTCAAAGGCAACAATGGATGAAACTATTTATTTATTTATTATTTATTTTACATTTGTTAACCAGGTTAGTCCAGCTGAGTGTTTGGCTCATTTTCAGTGGAGACCCAGGAAGAAAAGCTCCGCAGTGAGTTTTTAAATTTTACTTACAAACAGTTAAGAAATTCTCATTTGCAACTAAATAAACAGTAAAAGAGATAACATTTAACAAAACTTCAAAACATTTTTTGAACATTAACAATAAATCATACAGAATAAGCCATGGTGGTGCAGTGGTAGCATTGTCGCCTCACAACAAGAGGTTCTCCCATTTGATTCTCGGCTGGAGCGCCTTCTGTGTGGAGTCTGCATATCCTCCCCGCGGTCGAGTAGCGTTCGAAAGACATGTGCAGAATGGGCGTGCCTTAGTTGAAGGTTGGGTGTCAAGCTGGCACCTTGGCACTCGTAAAAAAATCTACTGCCAATCATTAGCGGACCGGAGTTCCGCTGTGGTGACCCCTAACTGGGAAAAGCTGAAAGAAGAAGAAGAACAATAAATCATAGAGAAAACACTTAGGTACAATGTCATGAAAGTAATAAAGCATTCATAATTCCTGTTTGGTTATATACAGTATATGTACAAAAGGAATAGCATGGGGATAAAGTGGTTAAACATAGTGACAGAGGGGTAGAAGTTTATTAAGATAGACAGTAGAAGATAAGGAAAAAGAGGGAGAAGAAATACAAGGGAAGAGTATAGTGGGAGAACAGGGAAGTAAGAATGAGAGGACTGATGGAGGGGGACATATTAGAAGCTAGGGTAGGGTAGTTTCAGGGAGGATGACTACAGTGGCACAGTAATTTAGATAGACACCCTGTGCATCAGACACATAGCTTAATTTCCCTGCATTGATGACAAGGATGACAGGGATGTGGCACAGATATAATCACTAGCACATGCTGTTGTGTGGGGGTGCAGGAGGCAATTGTGTGTGAGTCAGGAAGGGAAGCAAGCAGGATAGACCATGGAAATGTGCCATGTGTGTCTGCAGATGACCTGATTGTGACTTTGGTATATGAGTGTCTGTGTGAACACAGTTAAGCTCAGTGCTAATGTGTCTGTATGTTGGACAGCATTGAACCATGCATGGTAGAGCTAACAGTTCACTGTCTCCACTGCCAAAAATGGGAACTCGCACTGCCAGGAGTTGCACTGGCACTTCCATGCCCAAGGTCAGAAGTGGGGCTACTACCTGAAGGTGACTGCTGTCATGCTGAGACCGTGTCCTCCACGGGAACCCCCAGGACCACAAGCCCTTGGTCTGCAACATCTTGGCATGGACAGTGCACATCCCTCTACAGTGCTGGATGTACTGCCACTATGGGAGCTTAACTGCGCAAGGTCAAGTGGACTCTCAGCAGATGCAGTTGCTGACCTATGTCCATGAGTCTGATGCTCAACTCCAAACAGACATTCCATCACAGACAATGTGCATTCCAAGATAGATATTCTGCGATCTGTCTCAGACTGTCTTTCCACTGTGTCATTCAACAGATCCAGGGTATCAGCAATGAGGTGGAGGCAGTTATGGATGTCAAACTGTGATAGCCCTAAGCATTCATATGGAGTTCCTTTCAGAACATGCCTATGCCTCCATGATGGCCCTAAATATATGCTGAGTGACATTAGACGAGACACCTGCAACAGGTGGTGGAAGGACAGCAGGCCTACTATGAGCACCCCTATCAATCAATGTGTGAAATCTTGCCAGCTCTTTGGCTATGGTCAGTATTGACAATCATTGCAGTCACTTTAGCCACACTTTCCTGTTCAAGGTCCCCACCCTCTGACTGCCCAATATCTGTGGCATCAGGGGACTGGGTATCCATAGGCATACTTACTGTGTATGGTGATAATGAGGGCAGAAGAGAGGTGTAAACCTGTGTGACAGATTCAGCCCCTGCAAGCTGCAACCCCCACCTGTGCCTCACTTTGGCCACCATTATCATCAGAGTCTGAAGAGACACTGACATCAGATTGTGAACTCTGATAAAAAGGATAAAGTGGTACACATTAATACCTGCACTACTATGTTCTGCAGTACTACTTTGCAATATATGTATATGTTAAGCTGTATACAATGCTGTCAGTATTACAAACTTGTTTAATCCCCAACCTCATATACTAGGACATGAGGACATCCTTTTCTAACAAAAATCTGTAGTTGCTTGTAAATAAAAAGCTCTTTAGTCTAGAATCTCATGGGCAACAGTGATGTACACTGTTGACAATTGGCAAAATTCTGCACAGATGACACATATGGCAATCTGTAATGTCCTGAAAATACTGTCAAATATATCAGTGTGAGCACACCTACAAGGCATAGGTATGACTCTAAACTGTGTTCAGCTGAAAAATATCTGTGCAGTTGGCAATCATGCAAACAGTACATCAATCCAGCCATCAGGCCTGGGACGTCACTTTAGCGAATACATTGCACTAAATCTACATCTCTAACAAAACAGTGTTGTGCTTACCAGGAGCAGGGGCATGGCCACATCCAATTCCTGATGGTCCTTGAAAATTTGAGGGAGAGGTAATGTAAACAGCACCATATGTTGCACTATAACAGGCTAATGCATCCAAATATCTGACATTTACAGTACCTGCTATGTTAATTGGTATGTTGGTCAAAATCTGAGCATGTGATTCAAACTGCAACTACCCCTCCCCCCAAAAAATACCTGACGCCCACATAAAACTATCTACATTCTGACACACTGAATGCTACAGTATTCCAATGATGATCCAACTAAGCATACCTGGATGCTCCTCTTCTGTGGAAACGATGGCACCAGATCCACAACATACCATGTGATTGTTCCCTGGGAGTTGTCCTGTGTTCCTAGGTTCACCAGGAATTCCTCAGTGGCTGACAGTGGTTGTTCTGCCACAGGTCCCCCATCAGTGCCACATCTGCTGCTCTTCTGTGTGCAGCATTGATCATATCAGTGGCACAGTGTTGTACCTGCTCATATGTCCTGCTCTGGTGACTGATAGCATTCACATTGCGAACCAGGTCAGCCAACAATGCTGCCTGCTCTTCCTGTTTTGCCTTCCCCTGGACAGCAGGAGTTGAAGTTGTTGGTGCAAGGCCTCCAGGATGGTGTCATTTTCAGTGTCTTTAAAAGGGAACTGGCATCAGGGATACATATTTCCTGAATGACAACAAAATGGGAATACATGTCAGCATCACATACATGGGAGTACAGTATTTAGAGATACAGCAATAACAGATGGCTACCAGTATTCACTGCTTGATTACACATCTCACATTCAGCACTATGCAAAGATAGTAAGGTGAGGATGCAACTAGGATAGTACCAATAGACAGCTATTCCTGTTGGTGCTATGACAGATACTGATGTATGATCACACACCCAACACAGGAGTCCATTAAAGTGTGGCCCCTAGGTCAGGACCTCCCTTTCAATATATAAAAACAACAGTGACAAACAAATAGCAGTGTAGCATTACAACTGCTATCAAGGGAAATTTCCAGGAGATCGCTGTACCTAATTAACAAAAAGCATTCTACCCTTACTGTACTGTAGTTTGTCTGGTGGTATAACACATCTGGAGATCAATGATATGTCATCATTACAGTTCTAAGAAAGTCTTAATGATCTTACTCCATTCCCCCTAAGTATAGTGAAACATATGCATCACGTTGGAAACAAAATGGTTACATACCCAATGGAGTACAATACTCCTCTGTTGAAAGGTACAGGTATATAAATGTTGTTTCAATGTGTTCACCTTGTGAAGTAACTCTCATACACAATGGTTCCCCTAGCTAGCTGTTTGCTCTTTTAACATGGTTCTCATTAGCAAGTGACTGCCTCTGAAACAATCGGTGCTTCTGAAATAATAACTGCAAGCCAATCCCATGCAACCACTGAGCAAGATATAAGGCCTCAATGTAGATTACAACCCCTTTCTGATATGTTGGGTTGGAAATTACTGGGATATAGATACTACGTCATGGCAGAGAGAATGTCTGTAGCAGCTACTTTTTACATACAAATGTGTGTGTTACAGTCTGAAGCTGAATGATGCTGCAGGCAATAGGCTTAGGCAGAAAGGGTGAACACTTTGCAGGACAACAAGCTTTAAGAGTAAGTGTGGGACCAGTGGCAGTCTTGTTGTACAGACATAGCCAGATTGAGGGTACCCATCCCACTGGGAATTAAGGTATGTGTTTCAGGTAAGTATGTCAGCCAATGTTATCAGTAACACAATACAAGACAAAATGTTTTATGTGTCCTAGGAAAAAGGTAGGGGTACATTAACCATTATGTCATGCAGTTGGACAACTGCCAAGTTATGTGTTATGTCAAGGTAGTCTCCTATTAAGTGTGTACTGGCAGCCCTTGTGTTTAGCTCAACCTCCATATATGTATGTTACTTGTGCAGCTGTGGTTGTCTGTGATATCATCAGCAAATCATTGTGGGCTGCAGTCTGATATTACTGGCCACAATTTCAGTACACACTTCAACATCCTCTGGGAATTCAGGCTAGTGCATGACCTGACATTCTCTGCATTTTCTAGTGTTGCACTAGGACTAGTAAGAGTGGTCCTACATGTAGGCCTTTGACCTCTATTACTTAGATGCAGGCATTCCACCTGTACTGCTTTGGGTGGATAAATAGATGATGAGACAGACATACATATCACAATTTATAATGTTGATGTCAACATTCATGTATTTTCATTGCTAGACGCAGCTGTACTTGAACCCAGGACCATGTATACCAAAAGATAACACTTCAATGCATTTTACAGACTGAGCTGCAGAGTCACCATCATAGTAGGTGAATTTTACATGTTGTAGATATCATTCCACAGTTATCTGCTGTTACATACCGCACTTACATCTATTGGTAAGTGGATGGCTATAGAGTGCTGTATTTGTATACCAGAGTCCCAGTTAAAATCCTATTTTCCATTAATGTTTTATCAAGTGTGTTCTTACATGTTGCAGACATAACTGCATGACTACCTGCTATTAGATACCTCATCTTACATCTAAGCTTATGTGTGTGGCTTTATAGTGATGTATTCCTCTACTTGAGTGCAAGTTACACACTACTATTTTTCTATTAAACTTTAAGCTGATTTGTGCAGTGCAGAGCAATGCGCAGCATCGCTTCAACATGCTTAATGACAGTAACTTGAGCATTACTATGTTTTGATTAAAACACCTGTTTTGATTAGCAGCTGTGTGGCTTAGCAGATTGAGCCAGTGTTCTGCAAGTGCAATGGTCCTGAGTTTGTAATAGGGTGCAGGTGTACTTTTTGAATGTGATTAATATTGTTTCAAAAGTATATATCAGTGTAGCGCTATTTAGCAGAGCTACGTGATGCAGCGTGCAGTGCCACATTGTGCAAAAATCTTTAAAGAAAAGAAAAATGGAGAGATAGGATAGTGGTAAAGTGGGGTGCAAGCAGGGGGGGAAAAACATAGAGAAAGGCAGGTAGGGATGTGCAGGACAGGTGTAGGATAGAACCATAGCTATCCATTTCTTGAACAACTACAACTGTGCATTTTCACAGATTTTTTAGCTGAATTTGGACTGTCACCCCCAGACAATTGGACCCAATTAAGTGTGTCCAGTGGACACGTGTGTGAAATGGAGAGCTATGTATGGGATGAAATTTTATTTGGGGCAGGTTCCGATTTTTTTTAGTGGAATATTGGGGATGGGACACAGGTACGTGTGGGGGTAGGTAAGTTGGGATGGTGGGGAAGCTTTTGCAGATAGACAAGACAGACAAGACAGCAGACAGGGTTGGTGTGTGACACAAGACGGGGTGAACTCCTTGGATGGGCAGGGTTTTGTGGAACCTCAGAGCCATAAGGATCACACAGTGGGAGTGTCAGCACTACTCCTTCACTGCCCCTGTGGTGGCAGTGATGGATGCTGGCATCCAAGGTAAGGCTGCCCCACCAGGATGGACAGCATGCTCTCCATCTGGCATGGGTGTACATCGACAATTCACAGCAGTAACCCATGCACCATACACCATGGATGGCACAGTGGTGCAATGGTAGCATTGTCGCCTCACAGCAAGAGATTTTATGGTTCAATTCTCTGTTGGGAGTGCCTTCTGTGTGGAGTCTGCATGTCCTCCCTGCATTTGTGTGGGTTTCCTCCGGGTGTTCCGTTTTCCTCCCACGTTTCAAAGACATGCATCTGGAGCGTTTCTCCTCAAGCTTCTGCTGAAAATTGGCTTTGTTCCAAGTTAGACTTTCCCTGTAAACAAATGTTAAATAAATAAAAAAATAAATACAAAAATAAAAATACCTGGCAGTTCCTCATGGGTGACAAATCACCACCTCCACTCCCAAAGGAGGGCCCAGCTCCAACCTGTGGGGCAGAACTACCCAACACCACAGGTAGTGCAGGGGCAGCAGAGGGGGCACCACCAAGCTGCAGCTCAGATGTGCTGGGTCCAGGTGCCACGGCTGGGGGAACCCAAGGTAGGTGGATCAATAGGAACCAGTGTACCTTGTTGCACTGTAGCAAATTAAATATAAACATAAGGTAACAAAGGAAATAACCAAACAAATATTAGTATTAACATAATGGAAGATAATATTGATTAATCAAAAGACATATAAAGTAATATTATGAAGAACACAACAATAAATAACATTAAAGAAAGTATGTTAACAGCAAACCAGTATAAAATAATACATAAGGCCAACATAATAGTTAGTTACAAATAATATATTAATATCAAATCATAATAATAAATAACATTAATAAATTAAAAAAGATAAGGTGTGCAGAGAGAGAGAAAAAACATACCATTAGTAACTTTGCAGGTAATATTACTACACAGACTAGTAATACACACTTCTACGGATATGCAATTTCAGTTGTGAATACAGTGATTGTAATTCTTGTATAGATGATGTTCCACATACATACCACTAAACCTGTTAGCATGGGACAGTATGGGCCATGCATTAACAAATGCTGGTACACAGGCACAACTACAGGGAACTGTGTTATATAAGTGTGCTCGTACATTACTAACAAAGTGTTCTGTAAATGAATTTGCCAAGAAATTGCATTCCAAGTAATGTCATGTGTCTGCTAATCAAAAGCCCGTCATATGGGGCACTAGTCACTACACTCTTCAAAAGCATGACAGTTGAGGAGTATGCTCATGTACAGTAGACAGCTGGTTATTTCTCAGCTGGCTGCCATGGGATTAGAACCCACAAGCAGTGACTGCAGGAATTATGTGCACTTTATTTCAATATCATGAATTCTTAAAACACTATTCTCCCTTACGACTTTTACCGCAACATTTTGTCTGAAATCCTATATTTATACACATGCATAGTCACATGAGGTATCACATTAAAAATGAAATGCAGTGAACACATGAATAATGAGCACTTTACTTGAATACACTAGTTATCAAAGCACCATCTCCTTTTATACTCTATTAATGTTACATGAAATCTGGCAGCTACACACATGTATTATGGTTGTGTAGGTGGTCTGTTGACCTAACCATATACACGGTTTATTTACTGAGTGCTATGTACAGCATATTTTGTGGAAATTATTTGAACTGGGGCTTGACACTTAATCTGGATACTGCAATACATGCATATCTGAAATTTGATGATGCATTATTTTTTAGTTAATATATAACATGTAACTGGTGTCTGATTGTAACACACATGAAGTGAAAACAGAATAATGAAAACTTATTTGAAAAGACTACTTATCAAAGCACACTCCTCTTTTAAACTTTATTGATAATGTTCCTTTAAATCTGGCACTTAAACACATGGATAGCAGTTTGGGACTTCAGTTACCTCTCCAATATACCATGTTCATTGCCTGGGTGGAATGTACAGCATTATTTCAGACAGAATGAGTACAACACAGCCTTGTACCTTACTCTGGTTATTGCAGTATATTCATTTCAGACATTTGTGGCTACATTCTTTATTCATTAACATTTAACAGTTGACTAGTGCTAGATTCTAACACATATGCAAATACAGGGACAATCAACACTTATTTGAAAAGATTACTTATCAAAGCACACTCCTGATTTAAACTGTATTGATAATGTTCCCTAAAATCTGCCATTTAGACACATGGCCAGCAGTCCAGGACTTCAGTAACCTTACCCATATACAATGTTCATTGTCTGGGTGGAATATACAGCATTATTTCAGACAAAATGAGCATAACACAGGCTTGAACCTTACTCTGGGTAATAAACTACATTTATTTCAGATAGTTTTTGCTGCATTCTTTATTCATTTACATTTCATAGTTGACTGGTGTCAGATTAGAACACACATGGCATTTAATACAGGAATTATCAACATTTTTTATTTTGAAAACATTACATATAAAAACACAATCACCCTTTAGATTTTATTGATTAATGTTGCTTCAAGTCTAGTGTGTAGACCATGGACAGCTGTGTAAGACTTCTAATAAATAACCCATATACCATGTCCATTAACTGAGTGCAACCTACAGCATATTTCAGACAATAAGCAGACCAGAACATTGACTCAATATTGGTAGGCCACAACATTAAATGATGTTTGGAAGCTGTACTACACAATACTGCATGTTTACCTGATTTAACTAGCTTTACCATTTCAGGTAGACAGTGACACATTACTAAACATGTTACATGTCCCAGGTATGTCATACCTGACTGTTAAGACTGCAAACTCTGTAACTAATTTATTATAAGATGACGTTATGTATTAAGTTATTACTTTGATGTTTCCCTATTTACCACACTCTGGCCTCATCCTGGCCAGGTGCCCTGCATGAGACTGGACATTGTGGGCCCTGTCTTCTGCAGCTGTTGAAAGAGAAGCAAACTTTTATACATACCAGTTTTGCACAGATTCAGCTTGTATATTTCTAAAGTACTGGCAAACATACTTACATATCTGTGGGGTCTGCCCAGCCTGAGATTCTTTGACCCAGGTGTCCAGGTTCCCCTCTTCCTACGTTTCAAGTCTTCATAGTGGTGATGACACCAATCACCAGTGCAGGGGATACCAGAAGCATTGATAAGTTCCTTAAACAACAGATCCCAGGCCTCAGACTTACACTCTGAGCCCTGGTAATCGCCTGTAGCAGCTGGGGTTCATATTTTTTAACCATGAGTCTAAAAAACACTTTGGACTCTTGCACAGCCCACCTCAGTGCCCATAAGTGCACTCCCTCCAACAACACCAGGCATATCAACAGCCAAGTGAAGACTCCAATGAATGGTATGAAATTCCCACCCATTGGCTTTATATAGACTACATTCCTGTCCTTACATGCCATACTGTAACTTTAAAAAAAGTGCCTTGTCCTTTAGCTTCATGCAAACTCGCACAACCATTTCAGTGAAGCTAAGCATCCCACAAAATTGCCCCAGCCATTTTTAAGCATAACTTATTAACGTGCAAAAGATGTACACCTTTGAGCATGTTTAAGGGATGCTTAGCATTGCACAGCTTTTATAAATGTAACACTTTTTTAAAATTTTGAGTTAAACTGAAGTTTCAGTCACCTGACACATTTCCACAGCAATAAAGGTTAAACATACGACTGCTCAGGACTTGAACCCAGGACCTACTACACTGTAAGTCATGACTCAACCGATCTAGCAAGTTGGATAGTACAGGAAAGCAGCATATCTTCACATATACTACTAAGATGTCTGTTAACATTGTGCAGTGAAGCTGCGTGAGTTTGCATGTTGCTCAGCACAACACAATTACAACAATTAAATATATCCAATTTCTATTTTTAGATGTCTGAGGGCATTGCTAAGCACTGTGCCACTCCTCGCAAACAGGGAGAGACAAAAAAAAAAAAAAAAAAAAAAAAAAAAACATTACATCTGGTTTCTATTTTTAGATCTATAGCAGCTGTCAGGTGCATATGCATAAGTGCAGCTTTGCACCGCTAAGCAGCGCTCCACACTGCGCAAACAGGGAGAGACAATAAAAAAAGAAAAAAAATGCAATTGATTACATCTTGTATCTATTTTTAGATCTATAACAGATGTCAGGTGAATATGTATAAGTGGAGTTCAGCATCGCAAAGCACTACTCCACACTGCGCAAACAACACATAAAAAAAAAAAAAAAAAAAAAAAGGAAAATACTGTCCTGTGCTTACTACCTGCCCAGAGATTTTCTGGGCAGTCCACAAGAGGAAACAACCGCTACACTGTTGCCTGCACAGATTCAATATCCATGTTTCAAACTACTCCTCACAAGTTATTTCTCCAATCACTGGCTATGTTCTTGTACTACCCCCAACTAAGCAAACACAATTCCTGCTTATTGTGCTTTTTTCTACCTATGTAACTCAATACTTTTGATTCTATTTTTGTTTGTTGATATCATATTTTTTTACTTTTTTGGATTGTGAGATTTTTTCAACATGTATTAACTTGATTTTACACTGTACTATATTATTATGTAAACTTCTTAGTAATCTTTTACACTGTAAGTAGCATATCTAAGTATAATTATTGTAGCGTTTTGGGAGCTTTTCTCCTCGGGTCTCTGCTGAAAACAGGCTTGCTTTTTTAACACAGTCGGACACTACCTGGTTACCAAATGTAAATAAATAAATAATGTTACTGTGATTTCCCTTGGCAAAGTGCCATACGTAACATGTATGGTGCAATGCCGGGGAGGAACTGTGGCCGTGTACATAGATACATTCTGTGTAGGCTCTACATGGAGCCTACATGGATTTTATTGAATCCTGTGGTTCATCATTTTCTATAATGCTTTGTGGCTTATGTTTCCAGTGTTTTTCAGCCACTTCAATACAGCAATGTTTGCACAATCCCCAATGCAATGGTCTTGCCACATTGTTATGCCTTTCAGTATACAGTCCTTCTGCTGTTAGTGTATCACAACCAGCAACAAGGTGTGTGACAGTATACAATTTTATTTTTTAAAAACCTACATTTGTCTGTTTCTCCCAGATGTTCAATGGATTTTGCAAACCAAAGTGTACATAGTCCACTATCCTGGACTACCGATATTAACCTTTCCTCTTTTGGTTTTAATTCACCTCTCCTTAACAACTCCTGCATTCGATCATGATCAACATGAGGTTGTTCCATGTGTTTTCTACACTTGCAACTATATTTATACATTTTCCACATTTCTTGCCTTCTCATCTGATCCTTCACCTTATATTATTTTTTTTTGCTTTTTTACACAATCAGTTGCTGCCTGATTTTTATCTACTTCTGGTTTGATTTCCATTCCTGCTTGACATCAGAATGGGGAATATATAAACCTGGTATGCACTGATTTTTATAAATCATTTGATGAGCATGAAGCATCCTTCTTGTTTTCCTGCCAACCTATCCAACACCTTTTGAGGCCAGTCAATCACTCCAAAACTGTAAGTTAGGACAGGAAGAGCAAATCGGTTTACAGCTTGGACTTTGTTCCTAGATGTCAACGCTGTTTTCAGTATTAATTTAAGTCTTCTAAAATAGAAATCCTGTGGATGTCACTTGTTCTTCTAAAACAGACTTTACTAAGTTTTATTCAAATTTGTTCATGTTTTTATTGTTGATTCTTCATCATTTCTCAAATATTTATACACTCCCTCTTGCTCAAGTTCTTTTATATCACATTCTTGTCCCAAACTGATGTTTTCTTGGTACTGCAGCTTTCCTGCTTTAAAGGTTGCTTTTGCACATTTTTCAAGACCAAATGACATTCTTATATCATCTGAAAAAAGTTTTGACCACTTGCAGTTGTGCTTTAAGTTCCTCATCTGATGAACTATATAGTTTTAAATCATCTACAAAAAGATGAGAAGTCTTTATACTCTTTGTTTTCTAGGCGCCAAATTGTAGCGATGACCTAATCTGTTAAGCAGATAGCTTAATGGGTTATGGGCAAGACAAAAGAGCACTGGTGATAGAAAGTCACCCTGGAACATCCTCCTTTGAATTTTTATCCCTGGAATAATAATTTGTTCTTTCTCATGTCTTAACTGCAAAGTGGTTTGCCACTGTTTCATGGTCGCTGTAATTTCATCTATCAGGATAGGTTGTAGCTTACACATTTATAAGCACTGTTTTATCCACGAATCTGGGATACTGTCAAATGCTTTTTTGTAGTCTATCTATGCCATACTTAGATTTTTTCCCTTTTTACAGTTTCTCCATTATGACTTTATTTAACAACAAATGATCCTTTGTTCCATATGACTTTGTTTTATTAGCCTTTTGTTATATTGCAATGGTTGAGTTTTCTTCTAAATGACTATAAACTCTGTCAGCATTAATTCCAGTGTATAGTTTATATGTCATTGGAAGGCAAGTTATTGGTCTATAGTTTTTAGGGTAGCTTGCAGGTTCACTCTTAAGTAAGAGCATTGTTTTTTCTGTTGTTAATCAAGCTGGTGTCTATTCATTGTGTGCATATAAATAGTTCTTACTCATGGCTAAATCTTCATGCAAAGATGTTAATACTTTTAGCCAGAAGTTAGGTACTGGGATTTTCCATTTAGGAGCTTTTCTTAACTTTGTTTCAATCTCTCTGGCCAGTACATCATCCTGTTTCATATCCTGTACACTTGAACTTCTTATTCTTTCTTTTACTTTTTCTATCCATTTAGCATCTTTGTTATGTTCCACAGGATCTTCATAGATATTTTTTTCCAAAATGTATACATTTCTTCTTTTTTGGTGGCGTTTCAATTCCTTATGCCTTGTTTCCCAATACTCTATAAAACTTTTTTGGGTCATCAATACATTGCTTATTTTGTATTTTTCCTTTATATTTATCTATTTATCTTAGAAGTATTTCTGCCTGTGTTGATATTAGTGTATTATTTGCAACAGTGGATGATAGATCCTGATATATTACAATACTGCATATTGCTTTTATCACATCTATCTTTCTGAGTATTTTTGTTGATCTGTTCCCTCTTCTATACTCTTCTAACAGTAACACTTCTTGTCCTAATTGCTTTATAGTTTTCTCTATTCGATAGTTCCATGATGGCATTCAATTTCTTCCCTTCCTTTTCCTTACTTAACTGTGTTCTTGTAGTTAATACGTTATCTGTTAATTTTGCTGCACAGTAATATATCCTATTTACTTCTGTCATATTGAATGAATCCCAATGGACAGTCCTAATTACTGTGTTCATTTGTTTTATCAAACTTCTAACTTTTTGGGTTTTATTAACCTTCTGCAGTCCATTTCTTTCATTGATCTTAATATGCCTGCCCATCTGTATTAAATCAAATAACTCTTCTCCTACATTATTTTCTTCTAAACTGAGGGCACATTTTTTGTTCTCCATTTCCTGCGGGCATTTTAGAGAAAGTTCCAGAGCATCTTCCTGTGCCACGTTCTCTTCAGTTTCATCCTGTGTCACCCATTGCTCTTTCATATGGGAACTCACTGGCTTATTAGTCTACAACGTTGACTGTGTAAGAGTTGACACAGTTTCCAGTTCCTTCCCCTGCTGTTCATGTCCAACTGAACATTTGTACTGGTTTCCTATGGAAGGCCACAAAGTATCTTCATATGGCAACTGATCAGATGCTTCCCACTCCACTGGTTTTTCCTTAATTTGGGTGCCCATTGCTCTACCCTGCTGCGATGTTACCTGAGTTAAGTTTTCTACACTAAATCCTTCACTTCGCAGTTAATCTATAACATCAGTTTCTATTTCTTTAACGTATCCTTTACTTACTTTTCCTCTTTGTTTTCTTATTTTTTGCACTGTAAACTTTTCCATGTCTGGATGCCTTTGCCTGCTTTTCTCTTCAAATATCTTTGGTGCTGCTCTTTTTGTATTGATTAGTTTTGGATCCTTCTTTGCATAAATATTGCACCTTATTAAATCTTTTTCTGTTTCCCATGTCCATATTTCTTCTTCAGACGTCTCCTGTTCCTCCTGTTTCTCCTTACTTGGAGGACTCATTTCATCATGCTGTGATATAACCTATGTAAGACTTTTTTACACCAAATCCTTCACTTTGCAGGCATTCCATAACTTCAGCTTCTATTTTTTTTTAATTTCTACTTTACTAATCTTCTGTTCTACATTGCCTCTTTATGATCTTATTTTCTCTATTGTGAAATTTTCCATATCAAGGTGCCTTTGCCTGTATTTCTCCTTGAATATCTTTGGGGCTGCTTTATTGTATTGATTAAGTTGGCTTTTTCCTTTCAATAAATATTGCACCATATTAGATCTCTTTTTCTTTACCATGTCCATATTTCTTTTTTATACCTTTCAAAAATCTCTAGATTTTGTTCTTTATATTTTCGCACTTTCTCAGTTGCTTCTTTTTCCAAAAGGCCCAAGGTTTCTTGGTCTATATAATGTTTTTTCACAAACATGTTGTATTAATGAACACAGATTTTTATTTGAAGCTTCAGATAGTTTTTCTTGTGCAAATATTTTTCTTTCCTCTAATTTCTCTCTTAATCTTTTTGTGTATCTTGTTTGGAAATTCTGGCCTTCTTGCATAATAATAATAATACATAATGTCTTTCTTATTCTCAATAGTTCACTCTGTCCTTTATGGCTCTTTTCTGGTCTATCAATTTTTGTGATTTTTGTGGACTACTACTTCCTTCTACAACAGGGAGTGATCCACCACCTTGGCCTGTCCTGGCCCCATTGAAGGGATACTTTTCTTTAAGCTCTGTAACAGGATACTAAATATTCTCTCCCCAAGTAATATACCAAAATCATACAAATGATCCCCACTCCAAATACTAGTAACATTCAGGAAACCAAAATACATGGAAAGAAAGAAACATTATACCATTTATGATATGCATATTACTCAACTGCATAGCAAAATATCAACAATTGATAGACGTATGTAAGTGTTTAACAGTAATATAAAGTCCCATGAAGTAGACTGCAGTCCATTAAAACAGTTTTGAGGTGTCTAGAGAGGTGAAATGATTGTTTGTTTTTAAATCACACACAGTTCACATAACATCCCCATGCTACATTAAACTTTTACAATTCTGACTATAACATTCACGTGACCATAAAATGCAATCACTGCTAGACTTTCCTGACATTAACAGTCAGTACATTTACATAACTTTATGCAAAAATAACAAAATTCCTTTATCCTGCAGCATGACTCTCTTAACTTCCTGCACGAAGCCATTATTTTGTTCCTCAATTTGAAGTCAGTACATACTCATTTCAAGGCTTCTTCTGCATCAGCAATTAATTTCACTCTGTATAGAAAAACACCTTGAAGAAGGTAGGCTACGACATCATACATTTTAAGTTTCTAACCTTGCATTTATACTTAAATCAGTCATACTGTTTGCAGGTCTGGACAGAAAAGTCATTTTCAAACAAATATTATTATTTTGCTTATTCTACACACTTTGCCTGGCTTTCAAAGCTGAATCAGAATTTGCTCTATTAAGTACTAAGACTCAAAGCATACTAAAATATAATAAGGCCCTTCAACTGCCACATTTGACTCTGGCTTTGAAACTCAGTATATGTCTGTGACTCTTAACGATTTGTCTGCCAGTCTGTCCAAGCCATCAATTTGCTCCTGATAGAAGGCATTTGATTTTGAGGGATGCATCTTTTCCTCTAGTCTTTTCTGAGGCACTCCATGAGATTGTGATAGCCTTCTCTTTCTAGCACACCACTCAAAAACAAATTCATTCTTTGTGCCTGTCTCTTGCCCAGACTTAAAACCACACATTGCTAATTTCACCTGTAAACTAAAGAATTGCTCCCTCACCACCTCATTTATCTGCTGGAATGACAAAATAACTTCTGCATAGTTGTAAAGTGTCTCATCTACTTTATTACAGCGAATAAATACTTATCCATAAACACCTCCAATTTACCACTTTGGCTTTTAGTCAGTATTGTCTTTGATGAAAACTCCATGGATTCACCAAATTAAGATTCATCCCATCATTCTTCAAAACCTGTTGATTCCTCCTTTTCTTACACCATGCTCCAAATGCTTGCATGTTTTCACTCTCTCATCCGCTTCCAGTGCATTTATCAAGTGAGCCATCAATTGCACATCGATTTATTCAAAACACTCTAATATATGGTCAACATACTATAACTAGTTATAGCAGCAAACAGATAAGGTGCCTTTCATTCCAAAGCACTACAAGATCTCAGGCCAACAAGATTCTGAATGTGGATCCTTAAGGAAATTAACAATAGCCATACAAAATATCATATTCATAATGAAGCAGAGAGTATTCTAAGAACTAAGCCAAGACAGGAATGGAGAAAGGAGATTCTGCTGACAGGGATGACTGCAATCAGGGGTAACGAGAATAGGTGAGAGGTGGATGGAATTTACTGAGAAAACTGGCAAAGGAACCATGATATTGGGAGTAAATAATTAGACAGGGAAAGGTAATAGAATGGTAAGAGGCCAAGAATACATTTGAACTGCAGGCTAGAGACTGACTTCTCTATCATGGACTGATATCAGAGTATAAACAAAGAGAAAGGCAAAGGGGGGTGATCCTATGTGAAAGACCAGCACTAGTAGAGATTTTAGCTGAAGCTAGAACAGAAACTGCTGTTAAAAGGGGATTATTAGTATGGCATATAAAATATTGCATGATAGCTATAGGAATCAGAGGAGTTTAGAAAGGAGAAAGAATGGATAAGCAATTCACAAAGAAACAAACAGAGAATATATGTATGGCTCTCAAATATGCAACAAAGTCTAGAAGATTTAGGATTTTTGCTTGGAAATGTTTGCACGGGTATTTTTATACCCAAAGCAGACTCCAGCAACTTTTTTCCTCAGGTAAGTTGCAAATGTTGGAAGTCAAGATGAGGAAGAAAGAGGCCACTGGGAACAAATGTTTGGGAGTATAATAATATGGCTGGCTTTAAAAATTCAGACTACTATGTCAGATATACTGTGTGGGGAAATTGGTGTAACTAAGGAAATGATTTTTGACCTGTGATACAGAATCTTAATTACATGGACACAGTAAGGCCTTGCTGAATTTAATTCTGGTGGCTGTCCATAAAGCAATTGCTAGAAAATGGAAGTTCAAACCAAATGTATTTGAAGTAGTGAATATAGTAACAGAGATAAAACTACTGGAAGTGGGATCTTTAGAAAAGGGTAGGAGACAATTACATAGAAAAAGTGGGAATTGTGGGAACAATAGATGCAGAATAAAGTTTTGTAGGAGGTATGAGGTTTAAGGGAATGCAGAAACTGACTGAACTATGTAACGTTCAATTGACAATGACTGTATAGAAGAGTATGTGTGATGCATAATGTTTGCAACTGAGAATATGCCAATACGGTTTGTTTTCATTTATATAATTCTATAATTGACTATGTCATAAGTGATAATTCAACAAAGCTATTTTTTTTTTAAGAAAAATATTTCAGGCCATCTTACTTTAATAAAGAAATGCTGGGCAAAACAAGTGACTGAACTGTAATCTGATTAATTGTACTACAATTTCTGAAATATTTTACCCTCCCACATGAAAAAATCCAGCCAAAATTGCAAACAATGTATCCACCATGTATGGTCACAATTACGACACACTCATGGGGCAAGGCAGTCTTCAAAGTTTTAAAATTACACATAGGTAAACAGGAATATACTCTTCAGATATTCATTTACTGTACATTTAAACAAAATTCATAACATGCTACTCCCCTGAATGTAAATTCAGCTGTATATATATATATATATATATATATATATATATATATATATATATATATATATATATATATATAATTTGTGTAAATTAAATAATAAGCATTGTAATCACCTCTGTGGTGCTTTTGGTTTTTGGAATGGGGGGATACATTAGCAGAACATCTAAATCCACACATGCTGTCTTACCCTTCTACTGAAATCCATGCAGCCTACTTAAAGCTGACAATATAGAACTGTACCTACTGATGACACTAATGGAACCATAAAGAAACACTGGCTTCATGTGTTTAAAACAAGTGCACACAGTAGACAGATTGCTAAACTTTTAATAAAATGACAAATATCAAAACTTGTTTTCATTTAATATAATGAAAAACACATACTAAAAAGGAAACATTCTATATGTGAAATGGGCTTTTCAGGGAGAGGCCATCTACTACCACTTTATCTCTCATCTGTATGGTAATAACAAATAGAAACTACATTCATCTTTCCTGCATTTGTAAACTTCCTTCCATACTTTTTTGCATAATTTTATTCACTGCAAAAATCTAAGCTGTGTGATGTGAACCAGAGTTGCATACTGTGTCTAACAAAAGTTTGAAACATGGATGTTAGCAAGTTTGCACAGCATGCTTCTTCCATCATACCCCTTACATGCTTCCCACTTTGCTTTGTCACTGCAGAGCATTTTTCTTAAAGATAGATGTTGCTTTTGCTTATTTAAAAATGTTACTTCAGAATGAACTCTAGTTACCCTTGAGCCAGGCATTCTGGTGTGAATGCAAATGGCTCCAAATTCTAGCTTTATGAGAAAAAGACATGATTCTGAGGGCTGCATCTTTCCCTCTAGACTTTTTGGGTCACTCCGTGAATTGTGACAGCCCCCACAAACACTGTACAGCAGTATGAACTTCTGGGAGGCCATGAGGGCCACTTACACAGACTACAAGCCAATATGTAAGGAACAGTTAAATTGTTTTGTTAGGTAATAACCAGTTACTGTCCACTCCATATATATATATATATATATATATATATATATATATGCATATATATATATATATATATATATATATATATATATATATATATATATATATATGTATATATAGGTTTACTATCAAAAGGGTGATTGGACTATGTCCGAATTAGAAACACAGAGTGCCCTAGTTTGACATTTGAAAATAATGAAAAAAAAATATTGAACTCACAAAGTACAGTTTTGTACCTACCATAAATGTAGATGTCCGATAGGTATGCATCTGCAGTCATGACATATGGGTTGTCCTGCCTCAGGCAGCCCTTCGGTCGGCCGGATTCCAAAGTCTGGGTCTGGCCTCGGCTGATGTCGCACTTTCCCCGACGTCAGAATGTCTGGGGTATAAAAGCATCAGCCGACGCCATTTTCCTCAGTTTTTCTTGCCCCAGATGCCAGGTGCCCTCTAGGAAGGCTAAATTTGGATAAAGGCTGAAAAGTTCCAAACATTTGCAAATTATATACATATATAAACAAACAAACAAATACACCATAATAGATTCCCCCAGCTAGCTGAAAGAGAGGTAAGCACCCTAGGAATACCACAGAGGGGAAGGAGGGTGGGTAATCCTGACTGCAGATGCATACCTATCGGACATCTACATTTATGGTAGGTACAAAACTGTACTATGTCCTTCAAGGATGCATCTGCAGTCATAACATATGGGTAGAATACCATAGCCAATCTGGGGAGGAGGTACTAAGAGAATTATGGTGTAGTTAAGATCCCCTGCAGTACTGCAGTTGCAAACCCTGCTCGGGATCTGGAGTATAGAGGTAGATTGTAATGCTTGGCAAATGTATGCACGGAGCTCCAAGTAGCAGCTTCTAAAATGTCCTTGGTAGCCACCCCTCGTAGGAAAGCTGTAGTGGTGGCTGTGGCCCTTGTGGAGTGAGGCCTGATATTTTCAGGAACTGTCTTTCCATGAAAGGAGTAGCAAAAACAAATGCAATTTCCTATCCATTTTGAAATTGTCTGTTTGGAAATTGCTCTTCCTTGCACCCCAGTTGCATATGCTACAAAAAGTTGGTCAGTTTTTCTGTTAGTTTTAGTTCTGTCCAAATAGTAGCATAGTTGTCTGTGTATATCCAAGGTGTGCAAAAGTTTTTCCCCTTTGTTCTGTGGGTTAGGGAAGAACGTGGGCAAGTGAATAGCTTGGTTCAAGGATACCCTAGATACCACCTTTGGCATGAAAGTAGGATTGGTTCTCAGTGACACTCTATCCTGGTGAAAAATAAGAAAAGGCTGCACTGCCATTAATGCCTGTAACTCAGATACTCTTCTTGCTGAAGTGATTGCCAGAAGGAATGCAGTTTTCCAAGATAAAAACTGGAGGTCTGCTGATGCTGCTGGTTCAAAATGAGGTAGTGTCAGTTTTTCCAGCACAAAATTGAGATCCCATGCAGGTAGGGGGGTCTTCTTGGAGGTTTAACATTTTTGATCCCTCTCAAAAATTGTCTGAGAAGAGGGTGGGAGAAGATAGGTGGATCCATATTGTATTCTGCTGAAATTGCTGAAGCATGAATCTTAATGGATGAAAAAGACAGGCCATTGTGGAACAATTCTGCTAAGTATTCTAGGATGTGTGCTAGGTTTGCCACTGTGACATCTGTGCCCTTTGATGCGCTCCAAATGAGAAATCTCTTCCATTTAGCTGAGTATGCCTTTCTTGTGGAAGGTCTGCGAGCCTCCAGGATAATGTCCTTCACCCTCTGAGATAAAACAGTTTGGTTGGGCTTTAAGGAATCTTCCAGGCAGTTAGCTGCAATGTTTTCAAGTTGGGATGCAGGGTCTTGAAATTGTTCTGCGTTAGAAGAAGAGGCCATAGGGGAAGAGGCCATGAGTTTGCCTGAGACATGCTTCTCAATAGCGGGTACCAATGTTGTCTTGGCCAGTCCGGAGCTATTAGTATGACTTTTGGCTGTTCCTCCCTGATCTTCAGTAGAACCTTGTACATCAATGGGAGAGGTGGAAAGGCATATACTGTTAGGGCATTCCAGCTGAAAGAGAGAGAGTCCACCCTCCAGGCTTGTGGGTGGTATGTCCTTGAGCAGAATTTCTTCAGTTGGTGGTTGAGTGGGAGGCGAACAGATCTATCTCTGGGATTCCCCATTTCTTTGTTATGAGTTTGAAGATGTCTGGATGCAGCATCCATTCGTGTGCATCCATGGTAGTTCTGCTTAAGCTGTCTGCTAGTGTATTCTCTTTTCCTGGTACGAATTTGGCCTGCAGCTGGATATTGAGATTCAGGCATAGGTTCCACAGATTCATAGCCATCCGGCATAGAGGGTAGGAATGTGTGCCTCCCTGTTTGTTTATGTACCACATGACCGTGGTGTTGTCTGTCCGTATTAACAGATGCTCTTGCTGGAGGAAGGGTCTGAATGCCTCGATTGCATGCCTTACTGCCAGCATTTCCTTTTGGTTTATGTGCATGCTTAGCTGCCCTCGAGGCCATAGGCCTTGGATATGTTTGTCCTCCATGTGTGCTCCCCATCCTCGGTCTGAGGCGTCCGTGGTGATGGTCTGCCTTGTTTTTGGTTTGTTGAAAGGCAACCCTCTGTTGGACTGGCAGGCCTGAGCCCACCACAGGAATTCCTTTTGAAGGCATGGAATGATTTGTATCATGGTTTCTAGACTGTGACTGTGTTGAGACCATACATTCCTTAGGTACCATTGTAATTTCCTCATATGCAACCTAGCATGTGGAATTAAAATTATGCAGGAAGCCATGTAACCCAGGGCCTGCAGGACTTTCCTTGCAGTAAGCTGAGTTTGTCTTGTCAGAGTCATGAAGTAATCTGGAAGTTGTTTTTGTTTTTCTTCTGTGAGAAAAGCCATCTGAGTGATTGTGTCCAGATCCGCACCCAAAAAGGTTATCCTTTGGGATGGTACTAGTCTTGACTTTTGGATGTTGACTGTGTATCCCAAGGTTTGTAGCAGGTGTATGGCATAAGCCAAGTCCTTTAACAATTTTTTCTTGTTGTCCGCTTGTATTAGGCAGTCGACAAGGTATGGATAAATTTGAATTCCCTGAAGTCTGCAGTGTGCAATTACTGATGCCAGGCATTTCGTGAATACTCTGGGCGCAGTAGATAAGCCAAAAGGCAATGCTGAGAATTGATAATGCTCTGATCCTGCAAGAAATCTGAGGTGTCTTCTGCAATCTGGTCGGATAGGGACGTGCAGGTATGCCTCCTTGAGATCTAGAGTCACCAGCCAAGACTCCTTGCCCAACATGGGAAGACGTTGCTGTAGGGTCAGCATTTTGAATTTTGGTAAAATGAGATAAGTGTTCAGTGTGGACAGGTCGAGTATAGGCCTCCATTGGTTTTCTTTTCTTGGCACAAGGAATAGTCTGGAGTAAAATCCGTGGCCTTGTTCTGTAGATGGTACCCTTTCTATAGCTTTCATCTGAAGTAACTTGTTGATTTGTCTTAAAGCCTCTGCCTTTTGGTTTGGTGGAAGGTTTGGCATTCCGCCTCTTTTTGGCAAAGTATGGAAGTGAAACCTGTATCCTTTGTCTATTATTTGCAATGTCCATGTATCCTTTGTAATGCAATGACAGTTTTTCGAGAATAAAGCCAGCTTTCCGCCCAAGGGTGCTTCCAGTTGATCCCTGGTAGGCGGAATCAGAGTCAAGTCATTGGGTCTGTCCTGTAGTAGTGGTAGTAGTTGTAGCTGTTGCACTACTCCTCTGGTTGGCAGGCTGCCACTGACGGCCTCTGTAGGGGCCCTTGGATTGACCTCTGCCTCTAGGGCACCTGTTTCTGCCTCTCTGTGCTCTGGAGGAGGCTGGAAAGGACCAATTCTTTGTAGGCCAGTTTCTGCTGAACCTCAGAGGTTGAACTTGCAGGAAATCTTTAACTGTTTGCCCAGATTTTGCTTTTTCTTCAACCTTCTTTAGAATCTCCTGTGCAGGGGAGCCAAATAAATGTTGTTTCTCCATTGGAGCATCGAGGAGTTTAGCCTTGACATGGTCTGGCAAAGATTGCTCCTTCAGCCAGGCATGCCTACGAATTACTGCCCCAGTCATAGCTGATCTAAATGAAGCCTCCAGTGCATCATAGCCACATTTTAAGAAATGATTACTGACCTGTTGTGAGTTGTGCACCAAATCCTGAAGGGATTTACAGTCTAAGGGTTCAGGTGAAGAAAGTTTCTTATTTAGCTGATCTAACAAAAATTCTTGGTACTGTATCATATGGAATTGACAGTTTAATGCCCTGGCAGAAAGAGTAGCAGATGTATAAACCTTTTTTCCCCAGCTCTCTAATGCTCTAGACTCTCTTTCAGAGGGTAGGGGATTTTGGCAGTGGCTCCAACCCCTTTAGGGCCCTGAGAAATAGTTTCTGGGTCTGCAGCATGGGCTTTATACAGGTGGAAGTGAGAATCCGGGACCCTGTAATATCTGTCAGGTTTGGCGGGGGCGGAGGAAGTGAATCAGGTGCAGTACTGACATCATTGTACACATCATCAATTACAGTTAGAACCGGAGGTATAGCTAAGGGCCTATGCTGGGGCAAATGCAAAAAGGTCCTTAATCTTTTTCTAGAATCAGAGAAATCCTGACCCTGCCATTGAAAGTGTTCTCTCATGGAGTGTAAAGTCTCCCCAAAGGAAAATTCTTCAGGGGGGGAGGCCGAAGGGATAGATTCTTCTGCATCTGAATCCTCATAAGGCGAGTAGGCCCCTTCCTGGTGGTCTGACAAATCAGATCCATCCGTGGAGTAATCTGAGGAGTGAGGTTCAGAGGGGTCAGTCCTGGGCCTTTTGTCTAGAGGAGGTTGGGAGGCCCTGTCTGGGTGAGGTTGGGAACACCTAATTAAAGAGATAAGGTCCTCAGCAAGACTGAGGATCTGAGAACTAGAGGAAGGCCTCTGGGATGTAGATTTGGCAGGCAAAGCTTTTGAAAGTTTGGCAGCAGCTTTAGCCCTGGAGAAGGCCTTAATAGACATAGAAGCTGGGGGCCTAGCTGCCCCACGTGCAGGGGTAGAAATGTCCAAAGGTATGGTGTCGGACAAATCCTGAACACTAGCTTCGATATTGAGTTCTGAAGCCGACTCAGCCGGGGCCTCTCTGGCCTCGGTGGTCGGAGGTATGGTTTCGGTAGTAGGAATAGCCATGGACTCGGTTTCAGCCGAAACCGAGACACTTACGGTAGGCCTAGCCGTGGTTTCAGCCGAAACCGGGGGCCGCGAGTGTCGGTCCTTTTCCTTGCGTTTTTTGACCATATGCGAAGTCGGAGTCTCCGATGGCATTTTATAAGCAAAAGCGGTTCCAAAAAACTCCTCTGCAAACTCCGACCGACGTCTAAGAGTCCGTCGGTTGAAGGAGGCACAGGCTAAACAAGCTGATACGTCGTGGTCTGGGCCTAAGCAAGGAAGGCAGTAAGAATGGAAATCCTTATGAGGTATTTGTTTCCCACAAGTTAAACAATTATTTACTTTGTCTGACATCGGCTGAGGCAAGAAAGAGTCCCCAACAGGGTACTTAGCTTTTTTTCGAAGTCTTCGGTAGCTGAAATCTCTGGATCTGACCGACCGGCACTTGCGAACAGCTTCTGCTTCGGGCACCGCGCGACAAGAAAGACTGAGGAAAATGGCGTCGGCTGATGCTTTTATACCCCAGACACTCTGACGTCGGGGAAAGTGCGACATCAGCCGAGGCCAGACCCAGACTTTGGAATCCGGCCGACCGAAGGGCTGCCTGAGGCAGGACAACCCATATGTTATGACTGCAGATGCATCCTTGAAGGACATCAGAGAATGCACACTAGCATTCAGTGTTGTGGATTCAACGTTTTGAATACAGATTGCACTATAGTGGGGATCGGGAAATGTACCCTTTCCCTCACTATAGTGTGATCTCGGAGTTTGTATATATATTTAGCAGGGGGGTGGGGGGATGCAGGCCCCCACATGGGGGATTCAGGGGACCTTGCCCCCCTGCAAAAACGTTCATTGCTCATGACCAGAAGTGTGGTATTTTCAGTAAAGTTGACATTCCTGGAATGTCAGTTCTCCTGAAATACCTCGATTGGTCATGTTTATGATCGTAGATTTGATTTCAGACATTTTGGGTCAGAAATATAAACAAGCGCATGTTGTAGGTGCGAAAGTTTGATAGTAAATACACACACACACACACACACACACACACACACATATATATATATATATATATATATATATATATATACATACATATATATACATACACATATATATATATATATATATATATATATATATATATATATATATATATTTTTTTTTTTTTTTTTTTAAACTGGTTAGTTATGTTTGGAAGCTCAGAAAATAGTCTGGCAATAACACATGACTATCATGGCTGCACATTCAAAATTATAAATGAATACTTGTATGCAAAATTATAAAACTGGGAATGAAGTGATTTAGATGTAAGATGGTAAGATGCCAGCAGATGCATGTTATTTTGGAAAATGGCTTGGAGATGCACAACAGTAGTTTAACAATAGTACTCTTAATTCTTATGGGACATTACAGTCATTGGAAGGTGAAGGGCAATGTGACGTACTAAATGTAGTGGGAACTTTTGTTTTTCATAACACACAGCATGGGAAACAGTTGCTCAGAACAACAACAGAGAAACAGTATGAGGTACATTGGCATTATAAAATATACACCCTGCTGAGCACAAAAAGCCATTTTCACAATTAAGCAGTTATTTGACAGAAATGAAAATAAAACATACTGTATGTATTTATGCTCTGGTGTCCCTCTCAAATGAACTGTGAATAAATGAGTGTGTGTGTTAGTGTATGTGTGTGTATGTGTTCTTCAATAGACTAGAATTCATCCAACACAATTTTCTGCTTTACATCTGATGCGTGTGCTGGAATAGGCTCTCAATGAACAGGACAATTTGGAAGTTGGAGAATGAATAATTAAATCAATGACTCACAAGCATCTAGCTTCATAGATAGCCTGCATCGGTGAAGACATTATCTCATACTCTCTGCACTTAATGCTGAGAAGATTTAATATCCAAATCTGAATACTTCGATGCAGGCAAAGCAGTACTTAGTGGTTCACTTACAGTACTGTAAGGTTATGTGCATTGTGTATAAACTTTTGTGTGTGTGTAACAATTCAGTTATGGCATTGAGAGAGAGAAAGCCTGTATACAGATAAGGCTTATATATACATCACTAATTGACTCTTACACTGCTTTCATTGAATTGGCAGCCACCCAAAAGCATGTTTTTCACTGAACAAACCTGAAGGACAACTTATCTTTCAAGTCTTGTCCACTCACATCATGGGACTGCTATATTTTCCTGGAGAGGTCCAGGAAAATACTACAGCTAAGTAAGAAGGATCTCTGTAAGTACTTCTCTTACCACTCAAGGACATGGTGAATTATGTGTGTGTGTGTGTGTGTGTGTGTGTGTGTGTGTGTGTGTGTGTGTGTGTGTGTGTGTGTGTGTAATTGGCTGCATGCTCAGTACAAACATTTGGATGCTGCACTTCAAAGATATGAAAATTTGGTCACAGGGAGATCGACTTTTGAGAATTTGATCACAGTATGATGGCTTTTGTGATGTCCCCACTCTGGGCCAGTAATCAAGGAGCCTGAATCCTCATCACTGACACTGGAGAGGGACGTTGACTTGGAACAAAAATGAACATACACAGTATTTCCAGATGCAGCTCTCTGCATCAAGCACAATCTCCCTTAAGAGCACACAGGCAACACACACAGTCTGGGTTCTGGATTTCTCTGTCTCCCTCCAGGTACCCAATAAGACTCATCACTGGCACAGCTATAGAGTTGAGACCTCAGCTGAATGCCCAATCCAAGTTCTCCACCACTCTCTCTGTGAAACCAGTGCTTCATGCCCCTATTCCAAGCAGATGACATACAAACACTCTTTGAGATTTGATTTTCACACACACACACACACACAGACACACAGACACACACACACACACACACACACACACACACACACACACACACACACACACACACACACACACACACACACACACACACACACACACACACACACACACACACACACACACACACACACACACACACACACACACACATACGCACATGGGGAAAGGCTGGAACAGATTTACTAACTATTCTCCCTTCTGCCTAAACTCTAAGATAGTTACCCTGTCACCAGACACTGTAAAGCCAGCTACTCTAAGGCTGTTGCAAGTGTACCCAATTATACTGAGTGAAATTAATATTAATACAAATGGTAATGTTGACCAAACAGTAAAGCTTTTAGGAGTGGCCACAGTGTCACAGAATAAATATAAGTACTCTCAAATGTTAAAATATTCTCTAAAGGACCAGCCACAATGAAAAACTTAAATATACTTAATAATAAATAATAAAAGAAAATGAAAATACTAAATATCTATTTACAATAAACACCAGAGTTTCAGCCACAAGAAATATTAAAATAACACAGATGAATAGATTCACACAGATACAGAAAAACAGTACTTAACTAATCTCACTATATTTTCCTGACTGATCTAAAGAATTACTATTCCCTGGTCACTTACTAGAGCAAGGCAAGATGAAGTAGGTGAGGGGTCCTTCTCTGTCAGGTTCCAAAAACAGATTGCAATAAGACTTCAGTCTCACCTAGTATTAAAATATCATTTTTAGTGATGGTATGATGACCCCCTGTGGGACAGTAATCAAATAGCCTGAATCTTCACCACTAACATGGGAGAGGGTATTTCCAGATGCAAACCTCTCTGCATCAAGCACAATTTCCCTTAAGAGCACACAGGGACCACACTCAGTCCAGGGTCTGGATCGCTCTCTTTCTGTCTCCCTCCAGGTCCCCAGTAAGGCTCCCCACTGGTACAGCTGCAGGATTAGGTCCTCAGCCGAGTGTCCAATCCAAGTCCTCCAGCAACCACTCTGTAAATCCAGTGCTTTGTGTCCCTGCCCCAATTAGCTGACACACACACACATACACACACACACACACACACACACACACACACACACACACACACACACACACACACACACACACCTGGGAAAGGCTGGCACAAATTTACCTGCTGTGTCCCCCTCTGCCCAGAGCATAAGGTACTTATCACTGCCACCAGATACTCCACAATCAGCTACTCTAAGGCCCTTAACAAAGGGTGTCCAATTATACTGTGTAATATTAATACTAATACAAATAGTAGTAGTTCATCAACATAACTAGGCCTTTTGGAGTGGCCTACACATTGTCACCAAATAAATATAAGTACTCTTAAAGGTTAAATACTTTCTACAAGGAATAGCCACAATAAAAGTTTAAATATATTTACTAAATGTATATTCACAGTAACCACAGTGGTCAAATCACAGGAAATATTGAAAATAATATTGATGTACATTTTCATACAAATAAAGAAAAACAATCTCTAAACTAAGCTTCACTATATTCCTGACTGAATCTAGGATAATTACTATTCCCTAAAAACTTACTTGATAGAGCAAGGCACAATGAAATACTTGACCAGTCATTCCAGTCAGGTGCCCCAAAACAGAATACTCCTTCCTCAAAGATTACTCCCTGTAAAATATAACATCCAAGATAGCTTGCAGAATGACCTCATCTGGTCATCTGACTCTAGGTTCTCACAGTAACCCCCTTTGAAGCTGAGACAGGAATTTAGTATAGACAGCTACAATACACATCTAAATGTTTATGGCAGTACTTGTGGCTTCCTCTCTTTTACAGAGCTAATAAACAAAGGCTTCTTTTAGACCCACTGTCTCCAGTCCTATTCAGCACTGTGGAATGCTGTTTTAATGGTTTAACAGCTCATTTACATTTCCCTTATTTTTCTTAAAGTAAGCTAGCTGGTTAACCTTTGCTGCCCAGTGTCCTCTATTAAAACATATACATTTAATTCAGTTACAATAACACATATACATTTCTTTTCATTCCAGCAGGGTGCAATGTTGATACATTTTAATACAAACAAATTTCACAAATACATTTTCAGTACAAGCATCTGTACAAATCAGTTTGATATACAAATGACATATAATTACTTACAAAATTCCAGCTAGTTATGTTGACACAAGTCATACATCCACTGCCCTACTTCTCCTAGCATGGCTGGCAGTACCTCCTATCATCATACCTGTCCCCCCTTTGAAGACTCAAGCTAGTTTTTCAAGTGACACTTGAAAAATGTGGCTTGAGAGAAATAAGCCTATCTGGGAATATGTTATGAAAATTCCAGCTAGTTATGTTGACACAAGTCATACATCCACTGCCCTACTTCTCCTAGCATGGCTGGCAGTACCTCCTATCATCATACCTGTCCCCCCTTTGAAGACTCAAGCTAGTTTTTCAAGTGACACTTGAAAAATGTGGCTTGAGAGAAATAAGCCTATCTGGGAATATGTTACCCCATTCCCTGTCTTGACAGCTCATCTGCGCTAGAATTGCTGACCATACCCCTCAACTGTACAGATTTTTGCAGAATGTCCAGATTTTTCCCTCGTATTTTTGTTCTTTTTCTCATAAAATTCTGGCTTTATGGCAAGCTATCGGCAAATCATTGGGTATCGAAGTCAGAAATGAATGACAGATATTTGAGTTTCAGCATTCATACCCTTCAGAAAATTCATACTGATGCAAAACCTGTTATTATGTCGACTATCTATGATTGTAAGAGCAATATTTAAAAAGTGTCCCTATTTTTGGGCCTTTGTTCCCCCTATTATTTATGGCTTTGTCCAGACTTCTTGATCAAAGAGGTTGAGAGGTATGTTGCTGACCCCACTATGGTGTTGTACTGTCATGTCATATACCTGCAATCCTAAGCTCCACCTTAATAACTTGGAACTTTGCTGACTGGGTCTATGTAGCCATGTTAAGTGATTGTGGTCTATAGCTACAGTGAATTTCTTTCCATACAGATAAGGCTCGCATTTCTGCAGTGCCCATACTATGGCTAGACATTCCTTTTCTATAGCTGCATAACATTCCTCCCTGTGTTGGAGTCTACGGCTGAGATATACCACTGGTTGCTCTTCTCGCTCTGAGGAAACCTGGCTAAGTACAGCTCCCACTCCATGGTTTGAAGCATCCACCTGCACAACAAATTATTTGCTGTAATCTGGTCTGGCTAACACAGAGGGTCCTCCCAAAGCTCCTTTAAATGTCTGGAATGCTTGCTAATATGCTGGGGTCCCCACTACCTTATCTGGTCTGTTTTCCCTTGTCAGGTCTGTGAGGGGATCAGCTATTGTACTATAATGGGGAATAAACATTCTACCGTACTCTGCTGTCACTAAGAATGCCTTCACCTGCTTTTAGGTAACACAGGCAGGCCATGCCTGATTGGCTTCCACTTTGGCAGGTTCTGTCCTAATCTTACCACTCCCCACTCCATGTCCAAGGTAGGAGACCTCTGCCATACTCACCTGACACTTACTGAGCTTAATGGTCAACCCTACCCTTTGCATGCTGCCTAGCACTTCCCTGACATGCTGAAGGTACTCTTGCCAGGAATTAATGTATATGGCAATATCATCCAGGTAAGAAAGGGCATAATCTTCTGCTCCTGCTAGAATATGATCTACCAGCCTCTGGAAAGTCATTGGGGCATTTTACATCTCAAAGAACATCTTTGCGAACTCATAAAAGCCAGAAGGAGTCACAAAGGCTGACGTCTCCTTAGGGTTAGAAGTCAAGGGCACCTGCCAGTAGCCCTTGGTCAGATCAGTAGTGGGTCAGATACTTAGCCCCACCCATCTTCTCTAAGGCTACATCTGTCCTAGGCATGGGGTAGGGATCTGACTCTGTGTGACTATTTAGTCTTCTGTCGTCCACACAGAACCTGGTGCTGCCAATCCTTATTTGGTACCAGCACCACTGGGGAGGCTCACGGACGGCTGGACTCCTGGATTGCTCCCAGTTCCAACTTCTCTTGTATTTCCTCCTTCAGAGTCTATCTGACTCACTCAGGTACCCAGTAAGGGGCTTGCTAGATAGGTCTTTGGGACCCTGTATCCACATGCAACTGCACCAGGTGTTTGCACCCTGGTTTCCCAGTGAACATGTTCCCAGACTCCTGTAACACTGATCAGATTTCTTGAACCTGGGTAGGGGATAGCTGCTGGGACACTGCTACCCCTTCAACTGAGCTGTCAGTCTGAGTCTCACTGAGGAGAACAGTCACCAGATCCTCCTCCGACTCCTGCCATCCACTGCAAATACTTAACACAAGGGCCTCTCTGTCATGGTAAGGCTTCATCATGTTAACAGGGTACAATCTGTGCCCCTGCCTAGCAGTTCTACCATGTAGTTAACATCACTGACCTTTCTTACCACTTTGAAGGTCTCGCCCAAGCTGCCTGCAGCTTACTGTGTCTGACAGGAATGAGTTGTCCTACAGCATACTCTCTGGCCCGAACATTCCTGTCATACCAGACCTTTTACTGCTGTTGGGCTCCTGACAGATTCTCATGGACCAAGCCCATGAGCTCCCTAAGCCTTGTCCTGAGGTTTAGGACACATGCCACAACAGACTGCTTGTGGGATTTGCACTCACCCTCCCACTCTGTTATCCCCACTTGCTGGCTCCCCCACCTTTTGTTCTCCACCTTGCCTCCGTGGACATCTATATGCTACATGGCCCCACTGGTTACATTTAAAACATTTTAACCCTTGATCCTGGATTTGTACCTGAACTAGTGGCTTCCCCTCTTACTGGCAGACTCTGTTGGGGTGGTTTAGGCTGCCCACCATGGGTTCCCTTATATCCATGTGCAGCACTGGGTATCCCTTTCCTTTGCAGTGATGCCCTGCTTGCTAAGTAGATATCCTCTTTCCCCCAAGTTCATCTGTAGAGTTGCATTCCCTGTCTGGCAATTAAATTCTCATGTACTCAGGCAAAGTGCTAAGGGCTTGTTCCCTCACCAAAAAGTCTGACAGCCTTTGAAAAGTGGTGACCTGACATTCACTCACTCACCTATGAAAATAAGTGCTTAGTTCAGAAATATAATCACATACACTTTCATCTGCCTTGCGTCTATGCTCACATAACATTTTTCTGTAATCTTCAGGTGTTAAAACATTCCAATAAACATTTTTAATAGTATCAAAGTTTAAGTAATCAGTATCAGACAATTTAGGAACAGCAGTTACAGCTTTACCATGGAGTAAGGGGGTCAGGAACTGTACCCAGAGCCCTTGGTCAACATTATACTGTTTACATACCCTTTCAAATTTATGAATAAAACTAGCAACATTATCAACCTCTGTAAATTGTGGCATAAATTTACTGACCTTTATTGATTCTGGGGTTCAGTATTTCCCTTCCCCATTACCTCCATGACCCTGGCAAAAAGTCAGCATATGCCTCTCATGTTGATGCTGCTTCTCCTTTTCTTTGGCCTCCAAATGCTGCAGTCTCTGTGATGATTCTAGTTCCAAATGCTTGGCCTCCAGTTCAAGTCTCTAACTCCAGACAGATTTTTAAGTCCTCTGAGGAAAAGCTGAACTGTCCTGTTTCTGAGAGCTGTACATCCTCAATGCCAGACTGGTTGTCTTTCTGTTTGCTGGTCTGTGCTGCAGCTGTGATTAAGGCTGCAATAATTTCCCCTTTAGTCAGGTTGGTATGCACCACTCCTTTGACTTGGCACATCTCAGCCAACTGGTTCCTTCTCAGCTTGCCATAATCCTCTGCTGACATCTTTGCCTGCTCTCCCTGACTAAGTATGCTAACAAAAAGTAAATAATATAAAACTATTGTGATATGAAACTCTGAATGGCTGCTTAAGAGTACACCTTTTTTGCGACAACTGCTTACAGACTACAGGAGTTCAATTAATATCGGCACTACTGCTCACCAATACGTAATGAGTGATGGTCCCACCACTGCCAACCAATATGTGATGAACCCCTGTGGGCTAGTAATTAAGGAGCATGAATCCTCACCACTGACACTGGAGGTGGACATGCACTTGGAATACAAATGAATATACTTAGTATTTCCAAATGGAGACCTCCCTGCATCAAGAAAAATTTCCCTTAAGAGCACACAGGGAGCATACTTAGTCTGGGGTCTGGATCTCTCTAGCTGTCTCCTTCCAGGTCCCCAATAAGACTCCCCACTTATACAGCTGTAGGGTTAGGTCCTCATCTGAGTGTCCAAGCCAAGATCTCTAGCACCCTCTCTGTAAACCCAGTGCTTTGTGTCCCTACCCCAAGTAGCTGACACATACACACACCAAAATATTTGATTTTTCACACACACACACATAAACACACACACACCCACACACACGCACACACACACACACACACACACACACACACACACACACACACACACACACACACACACACACACACACCCTAGGAAAGGCTGGCACAAATTTACCTGCTGTGTCCCCTTCTGTACAGAGTATAAGGTAGTTATGACTGCCACCAGGCAATCCACAATCAGCTACTCTAAGGCCCTTAACAAAGGGTGTACAACTATGTTGTGTAATAGTAATACCAATACAAATTGTAGTAGTTCATCAAGACAGCTAGGCCTTCTGTAGTGGCCCACACCGTGTCACCAAATAAATATAAGCACACTCAAATGTTAAATATATTCTACAAGGACCAGCCACAATAACATTTTTAAATATATTTAATAATAATTAATAAAAGAACAAGAAAATGCTAAATATATATTCACAGAAAACCACAGAGTTCAAATCACAAGAAATATTGAAAATGACATTGATGGACAGGCTCATACAAATAAAGAAAAACAATCTCTGAATTAAGCTTTATTATATTACTGACTGAATCTAGGAGAATTACTATTCCTGAATAACTTACTTAATAGAGCAAGGTACAATTAAATACATGAGCAGTCTTTCTAGTCAGGTTCCCAAAAACAGAATACTCCCGGTAAAATATAATATCCAAGATAGCTTGCAGAATTACCTCATCTGGTCACCTGACTCTAGGTTCCCACAGTAACCCCCCTTTGAAGCTGAGACAGGAATTTAGTATAGATGGCTACAATACACATCTAAATGTTTATGGCAGTGCCTTGAGCTTCCCCTCTTTTTAGTGAGCTAATGAACAAAGGCTTCTTCCAGACCTACACTCTCGGGTCCTATTTAACATTGTGGGGTGACATTTTAATGGTTTAACAGCTCATCTACATTTCCTTTATTTTTTGTAAAGTAAGCCAGCTGGCTAACCTTTGCTGTCACAGTGTCTTCTATTAAAACATATACATTTAATTCAACCTCAGTAACACATGTACATTTCTTTTCATTCCAGCAGGGTGCACTGTTAATACATTTTAACACAAACAAACCTCACAAATATATTTTCAGCACAAGCATCTGTACAAATCAGTTTGATATATAAATGACATATACTTATTTACAAACTTCCAGCTAGCTGTGTTGGCACAAGTCCCACATCTACTGCCCTACTTCTCCTGGCATAGCTGGCAATACCCCTGTTGTCACAGATGGATTACAGAATGATATCCTATACCTCTGGTCATCTGACTTCTGGTTTCCATGCCCCCCCCCCCCGGCTAGAAGCTGTCAGTATTTAGCACACGTGTCAATAATACAAACACACATATTCTTGCTAAGATCTGCTGCAGTTCCTGGAATTCATAAAACAATTTCAAACCTCCACCCTTCAGAGTAGCAATTAGTTCACTCCAAAGACAATACAGAAAGCTTCCTAGTGCAGACATTTTGTCTCTGGCTGCACTGAGAACTGCAAGATGCAATATTTATGGCCTAAGCTAGGTAATTTAATTTCAAACTATTTTCAAAGGTAGGCAGATTGAGATTAACCTCTTCTCTTCCAGTATCCTCTATTAAAACATATACATTTAAACAGTTACAACGATACATGTACATTTCTTTTTCTGTCCAGCAGAGCACAATGTTGGTACATTTTTAACACAAGCAGCTTTACAAATAAATTTTCACCACAAGCATCTGTCCAAATCAGTCTGATATACAAATGACATATCATTCTTTACAAAATTCCAGATAGCTGTGCTGGCATACGTTACACATCCACCATCCTACTTCTCCTGGCAGAGCTGGCAATACCTCATATCATCACAGCTTAATTGTTAAGGTTTCTGCCCCATGGTTCCAAGGTTTTCTCTAGGGATTCACTTTCTTTCTATCTCACAAAAGTATGATTGTAGACAGGCTACTCTGAACTATGTATACTGCATTGACCCTTGCCCTTTTGGTCACTATGGTTAAAAAGTGTCTGCAGTCTTCCACTTCACTTAACCTGTTATGATATCAAGCAAATTATGACTTTGCAAAATACTAGTTTGGCTTTTCCATCCATTATGTTATCATTTTTTCAGGGAACCACATGGCTGATAACTTCCTGGCTGATTGCTGTGATTCTACCATTTTTTCTCTAGGTGTAGCAAGACTATCACTCAGCCAGTCATCAAGAGATTTTGTTCACTCCTAACCACACCCCCTGCATGTTTGATAAGTACTGCAGAAGTAAGCATGCAATAGGTCTGGTGTGGAGCTGTCATCCATTTCTGTGAATTACAGCCCCATAGGCAACACCCTCTCTCCATTCAGTAGATGGCTCCTGCTTGGTCTCAGTTTCCATTATGGTTGCATTAGTGGGAAACACACTCTGCAACATACCCTCAACCACCCGATACAGGTGGGAAAACTTCCTCTTTTCATTCTTCTCTTTCCCTAGCTGGCTTCCCTAGGCCACTAATCCAGCCCAGATCTATTAGAAAATAGTCACAGATCTACCCCACTATGCCATGGTGCCAACATTGTTTATTAAATTATGATGAGGTACACTTAGTGTGCTGAAAAAGCATGATATTTATTTATTTTTTTTGGAAAAGAAGAAAAAGAGTGAAAATCAAGTTTTGGAATTTTCTTACCTTGGAGTCATAACAACCTCCTGGGATGGGACTAAATGACTTCAGATCTTCACGGCAACAGATAGTATTACAGGGATCCTTTTCAGCATAGATATCTTTCAAATAATCTAAAAAAAAAAAGAAAAAAAAAACTAAAGTCTGTAAAAACGATCTGCCAACTCCTAGTACTGAAGAAATATATAACTGCATGCAAGATAATGTACAGGGCTACATGCAAGTTAAGGTCATAGCTACCACTGTTCAAAACACTGTCAGAATGCCACTAAAGATCCTAACTGTTGGGTGGGCGGGGCTTGGATTTATATAATTGTTACTAATAACTATTCTGAGGTCATTGCACATCAAGGGTAGAACAACATACTCCTTCAAAGATTTCATCATTTCATTTCATTCCTTTCATCTACTCAGTATTTTGAGAGGTGACTGCTCAGTCAAAACCATGATATATATCATGAAAGAAATGTTGACTGTCATAGAAAACAACTGTAGTCAAGGACACACACCTGCAATATTTGTTTTTAACAAACAAGTTATAGGGTATAAGATAACAGACTAGCTATTTAGCCTTAAAAAAAGTTGTGTGGGGTCATGGAAGCTTACTAATCCAGCCTAAAGCTGATTTGAGGACTTGAAAAAGTCTTGTAACCTTATGTTCTTGTATATTCTGTTGGAATTCCTGTCAAATGGAGTAGCACAGTCCATTCCAAGCTACCCAATCCCCATATAAATACATTGAGACTTGTGTCTGCATTTTTGGCATTAAGATTAGTTTAATTCAAGGAGTGTGATGGACTCCACTGAAGGTGTGCCTTGTCATCGTAGCTGTTCATGATTTATATGGACAGGACATCAAGATGCAGCATTGACTGGAATAATAAGTAGTTTGGAGATCTAGAGGTGGCATTTCTGGTTATCGATGATGTTGTCTTTTTGGTATCATTTGACAGTGGTGTCTCTTCTAATGGCAAAGCATATTAAATGAGAATCGGCATCTCTGTATCTGAGGTCATGGCATGTTTCTGGAAAACACTGGATTGCTTTCTTTAGGTGGGGTTAACAACTACCCTTACTGATGGAAATTAAGAACCATACGCAACAATATTGTTCATGAATACCTGCATGAGGGAGCAAAAGACTGAAGGATGGATTACAGTAACAGCTGAAGTCTAGTAAATGATAAGCAGTTTACCAGTAAGTCTGTGCTCCTATCCTTAACCGTGATCATGAGCTATGAGTACTGACTAAAAGTAAGAAGCACAAGGTACAAGTGGAGGAAATGAGATTTCTCAACATGGCCACTGGGATCACTCTCAGTGACAAGAGTTAGGAGCATGGTAATTCATGAAAGAACTGGTGCATCTGCTGTTCCTCTGGAGTGAAAGGTGCAAACTGTAAAAATAAGCCCATGGGGTGGCTCCTGTTGGAGTAGCTTCAGGCACAGTCCACCAGGACAATGTTCCAGGGCAGCAGAAGGACACAATGGAGTGACGGCATCTTTTGGCTGGCCTAGCAGTATTTGTGAATCCCCCCAGAATCTGTCTTAGGAGAAGGAGGTTTGATCTATCTTAGTTAATCTGCTGCCAACATGACTCTTGCCAGGAATATTAAAAAGAAAGTGGAGTTATTTCCAACTCTCAGAACACCAGTCATCTTCTCCAATATTCTCCACTTGGTAGCACAAACTTAAATTATTTTCTTACAGGCTTAGGTCAAAAAAGAATGCTAAAAAAACAACACTTTCCAAAAGTAGAAACTTTGAGATCACATGCCAGAACTACACCCAAATTAGAGTCCACTGAACCTGTCTGTTGGTCATGCAGTTTCTTTCTTATATGAAAACAAAATCATTTTTATGTAAGTTACCTAAGTTTATGCTTCTCCACTTGCTGATCTTAGATGACCAAGATCCACACCAGTCACCCCATTATTCCATTCTTTCATTCCTTCATATAACCCTTCTAAAAATGAGTGTTGATAGTTATGTGGCAGGATTCTGATCTTTATTATGTTGCAGATGTAATTTTTTTTGTTGTGCCCTGTGCTCATTTGCACTCCTCCATGATGCATGATACATGCAGTGTTTTCTCCTACCCGCTTCACTGTAGAAATCTTTTAAGGCCCCACCTCCATCACTGTTTGTACCAGCATGCTGTAGCATGCTGTTCTATTTCAATCTCCATTAGAGAGGATGATAGGTACTGTAAAAGTCTAAGAAGTGGCTTTCTATAGTTCAGTCTTACTACTTTCAGAATGGTACTTTGGCACCAAAGTCACTATTCACAGCCAGGCTGCTGTCAATGCAGGGAGCGGGCTGACCTTTACAAAGAAATTTACTTATTGACTATACTCCAAGACTAACTGATGTCTACTTACTGTTATATCTCATAATATGTTTCATTGACTCCATATCTTTCACATTTCCTTGGTCTCTTCGAAAGATTTTTGCTCTGGGACACAACTCATATGAATATTTGTTTCCATAGTATTTGACCATTTCTGGATAGGAACTCATATTATAGATCACCTCATCAAATGGGATGTTGTAGGATGGCCAGTATCCTGTGGGAACATTACAGAGTTTTAATTTTTATTTTCTGAGAAAAAACATACTTAAAAATCAGACATTTTTAAAACCCATTGCTAATGCACAGTCTAGAGAACCATATTTAATTATTATAAAAAGTCAAAAACAATATAACTGGCATCACTCTTGTAGGCTTTTGAATGGCTGATAGGCTGATGCAATGCATGTTTATGCATTAAGGGATACCAGTCCTCCTCATAGAACACACACACACACACACACACACACACACACACACACACACACACACACACACACACACACACACACTCAGATGTACACATAACATACATACATACCGACATACACACACAGACACTCAAATGCATATACATACACATGCATATAAATCACTCATGCACACACACACAAACGCGCACACACACACACACACACACACACACACACACACACACACACACACACACACACACACACACACACACACACACACACACACACACACAGAAAAGCACATGGAGAAGTATAGGCACATGCATGCACATTTGCACACACACAGACACACACACACACACACACACACACACACACACACACACACACACACACACACACACACACACAAACAGCTTTCTGTTGTTAATTTCAGATTCCTAACTCATGACAGTATATTCCACAAACAACAGAGTTGTCACATAAAGTTTAGTAAATATTATATAACCAGTGATACTGCCTTGAGAAAGGACTTTTAAGCACTTTTGAAGGTAGTAGCAGACAGCAAAGTACCTGAAAGGTAAGTTTCTTTTAATTTTGTAAAGCAGAATAATAATTGTCTTACTAAGTTTGCAGACAGCTCTGGTGCTTACTACTGGCTGCAGAACACATGAAACCATACAAGCTGCACTGCACATTACTGCATACCATCATTCTGTAAAAAGAGTTTAAAAATCAAGGAAGATTACTCTGAATTACAGCCAGTGTGGGATAGGGAGCACTTGCTGGAATTCAATTTTTAAAATGGCTAAAGAACAAGCAGGTATGAGGAAAAGTGAAATGAACTTAACATGTTACCATTCTTCCAAAAGAAAATGCATGGCAAAAGCACTATAAGTAGCCATACTGCTGGGATGGAGTTATTTCTTTTTAATCATCTTTATTGAAATATCACTTATGGCATAGGCAATCATATATTTTTATAACTGAAATCAAGCCATATTGATACATAGCTCTCAAATGTCCAGATTTTCGCAACATGTCCTTTTTGACTCATATTTTTAGTCCGGTTCCCATAAAATTGTAGTTTTCTGGCAAATCACTGAGTACTGAAGTCAGAAAATAATGGCAGACATTTGATTTTCAGACTTAATATCCTTCAAAAAAATTCATGCTAATGCAAAACCTATTATTCTACCAAATTTCTAAGATTGTAAGAGCAATATTTAAAAAGTGTCCCTATTTTAGGACCTTTGTCCTCCCATTATTTGTAGCTTTGTCCAGATTTCTTGCTCTAAGAGGTTGAGAGGTACAGTATATATGGATATTATCTCAGTTACAAACATTATACATCACATATAATCTTCTGTACAATCACTGTCAATCGAGCATTACATAATTTACTCAGTTTCTGCCTTCCCTTAAACCTCATTCCTCCTCCAAAAACATTATTCTGCATGTATTGTTTTCACAATTCCCATTTTTCTATGTAATTTTCTCCTGCCCTTTACTAAAGATCTCACTTCCAGTTCTTTTATCGCTGTTACTATAGTCACTACTTCAAATATGGTTGGTTTAGAGTTTGATTTCCATTTTTTAGTACTGGGATGGAGTTGCTGACTGCAGGAAGAGTATGCCCATGTTTAGATTGGTGGGAATCCCCTACAATTCTACGGCCTGGTTATTAGGGTCTGTCACTAAAAGAATATCCATAAGAGTGTGATGATTTTGACAAAACTGACAGTCCATAACACCCACATCGTCAGACATAAGAAGGATGCATGATGATTAAGCAGTCATCCAGATAAGGGTAAATGTGAATCTGCTTCACATTACTGACATAGCAACAGCAGCAGCAGCAGCAGGAACTAGGTCCTTTGGAAAATACTAAGCCACTTTTGCTAGGCCAAAAGGAAGAAATGAAAACCAAAACTGTTGGTCCTCCACCTGTAATGTGGGGACTTTCCTGTGAAGGTGGAACACTGCAACATGTCTTTCAGCATTCTTTAGAGTGACACTGGCTATTCAAGTCCCTAAATAACACAAAAAAATTTCTGAAGGGGCAACATTTTTAAAATCATTGACTTTGAGATGTATGTTCAAGTTGAACAAATCAAACTATCCCAATGGAGACCATTCTTCTCTTGAACAAGAAAGAATTTGTGGCAATACTTATAATCTACTGCCCTGAGGGGACAGGGAACCCCTTCTACAAACATCTTCCTTAGCATTTTAGGTAACGAGAGCGCCACCCTGTTTACATGGGACATAGAGCCGCCTGGGATATGTCAATGCTGGAGTTTTGACAATAATTTTATCTTGCAGCCTAACTCTAGAACACCTCTTCCTTAATGGTTTGCTAAAATATATCTCCCAGTATTTATAATGGTTGCGATTTCCTCCCTGCTGCCAAAAGTGCATTTGTGATGAGGAAGACATTAAATAAGAAGGAAGAAGAGAAAGGGGAAGATCTCTGTGCTGCAACTGTGGAGAAAGATACCAGGAATAATTTAACTGAACTGTCTGTCCATAGTATAAACAGTGTTTTGAGAAATTTCCTCTTAAAATGTTCCCTTTCTTCACAGGGTCTTTGAATCCTAGCCTAATGTCTATTACTAACTTCCTGTCCTCATAAGAAGAATGCTGATGACCTTTCCACTGTCACAGGGGCACTCATACCTCTTTATGCACAATAAATATCTGAAGAAGCATGAAGACAGACACTTTTTTTAACTTCAGTTTTCTAAAATGCAAGATAAACTAAGAAGGGTTCTTACCATAGGTCTGATGTTTTCTGGACAGACTTTGTATTTAAGTCAACCTGACCTTCTGACCATAGCAGACATGACAGCCACTCAAAAACAAAATATTCAGTCTGATAAACTTTTATGTGTCATGAGACAGTTCAGAAGCATTGCTCATCATCTTGAATATGTTATAAATAGGACTCAAGAAATCAACTGCTCATTCATAACATGATGATAATTAATTAAAAACACTAACAGATCTAATGCTTTTACAGACGTGTAGAAATCATACAACTCCACAGCATAACTTTTACACAACTTTGATTCCTTATCTACAGGATTAACACGGCCATCTACAGACTTCTTACTACCTTTTGCTGCAGCTAAATCAACTTGATCAACAACAGGAGGAAAGGATTTAAACCAATGTTCAAATCTTTAGATATAAAATATTTTACAGACCTGTATATTACTGAGAGATAATCCCTGAGATTCACTAACAATCGTGTAGACTTTGTGCTAAGCCTACACAATTTAACCATGTTAGCGTGACGAGTAACAATGCCAATAAAATATTTGCAAACACCTTTTCATGGCCAGCAATAGTGTTTGTGGTCATGGAAAGGAGCTGCAATCACAAACAAAAATGTAAACAAAATGGCTTGTCTCTAGATGAATCTAATATATGAGCATGTGCTGTAGCCCAGAAATATTAAGGGCAAATACAGTGAAACAATTCTGAAAGATAGAAAGTGAAATGGGGGAATTGTACACAAAAAATATTGGTTGTACTGCATAACTAATTAAGAGGGGAGAGGAAATGGGTAAAGTGTGCTCATATACTGCAAGTAAGTATGTGGAAGTGTCAAAGAAACATTTCTAATATAAATCCTGCCATATTGATGAAATAATAATTAATCTCAATAATAACACATGACTTATGCACATGACTACAAACAGACATGGTCACAAAGGATGTGAGAGGGATATAAAGCTGCAGTGTAACAAAGGGGAGTTAATGTAATATACATGCTAATAAAAATGCTGAGTTGAAATAACAGCAAGGACAGAATACAAGGAATATATGTGCAAGATGACACCACTGCTGCATTCTCCATTTCAGCATGTATACGCAAGAACAAATGAACCTTACAACTGTCATGCCATACACATCAGAAATTGACATGTTTTTACAAGTAAATGTTAGTGGCACCCACAGGAAATGGGTTTATCACCTATAAATATGTAATCAATGCGCAAGTGTTGTATAGTCATGTAAATGCTAAATGGTAATATAATAACACCCAGCATACATAACAGACAAATGACAGTAGAGACCAGATGACATTTCATGATTACAGGTTTTCCACTGGTAAGTTGCACACTTCTCAGATATTGTTATACTTGGCATGCTCACATGGAATTACAGGGAAAAGTAACATAACAGCAATTCAACAGTACAAACAAATAATAAAGTGCCATAACAGAGGGCCAGTAACATTTTCTGATGGTCTGGCAGCATGCCATACAGTAAGAAATGTTTTATGGAAGCTCTCATCTGCCAATAAGTTGTATAGTATAATAAAAAATAATTGCAGTAGTCAAGAAATGTTTGGATGGACACATTAAATACAGAGCATAATTATTTTGGAAATATTTAATGCCTGTGAGCAATGAGTGACATAATAAACACTCACATCATGTCATTTTTGAACATGCCAGGAAAGATATCAGAGAAATCGGAGAGATGCATATCAATCATGGACACTACAGAAATATGCATATTGATTGTGTCATGAAGAACACCCTTGAAGGGCTTACATTACTTTCCTATCATAAGGGATACTGGTGCCCTAAGTTGTATGACAATAGCCTAAAAAGGTGACCCTCTAACTGTGCTATAACTATTGCCTGTGTGTAAGTCACTGCTGTCTGACACAGTTGTCTGACTGACAGATGAATTCTGAAGAAGTCTATTCACTGGAGTGGACGAAAACGGTTATCTGAAACTCAATTTACCTTTAATAACTTTGATTTGGGAAATACATTTGTGCATTTTTTGTTTTTACTGACAGATGTTATCAGATTCAAACTCCTGATTGTGATACAAGGCTCTCTACAGACCTCTGTATTGAGTGCATGTGCCTGAGGAGATAACAGTGGAGGCTGTAAGAAGCATAGCTGGTTCAACCAGTGCCCTGGCTGGGCTGCTACTATGAACCAGTGCCCCACCCCCTCAACTCTTCAAGTGAAGAGACAAAAAAAAAAAAAAAAAAAAAAAACAGTCACTCCTGTGACATCCCTCCTCTGGGCCAGTAATTAAGCAAGGAGCCTCAATCCTTACCACTGATACCAGTGGGGAACATTCAATTAGAACAAAAATAGATACACACAGTATTTTCAGATGTAGCTCTCTGCACCAAGTACAATTTCACTTAAATGCATGCAGGGAGCACACTCCAGTCCTGGGAAGGAACTTCCTCTCTAGGCCCCAAATAAGACTCCACCTTTCTCTCTGCATATATCAGTGCTCTGTGTCCCTGTTCCAAGTAGCTGACACACTTCGTCTTTGAGATTTGACTTTCACACACACACACACACACACACACACACACACACACACACACACACACACACACACACACACACATGCACACATGTAGGCACACACACACACACACACACACACACACACATCGTCTTTGAGATTTGACTTTCACACACACACACACACACACACACACACACACACACACACACACACACACACACACACACACACATGCACATGTAGACACACACACACACACACACACACACACACACACACACACACACACACACACCTGGGAAAGGCTGGCAAAGATTTATCCGCTATGCCACCTCCACCCAGGTAGATTCACTGCCAACATGCCAGCTAGTTTAGGGATCTTACCAGGGTACCCAATTACTCTTAGTAAAATTAATATTCATATACATGGTAGTGTTAACCAAGCAGCAAGACATTCAGGAATGTGCAGCCACATTACCACTAAATAAATACAATTACTCTCAAAGGTTAAATATTTTCTCAAAGACTAGCCACAAATAATGGTAATAAATAATAATAATAAAATAGAAAACATGAAAATACTGAATATCTATTTATAATAAACACCAGAATTTCAATCACAGGAATTATAACAAAAACTAACATAAATGGAAAGACTCAGACAAATACAGAAAAACAATACTTTTAGCTAAGCTCACTATATTTTCTTAGTTGACTGAAGAATTACTGTTCCCTATTTATGTTAATTACTAAAACAAGGTAAGATGAAGTAGGTAAGTGGTCTTGTCAGTTCCAAAACAGAGTGCTGAGTGTGATCTGTCACAGTTGCCACTTGTATCTAAACACAATTTCAGTGTTGGCTACAGAATATCACATCTGGTTACCTGATTCTGTGGTTCCCACACTACCCCTTTGCTAGAAACATGGGCCAGGATCTGGCACAGATGTGTCACAATGCACACCTAGAAGCTGTATTCCAGCATCTGGAGACTGTAAAACAATTCCAATACTTCCACCCTTCCTGCAGACACTAAAAAGCCATTCTCTGGCACCTCAGGGTATTAATTAGTTCACCACTAAGGACGATAAGAACAGGATCTCAGCCCAGACAATGCATCTCTAGCTGCATTCAGACCTCTGAGATAAAATATTTATGACCTAAACCAAGTCATTTAATTTCAAGCTATTTTTCTTAAGGTTAGCAGGGCTGAGCTTAACCCTTCTCTTCTAGTATCCTCTGTTATAATATATATACTTCAACAGTTAGCAACAATACAGTCTGACATGCATGTATATTTATTTTCTGTCCAGCAGGACCCACTATTGATACATTTTTAACACAAGCATCTGTACAAATCGGTTTGATATTCAAATGACATATAATTCTTTATAAAACTCCAGCTAGTTATGCTAGCATTTGTTGCACATGCACTTGCCTTCTCTCTCTGGCACAGCTGGCACTACCACACATCATTACAACTCCTTCTACTGACACAACAACTAGGTGGCCATCTGCATGACATGTCCTCAAATGCTTTTCTAAAATCAGCTTGTCTGTGTTTCTTTTGGAAAGTTTTCATTCTTCTTTCTTATTTTTTATTTTTTAGAGTGACACAATAAAAAGCATTCTTTTAAAAAAATCTTTTTTATATTTTTATTTTAACTTTTAAAACATGGCATACTACAGTGCACAGGTTTGACTGCAAATGCAATACCAGCTTTTAAAAAATGACATTACTTTAAAGAGTAATCAGGATAGGCTAATCACACCCCTCAACACTTTGCATATTGGGCAGTTGCCTCTCTCACATCACCCTAGCTATGCTACTGGAGGCTGTCACAAATAACTGAAATCAATTTGTGCAATAAGGAGTTACAAATATAATTTGAACAATCTTATTTAGTCAGAATGTTGAAAAGGAACTACCTATATTACTATCCACACAACAGTGAGCAGTACAATATCAATGCTTTTTTGACAATTAAGTTGTTTCCATTGTGAATGTACATACACTGTTCTAGAATTGAACCACATTCTACCTGTGTAGGTATGTTATACAAGCCATTAGTCAATGCACATGCCACAGGGGCTCTCACAGCATGACATGCCCCAAATAACCTTTTCACTGCCGTGCAAACACAATATGTGCTTATGTATCACTGTCTAACATAAAAATTGATACAAATAACTACATGCACTGGTGCTTGTATAACATCAGCATTTCATACAATATTGCCCTTTTCAGGTACTGAACAGCAAGCTATGTAACTCCACCAGCTAATGGCATTTGGATGAAAAGCAATACCACAGTGCCAGCTGGACAAAAGTGTGACATTCCACCTATGGGGTCTATGTTATATATTCGAACATTCAAAATGTCGAATACCATATGTTCAAGACCATATGGTTGATATTTGAATGTTCGAATATATAATAAAAAACAAAAAAGAAAAAGAAAAACATACCTTAACAGTACGAGCAGGAGGGCAAGCCCCCTGTGCCTCCCCACCCCCCTACTTAAATATATCAGCTCCGAGATCGCACTTCAGTGCAGACAATGGAAATTCTCCCATTCTGCACCATACAGCACCAATAAAGTAAACCTTCGAACACTTGAAATGTCAATCATATGGTCTCGACCATATGACGTTCGACATTTCAAGAGTTTGTTTATTTGACATAGACCCCCACCTATGCTAACTTATTACATCATATATATGTGTCATAAACAATCTCTTTGAGATAAAAGAGATAGAAGAAACCTCTCCCACTGTGAATGGACACATTTTAACTGTGGTGGATGCCATTCATGCATTACAGTATAAGGACACACAATGTTAGCAGTCACTGTATGTGAATGTTGAACACCTAGCCTTTGACAACAGAAAATACATGACATTTTAGAGAATGACTGTGCCACAGTAGAAGTGTCACTACAATTGTGAGATATGCTGGTATTTCAAGGCTTTATATCATGTTATTGCTGCAAGGGATATGAATGCCTATAATTGCTGAACTAAGACAACAATATACAGAATGTTGTCTCATTCCCTCATGCCAGATGACAACACTTACCACTATGTTATGTAAGGAAGATGTTATCACATGACATTATTATTCTGAATAAAAGCATTGCTATGTGTGAAAATGTATCTTTTTCCAAGAGGAATCAACATATATAAATGTACACAGTAGATGTGTTTGAGAACAGTGTTAGTGACATCTACAGTCACAATAAGGCTAACACAAAGTAGTCTGAACAGTAATGGCTGGATTTGAACTAACTACTTAAGATCACAAGCTACAGATTAGTGCCTGAATCACAATCACCACATGACATGTTGCTGCACAACTGTGACAGTGCACAGCTGAATGGATGACATCACCAGTGTTTATTAGCTGGATGTGTATTCAAAAAAGTGGTCGAAGGGCTTAACAACTCGGTACAACTATACATCATATATGTATCTGAACAGTAGTCTATACAGTTTGACAGTGAAAGACACACTCACAGATGGCTTAAAATATCCTACCTATGCAGTTAAAAAATCTACAAAGCAGATTATCAAAGTCACATACCATAGAAAAGTTGCACTACAACGTAAGATACTGTAGTTATGGTAGCATTATGTAATTATTGTGTTGTCATAAAGTAATTTCTCCTAAGGATGCTAGGATTTTTAGTTTAACACTTTGCCACTGTAAATATATCTCATATGTAGAAGGGTACATAAAGGTATTTGTGATGTAGCCAGCTGTAAAAAACAGTAATCATGGTCAAACTACTTAAGCAAGGATGGACTCAAACTACCTACAAATCTAGTTACACAATGTATACAGCACATTATTTGCAGCCAGTGCCACATGAAAAGTCTGTGTACAAGTGAGGCATACAGCATCTATGAACAGATATCATCAACAGTGTATTGCCAAGGAGATACATGTGGTAAAATGACTCTTACAGCCATCTGGGGTTGTAAATGTTGCTACTGTGAATGTGTGTAAACCAATCCTGAATTAATTTTCAATCACACACACAATCACAGAACTTAATCACTGCTGTATTTTAACTTCCTACCTATCTATTTACACATTCTACAGAATAGTGTAAAGTATGACAGTATACTTAAGTAAGAATAACATCATCAGTGTGTTTGGGAAAAAAGGATAAGGGGATGGTGGAGTCATCCAGCAATTTAAAATGTTTCTCTGGAATAGAAGTTGATTCAGCATAGTTGTGTTGGAGGACATGCTCACCTGAGTCTATAACCCCCCCACAGTACCCCACATTTAGCATCAAACCTCCTATCAATCTAGTTACACAATCTGTACAGCACATTATTAGTTGCAAACACCACAGGAGAGGTAGTACTTTGATGGGAGAGAGTACACTTTTTGTCAGGATGACCTCATGATTATGTTGCATACAAGACATTTCTCTATGTTTCTGTAAAAAGTGGGAAAAGGGAGCTGTGTGTAAAGTGAAATGAATTTACCACAGGGGAAATGGATATAGCACACTGATTTACACACACACACACACACACACACACACACACACACACACACACACACACACACACACACACACCTATTTAGTTACACAATCTATAGAGCACAATATCAGTTACATGCACTTTTGTCAGGCTAACCTCATGCATGACTTTGTTGCAGACAGAATGTTTCTGTAAAAAGTGGGATAAGCAAGCTGTGTGTAAAGTGAAATTATTCTCCTGAGGGAAGTGGATGAAACAAAGAATTATACACACACATACAAGTTATCACATTGAGAATTGTACCTCTGACTTGTACCGTTACACAGTCTTTAGAGCACAGTACTAATTGTGTGAGCCACAACAGAATTCTGACTTTTAAGAGAAGAGAGTGCACTTTTGTCAGGATGATCTCATCAGTGTGTTGTAGAGAGGATGTCTTTGCTAAAGTGGGATAAGGGAGCTGTGTGCAAAGTAAAATGTATTTTCCTTAAGGGAAGTGACTACAGCACCAAGCATTACACAAGTTTCCCATGTTGAGCATCCAATTTCCTACTTATTTAAGTTACCCAAACTATAGAGCACAGTATTAGTTGTAAGTGCCACATGAGAGGTCTGTTCTTAAGAGAAGAGAGTGCACTTTTTTCAGGATGACCTCATCACTGTGTTGCAGACAACATGTTTCTGAAAAAAGTGGGATAGTGGACCTGTATATAAAGGGAAATGACTTCCCCTCAAGGGAAGTAGATACAGCATGAAGCATTACACACATGCACATGCACACACGCGCGCGCACACACACACACACACACACACACACACACACACACACACACACACACACACACACACACACTCACATTTCACCACATTGAGCACTGAACCTTATACCTATGTTGTTACACAGTCTATACAGCACAGCATTAGTTGCAAGCTGTGACAGAAGAAGGCTGACTCTTAAAGGGAGAGAATGCACTTTTTGTCTTGATGACATCATCATTGTGTGCAAAGAGGATGTTTCTCTTAAAAGTGGGATAAGGAAGCTATGTTCAAAGGTAAAAATATTCTTCTTAGGGTAAATGAATAGAACACCAAGCATTATATATATACACACACACACACACACACACACACACACACACACACACACACACACACACACACACACACACACACACACATTTCACAAGCTGAACATCGAACTTCCTACCAATCAAGTTATACAATCTAGAGAGCACATTATTTGTTGCAAGTGCCACAGGAAAAGTCTGGTTTTAAGGATGTGAAAAAGCACATATGTACTTGTTGAAAATCCACTGTCTGTAACAGATGGTACTGTGCATAGTTTTTTTTGAGCAAATGAGTATGTGTGCACAAAATAGTGTAACAGCACTGTGATTGTCCCATGGAATTATATACTTATCTAATAACATTTATATACTGTCCTTCATGTACATTGCATTACTGTGAGGGATATGTACCCGTTTCACAGTATAGGATGCCGAAGAAATTCACAATGGATTATCAATCAAACTTTCCTGCATTTCTTTTTTTTTTTTCAATAATTTTTATTTATTTTTTACATCAAAGCAGAACAGTAAATGATAAATAACAAATATAGGAAAAACATATGAACATTAAACAATTGTTATACATTGAAAGTAATGCAAAAAGAGGCTGATCAATCAAACAATACTATTTATACTATATACATAGATGCTTTCAAAATTCAGCATAGCAAAAAAAAAAAAAAAAAAGAAAAAAGTAGTTTTGCAAGAATTATTATAGGTACAACATTAAAGAGAAAAAGAAAAACACTTATAGGGGTTAGGGATGTATGATGTGTAAAAACTCCTAGCTATAGTGAAGTATGAACATTTGTGGTAGATTATGCAAGAATAATGTTAAAGATTTGTTCCCATAAATTCCTAAATTTAATATTTTTGTCCCTTTTATTAATTATTATTTTATGGGCTAATAGATGTTTAGTCGCCATCAATCTGAAGTTCTCCCATGAGTTATTAGTTGAGTTAAGCTAACTGGTAGCTATATAAAGTTTCATTAAGAGAAAGATATTAATTAGGGTAATTGCTTGTTTTTGGAGATATTATTTGGAGGGATATGTAGTAGAGTAAATTCCCAAGTGAGTGTGGATGTTTGGTAGCCCATCTTTTCTAATTGAAGTTTAAGGGAGTTCCAAAGTTTAAATACACATTTACAGCTCCAGAAAAGATGGAGTAGGTCAGCAATTTGGTCTTTACAGTGTGGGCAGAGTGGGGAATTTATAGGGTTAAATTTATGAAGAGTAGCAGATGTGAAATACGCATTGTTATAGATCATGAGTTGAGTAAAAGCCAATTTCTGAAGGGATATAGATTTTATTGTTAGGTTAATTGCCTGATTCAACTGATGGTTATCGATGGAAGAGAGGTTTTTTCTCCAATATTTAGAAATAAGAATATAATCCTGGAATTTAATGTCTTTGATCATTTTGTAGGTAAATGTAATTTTTTTTGTTGATAGGACAATCTTCCAAAGTAAATTACAAGTTGCTATATCTTCATTGTTTATGATAGTGTCATGGAGATAGCTGATACATAATTCTTTAATCTGTCTCAGGATCAGTAAGTATGATTTGAGAAGGTTCAATTGGTTCCTTATTTCTTGTACAGAGCAATTTAAATATGGATATATGTCTTGGATGGTTGTGTTTAATAGACGAGAGAAGTGGTTTAGGTTTAGAGTTTGGTTATTTATTTTAAGATTAGGGTTTTTATGTAAGGGTTGTAATGTCATCATAGCTTGCATAAGGTTTAAAGATTTGAAGAGTTTTTGTGTTACTATAATGGAGTATTTGAGGGGTTCTATTAAGTTACAAGATTTCATTAAACTGGTATTTAGAAATGGTAATGCTTTGGGGTTGATATCCAGGCTTTTGATATGACTATGGCATATTCTTATCCAGTTTGGGTACCAAGCATTATTTTTTTGGGTTGTATTCAGCTATTTGTAAAACTCTATTGGTATTTATAATTAAGTAGTATGTCTCAAAGTTTGGAAGGTCTAAGCCACCTTTATTTTTGGGGGTTGTTAGTTTGTCATATGAGATTCTGTTTTTTTTTTTAGGTTCCCAGGTGAATTTAGCAAGTTTGGTGTGTATTTGCTTAAAGAAGTTATTGGGTATGACTATATGGGAATTCATGAAAATATAAAGTAATCTGGGTAGGACATTCATTTTAATTACAGAAACTTTGGCCAAAAATGGTAACTTTAGATCTATTAAGCTCTAGTGAAATGTCTTATCCATTTTTGTTTTATGTTGTTTGAGTAGAAATCTTTGTTGTTTGTAGAGAATGTGATACCTAAGGAATTAAATACGTCTTCAGTTTTTAATTTCCCTATTAGTGGTAGAAGAGAGAATGGTTTAGGAATTTTTAAGGGGAAGATGTTAGTTTTTTTAAGGTTTAATTTGTAATTCGATATCATTGAGAAGTGTTCAATAGCGGATAACATTTTATTTATATCCGAAATTGGTGTGGTACAATAAATATTCAGATCATCAGCAAAAGCTGATAAGAAGATTTTGGTGTTGTAAAGTATTGGGGGGTTATGGTATGTATTTTGTTTTATACTTAGGAAGAGAGGCTCAAGGTATAGGTTAAAAAGTAAAAGAGATAAAGGGCATCCTTGACAAGTTCCATTTTTAACAGGAATCCTATTTGACCAGGTTTTGTTGATATATAAAGATGTATAGGGATTTTTATATAATATTTGTAGGATTTTAATACATTTTTGGGGTATATTGAAGTAAGGCAAAGTTTGAAGTAAAAATTCTAAATTTACTCTATCAAAAGCTTTTTGGGCATCAATGACTAGAGCATATATGTTTAGATTGTTTTGATTAGCATATGAGATTAGCGTATTAAGTGTTAATGTATTATCGCTTGTTTGCCTAAATGTTGTAAAACCAGACTGTTCGGGGAAAATAATTTTATCCATTATGTTTTTCAGTCTGTTTGCTAGTATGGTTATTAATATCTTGGTGTTAATGTTTAATAGTGATATGGGTCTATAGCTATCTGGGTTTTTAGGGTCTGCTTTTTCTTTAAGTATAAAACTAGCTTTGGATGCATTAAAGTGTATATCATTGACTTCATTATTTATTATATAGTTCAGTATATGGAATAGGATTTGGGCTACGATGGGGTAAAAGGTTTTGTAAAATTCGGTAGTGAGACCATCTGGGCCAGGGGCTTTATGTGTTTTCATTTGCTGAATTGTTGAGGTTATTTCATCAATAGAGATGGGTTCGCTTAATTTTTCTTGTTGATTTGGGTCTAATTTCGGGAAATTGATATTTTGGAAAAAGTGTGATCTATCATCTTTTGAGGGTAGAAATATTTGTTCTCTATAGGTTTGTGTATATATTAGTTTGAATGTTTTAATAATATCTTTATTTTAGTATAGTGTTTGTTCTCAAAGTATTTCAGATATTTGAGAAGTGGATTTGGTTTGGTTTATAATTCTGGCTAGTGCCCGGGAAGGTGTTTGGACTTCATTAGCATAGTTAGCTAGCATTTTGGTTTCATAAAATGATAATTTATTGTTATGTAAAAGGAAGAGATCCTTTTGAAGTTTCAAGATTTCTGTTTCTGTTTGAGTATTAAAGTTAGTTACTAGTTCGTGTTCGAGTAGTTGTATTTTGGTTTCCAAGTCCAGTTCCTCTTTAAGCTGAATTTTTTTATAGTAAACTGCTTTTTTAATAAATATTCCGCTAATTTGTGCTTTGGTTGGGGCCCATTCAATATCCAGACGTATTTGAGAATTTGGAATGTTTAACAGGGTTGACTTAAGAATAGATTTAATTTCATCAATTATCTCTTTTTTGTTTAGAAGATTGGGGTTCAGGGACCAATTGTAACCTCTTTTTATTGTACAGTTTTAGGGTTTCCTTTAATATTTAGATTAATTTTGGAGTGGTTTGAGAGGTATCTAGTGTGTATGATCAATTTTGGATCTAAAGTAATGAGTGTTTTCGAGATTAAAAAGAAGTCTATTCTCGACCACATTTTGTGGCAGTTGGAGTAGAACGTAAATTTACTAGATTTGTTTGGGCTATCTCCATATTTAAAGGGATCATATAGTTTGTAATCATGTTTAAGTTCATTTAAAGCTAGTGATGCTTGTTTGTTATGTGATCGAGTTATACTTGACTTGTACTGTTCTGGATTTTGGTATGTGTTCCAGTCACCACCTTGAATCATATAATGGTCTTGGAATTTGTTCAGAATAGGGTATAATGATGCAAAGAAGGAGTGTTGATTATTACAAGGGGCATAGATATTTAGTAACAGAATAGGTTTAGAAAGATTTGGAGTTGAGAGAATTACATAGCACCATCTACCCTCTTTGTCCACTTTGGTTTCCAGAAATTTGTCTTGATATTGTTTTTTTAATTATTATAGCTACCCCCGCAGTGTTGGTTTTGCCTTCAGAAGTTATAATTTCCTTATCCATTTTTTCCCTCTAATTTCTCACCATTGTTCAAGGATTAGATGTTTCTCCTGGACTAATATAAAATTTGCTTTTGCTTGTAAAATGAGGTGTAAAAAAAAGTTTTCTTTTTGTTCTGGAGCCCTTTGATATTCCATGAATCAAATTCTCACATTGAGGCATTTGGTGTGTCGATAAAGTAAGAGTTGTATATTAGCTAGAGATAATAGTTTCTGCTTACATTTTGATGAGGTCAAATTAAGAAAGCATCTTATTATTCCCGTCCCAGCTCCATGCCTAACCACAACCCCCATGGACCAGGAATAAAGCAGGGAATAATTAGTTTATTAAGTTTACAGATCTATAGATCAATAGAGTATTTACATATTGTGTTTTGACATTTAAGTAAGAAATGAAGACAAGTATCCCTGCATGGGTTTTAACAACATCGACAAAGCTTAACAAACTGACTCCCTAAAAAGCACTACTAATATAGCCTTAGTTTCCTCAAAAAGTTTCGATATAAAGAAGTTATCACCTCAGAGGTAACTTGTCCTAGAAGATTAACAGTAGATGAGATCAACCTCGAAAGACAATATTAGAAGCAATATTTACAGATTTTACAACTGTATTCTATAATAATTATTTATTTTTATTCTTAGTCTGTCTAAGCTTATTTCTTCAATCAAATTAATTGAATTGATCATTTACCACAAGTACTTTGAGTGAGGGAAGGGGCCAGCATCCTTCCCTTACCAGTATGGTAAGTGACCAGATTATTCAGATAGTAACAAAATAGTTACAACTATCTGTGTCAACGTATTAAAGTATGAATGGGAGTGAGCATGGATGCATACATGAATGTTTATATGACTGGGGTTATTTTTAACAATTCCTTATAGGTACTGTTGTTACATTTTGCTCTCCAACGTTTTAGTCTGCAAGCCTAGCACCCAAAACATTTGGTGTTACCCTTATAGGTTAAATATTGCTGGTCTATAAAAGAACCTCAGGAACAAAATGTTTAATCTCCTTATTCATAGCATTTGGTGACTGGCTGTCTAAGGCTACCAGAGTGGTATAGTGGGTTAAAGTTACGTGTTGTGTCTCATTTTAGTTTATAGTGGGTTGAGAAGGGGGTTTATTTAACACTAGAGTGTACATCTTTAGTTATATAGATATGGGTATATAACCAACCTCTAGATAGCTTGAAAAGATATTAAGATCAGCTTTACATCAAGTACAACCATGAACATATAATTAACTAAGTGAACATGTCTCTCCTTATATCAGATTAGATAACAGTTTGATGAACATGGTTTATAGTAGCAAACATATATCACAATGTAGAGGCAGAGATTACAGTAAATAAAAAACTTTTTACATATCATCATCTTCTTTCAGCTGTTCCCGTTAGGGTTCGCCACAGCAGATCACCTGTTTTCATTTCTTCCTGTCCTCTGCATCTTGCTCTGTCACACCAACCACCTGCATGTCCTCTCTCACTACATCCATAAACATTATCTTAGGCCTTCCTCTTTTCCTGTTACCTGGTAACTTCATCCTTAGCATCTTTTTCCCAATATACTCAGCATCCCTCTTCAGCACATGTCCAAATCAACATAATCGTGCCTCTCTGGCTTTGTCTCCAAACCTTCTAACCTTGGCTGACCCTCTAATATACTTATTCCTAATCCTGTCCACCCTTGTCACACCCAGTGCAAATCTTAACATCTTTAATTCTGCCACATCCAGCTCAAACTCCTGCCTTTTTGTCAATGCCACTGTCTCCAACCCATATAACATAGCTGGTCTCACTACCCTCTTGTAGACCTTCCCTTTCACTCTTACAGGTACTCGTCTGTCACAAATCACTCATGACACTCTTCTCCACCCACTCCATCCTGCCTGTACTCTCTTCTTCACCTCTCTCCTACACTCACCGTTACTCTGAACTATTGATCCCAAGTATTTAAACTCATCCACCTTCACCACCTCTACTCCTTGCATCCTCACCATTCCTCTATCCTCCCTCTCATTCACACACATATATTCTGTCTTAGTCCTGCTGACCTTCATTCCTCTTCTCTCTAGAGCATATCTCCATCTCTCCAGGGTCTCCTCCACCTGTTCCCTACTCTCACTACAGATCACAATGTCATCTGCAAACATCATAGTCCACGGGGACTCCTGTCTGATCTCGTCTGTCAACCTGTCCATCACCATTGCAAATAAGAAAGGGCTCAGAGCTGATCCTTGATGTAACCCCACCTCCACCTTCAACGCATCCATCACTCCCACTGCAGGCCTTACTGCTGTCACACTACCCTCGTACATATCCTGTACCACTCTTACATACTTTTCTGACACTCCTGACTTCCTCATACAATACCACAACTCCTCTCTAGGCACCCTGTCATATGCTTTCTCTAATTCTACAAAAACACAATGCAACTCCTTCCGACATTCTCTGTACTTCTCCATCAACACTCTCAGAGCAAAGATCGCATCTATAGTGCTCTTTCCTGGCATGAAACCATACTGCTTTTTACATATAAACTACAGTATTTTACCACTGGGGCAATGGGATCACTGGCAACTTATCTCAAGCACCAGAATTTCAGCAAACAAGGACCCTGAGTGGGAAATTTGGAACTAAACATCAACCTCCAGCTAGCTATTTTATATTCAAAAGACCACCCTCTGTAGCTTCATAATCCCCACATCCCCCAATCAAAAGACCAACAGGATATCACATCTGATCACCTTCGTTCCATGAGTCTTTGGTACTCGATATCTCTAGCCCTATTTGCCAGTATATCCCATGATTGTAGTTCAGGCTAGTATGTCAAAGTAGTCATTGGATATTATGATATTTCAGGGTTTCCAAGGTAGGTTATTATGAGTCCTTTTCTTACCCTTTCTAGAGTATGTCAGAGTAATAAATCAGATATAGCTTCCTTTTTATATTTTCCCCTTTTATTTTAAACATGACATACTAGCATTATAGGCTAAATTCTGCCCTTTGTAACTGCATGATAAACGCAGAAGTATAATAGCTTACTGTCTTTTATTACTTGGTTAGAATGGTTTAACATCTGGTAGTTGGAAGAGATTTGGTCTTACAGCTAGATTATGTAGGTGTTAGGCTAATTGTAATCTTTACTAATAATGTTTGCAGAAATGTGGTTTGACACATTACATATTGATTAATTACCAAGATGGTTAGACTGGATAATGATTCTTTTATATATGTAAAAAAAAAAGGATCAGAGCATTGTCATTGATTATTCTTTTGCAGGAAAGCTGTGGGCAGCATAAAACCAGAGAGGAGAACATGTTTCTGAGTTCTGCTTATTTGTAGTGTTGGCACATCCCATTTGTTTTAGCTGCTATAGGGGATGCATGTTCGTTTAATTGTTAAACTTTTATGACAGCAATATATATCCGTTAGACATAAAAAGGAAAATAGATGAATTTACTGTTCATGAAACAGGTTTTTATATAGTGGGTACCTAAACTGAAGTTTCCTATTTCAGTTTAGTTATTAGCATAAAGAAGCAAAAAAATAAAAGATCTTGTTTAAACTAGTTAGTTCTGAGACTCTTAGTGAGAGCCGGAAGCTCGCCTTTGTGATCCACTATGACAGGATCGTGTTTAGTTGCTGATTCGTTCTTTTTTTACTTGACAGAGAGAGATGATTTCTTTAAGTTCCCTGGAATCCCAGAATGAAAAGGAATACCTTGCCACAAGTTAGCGATACTTGGGATTTAGAAAAACTCTACAAATATAAGACAATTGCCCACACATGTAAATACATGAATGTCTTACAGTCTGCATTGATTTACTACCGGAACCGGTCACTTTGTAGCTATAAATCGCGTTTGGTTGCCGATTTGTTCTTTTCTTTACTTGATAGGTATCAAACTGTTTTTTAGATTCTATTAAGTATCCTTCGAAGTGAAGCGACTATGCAGGCGCTCATAGGGGGACCAATTACACAGCCTGGATGTCCCGGAAGTGTTAACCTTTAAGGATACCTGACAGCCGTGGTGGCAAGGCTTTTAGTTCCTATCATGGGAAAAAAGTAGAGGCAGAAGGAGTTCTGAACTTCTGCATTAGCTCCTTGTGGCTTGGTATAGAAAAAAAGGGTAAAACACCATTTCTAGAGGCCTAATACGGCCCAACACAGAGTCAGAAGGCAACAGCAGACCTCGGACCATCGTAATGCTTGCTGCTGTAGATTTAAGGCTCAGAGGACATTCTGGTGAGTGTATTTAATGATCTAGAGTGTGGACTTTTTTAAACACGGCAAGAAAAGTGTTTTTGGCTTCTTTATGATCAGCGACCACATGTTTAACTCCCTCTAGGTAGAAAATTACGGAGCTTGGATATTTCATTTGGAATTTTATTTTCCTTTCAATCAGGAATTTACAGTAAGGAGAGAGAAGCTGTCTGGCTTGCCTTATTTGGAGGGGAAGGTCTTGAGCCAGTGATATTGTGTTGTTATTCCAGGTAAGAGATCCACCATTTTTCTTAGCAGACATTAAAATTGTGTTAACATCTTGAAAGTTTAAGAGTTTTGCATATACAGGTCTGGGTTTGTGTGATATCTGTGTTTCTCTCAGAGCTCTATGTGCTTTTTCTATTATTATTTGCTGAGCTTTTCCTGGTTCTTTGAGAAGAATGGAGAAGATTTGGGTGATGGAAGAAATCAGATCATTGTGAGTTACAGATTCCAGGATGCCTCTTATGATAATATTATTCCTTCTAGACCTTGCTTCCAGATCTGTAATCTTTGCTTGGATGTTTTGGATTTCAACATCATGAGAATCAGTTTTTTTTTTTGTTATTAAGGATATTTTCTCCTCATTTTCAATGATTTTGGCTTCAGATTTATCCATTCTGTCCATTATTTGGTTGAATCTATCCCCAAATGATTGCAGTTGCAAAGATAGGTCTTTAATTGCTTCTTGGATAGGAAGTAGTGCTGTTTTGATATTCTCTAGGTTTGCTGGTTGATCCGGTTTGTTTCTGTTACCAGATTTAGAGGTATCTGGCTGTTTTATTACTTCTTGTCTCTTAGAGTTAAGTCTTTCTCCGGAGATAGTAGGTCAGAAAGTTTAGTTTTGGATGTGGTAGTATCCATATTTTTATCTTTTTTCAACATTTTGTAGAGATGATATCCCCAGGTTTGTGTGTAGAAATCAGAGTGCAAGGTCTCACAGGCACACGGCTTATTCTTTCTTCACTGAATCTGCTTCAATCTTAGTTGTTTAATTGTTAGATCAGTTCTTCCTTCTAGATGATTTTGTTTTAAATGTTAATTACAATTGAGATTTCAGAATATTTTGTTGAGATAGGTACTGGTATGTCTTCTGGGTTAATTTAATTCCAGATGAATAGAAGAGCTAAGGATTAGCAGTGCTTACAGAACAGCGGCCATCTTTGACTCCCAAACTTTCCTGCATTTCATTCTGGGATGATTGCACACTTGACTTGTCTCATACTTGCACAATGTGCATTGACAAGACAAAGAGACAACTTCTACCTGGGATAGTGCACTGCAAAATAACAGTGATGGATTATGTGTGAATATGTTAACCAAAATTGTAACACAGTTGCAAGTGTTCCCATCGGAGGGCAGACATACATTAGCTGACTGAATTAATTGAGTCAACATCACTCTGAAATCAAGATAACCTGTTGATAAAATTAATACAGACATACCAATGTTGTGTAACCCAATTCACTAATTAATTGCTTTTCTATTTTTTTTATTTTTCTCTCTGCCAGAAGCACTATACTGTCAAGCTGAACTGCTCTGCTGATAGCAAAGTATTACTGCAGGCATAATCATATCTTGAGGTGTTGAACTTAGAATGGGAATTAGCAGTAGCTTTTGTTGCTCTTTGCAGACTTTCATGCAAAGAAGCACTATACATATACAACCATATGTTAATCTGATGTACTACATAAGCGCTACATGCTGTGTTCACATACTGGGTGTTGTGATTCACATTTTTGTCATGAAAGTTGCATTTGGTAAATCTTTATAAGTATGCTACAGTTGTATTATAAAACACATAAGGGACCAAGCATGTTATTGCTGGTGGAAACATGGGTTATGGAAACAGTTTTGAATTTCAGAAGTTTACTGGATGACACAGTATTGGTGGGAAGAGTTGGACAGTTGGCGACAGGAATACAGAATACAAACATAATAACAGTACTGCTTATGTCATTTATGCACATATTTGTATTGTGTTATTTTTTGATTTTTATCAGCATAATTACTCATGCAAGATCTGTACAAGACAGTCTTCACAACAGGGAGCAGGCACATTTCTATAACTGATGAAAAAAACAAAAGTGTAGACCACTCTGTTAAGGTTGGAGTATGAAACAGTAGCAAAACATTTCCAGAAAACAAGCTCCTTCCAAACACAGCCATTAAAAACTCTCAGTAAACATATAAAATATGTCTTTAATTAAACTTATAAATGGATAAGTGCTTTCACAGCGTAACCTCTACTTCCTCAGACCATTTAAATAGGGCATTTTTTTTTTTGTGGAACAGATGCCCATTTTTTACTTTTTTTTTGGGAGAGAGAAGAATGTTGTGGGAGGTGCTTAGGAATAAAAGGGTCAGGTTGGTAGAGTAAGTTAGGAAGCATGTGCAGACATATAGAACATACAAGACGCATAGAGATGGTGACCGAGATGAAAGGTTGGGGACACCATGACTTGGGATAGGTAGGGGACCTCAGAGGTGCACCCATGTCCAGCTTAAGAACAGTGAGAATCTAGTCCTCACCCTCCTTAATTACCATCACTGTTTCCTGCATCATCTGCCTGGGGCAGTGCCAGATATGGCATCATTTTAGCAGTCCAGTGCAGGACCTTTTCAACCCTGCTGATATGTGTATTGAGGCCCCTTACCATGATATCCTCCACAAAATGTGTCAGTTGCTGACAAAATCACCACTGCCCCCAGCAGCTGTGGCAGAGCTACTTGATGCAGATGGAACAAGTAAGGCAAGAGATCGTGGAGGCAACTCTGACAGGTTGTGAACTTGAAGTGTTGGGTACCTGTGCTGCCACCTTTGAAGGTATGGTGGGCCAAGCCACAATGGTCAGTCTATCTCTCTGTGCTGCTCTTCATTTTGCTTTCAGCAGTAAGGTATGCAAACAGAGAAATGTTAAAAAATATTACCCCTCCCCCAAAAATAAAATAAAAGAGATGGAGTGGGGGGTCAAAAATAAAAGATTAATGGCATGTCACATTAATGTATTTATTCAATAGATTTTTGGAGGCAATTCATCAATAATTATGACAATGTTATACTGTACACCTTTGACACATTCATATGGGATATTAAGGCATGAATGTGTCATAAATACAGAAATCTCACTACTAATACTGTACATAAGAAAGAACAGCCTTCATTTCCCTATGATGGATATGATATATGCATTCAAATGTAATAACTGCAATTACCATATTTGAATTGTTCCTGACATATTATTATTTTTAATATTTTAGAAATAATATCCAGTAATAAAAACCTAATTGCTGCTTCTAGGTATTGAACACACATACCATTAAGCTGATGTTATCATTGACTACTGCAAGCAGCAAGAGTTATTCAGGAAAGCATCTATGCTTGATATCAAGGCTGAGGTATGCCTACTCAAGATGTTAGTGACTGAGGGACTGAAAATAGTTTTCTGGCTTGAATTTGGACCTGAGTAATACTCTCTGAGGCAAGCTAATCTCTCCTGGTGCATCTCACTGTCTGCTGCTATTTCTGATGCAGCTGTACTGTACAAAAATAAAATAAATATATATGAGAGCATTATGAGTAACTGTGTTGGCTGGATAGATAATTAATGCCATATCATAGACAAGTTATGGGCCAGTACACTTACATAACTGAGGGGTGTTCACAGTCCTAAATTCAGCTTTCCATCAATTTAGGAGGTCCTACTTACACTTCTTAAGGTCACTGTAGTGGTGATAACATTCTTCCCCAGTACATGGAATACAGTTGCACTGGAAACAACCTTGGCTAAACTATTTGAAGCCTCAGTCTTATACTGAGCCCTGGTATAATCCCCTGCAGCAGCCTATCACTGTAGTATGTCATGCAGAATGCCACAAATATTATGGACTGCTCAGCACTCCACATTTGTGCTCTAAATTTTTGCCAACCATGTCTGCAGAAGTCAAGCTAACAATATATGTCTGAATTGGTGCCCAATTCAGATTTCGTGTAAAACTTGGTTGTGCACAAAGATGCACAGCTTTGCCAATGGTATTTGCACAATTGAAGGCATACGGATTCTTTGGCAGACACATTGTCACTACTTACATCAAATAGCACTAAAGGTGTGAAACATGGCCTTGAAATTTGCCGTGTGTGATGTTTAACCTATTAACACAAGTTCCAGTGTTTAACAATGAAATGCTTAATGGCATGGTTTTTAATCCTTGCAGTTTGGAAGGATAAAAATGATGAATTGTGAGATACTGTGATGTTGAGGCTTACACTATGTTAACATTTGTTGTACCTGGTGAGAACTGGATTCATGGGATAAAGCATGCAAAAATTGAAACTTAGCTAATTAACTGTCATTGCTCCAGGAGAGCTACGTTTTAAGCATGGCAATTAGACATATATTAACTTCAGAATGAATGGAGATGTACTTCAAGGCCTGTGTGTGTATGACTTTGATCAGTACCAGGAATGCATTTATATGTAAAAGGCAGTGATTCTACTTGTAAGTATATTTCAGGTGGATACAGTTGTATGAAGTGAATAATATAGGTTGAGTTACATTACATACACACTTCACAAGACATAACTGTCCTAAACACATAGTTAGCCTATATGATAAGTCATGATGATTATAACACAAGTTTTGTGCCCATCATATACAAGCAAGTACATTTTAAATTAAATATCATCATTGTCACATTTAAGAAATTGTACACACATTAGCTTGAGGTTATATGTGAAACATTAATGATATATGTTAAATAAAAAAAATGTTCTGCCTGTATTACTGATAACATTGTTTGCAATAAACATGTTAAACATTATAATTTAGCTTTACAGTCCTAATCAAAATTTATGAGAAATTGGATTCTGACACCTTTTATAAAAGTATTGTTTTGCTGGATTCAAATCATTACTCACCAATACTTTTTTACCTAAAGTCACTACACTTACACTTTATGCCATAAACATAGATAAATGATAGGTGGAATTTCTCGAATCAGTACTGTCCAGAGTGCTGATGAAAGAGCAGCATTGCCAGGTGAGTTTATGCTACAAAAGTCAGCCTAAACTACATTTTTCATTTTTTTTCCTTAGCAGGGAGCAGTATTTGCACTCTGCTGAGTGGAGAGGAAATATAAAAGGCATTGGAAAAAATATATGTGTGAAAAATCTGACAGTAAATTGAATTCAATCAATGGGTATATCTGGCAATGACCACAGCAGGAAAGTGATACATTCATGATTCTCACATCTGGACACATCTGAACCTTAATTTCTGACACACTTTATCAGGATTGTAGGCACTGACACTTGCATCTTGTGCCACACAGAAATTTGCACAAGAGGTTTACTTTCTTCTCTGAGTACTATCCAGTGTGCTGATGGCAGCTCAATGCTGCCAGGCTTGTGTTTACTACATAAGTCAGCCTAAACTAAAATGTTAATTTTTTTCCCTTAGGAAGTGAACATTGCACACTGCTGAGCAGAGAATGAATGCAAAAGACATTATACATGAATATATGAGAGAGAATACAGCTGGGAGTGAAATGAATTCAATCAATGAGTATATGTAGCAATGATCAGAGCAAGAAGTGCATTCAAGTGATACATTCATCCTTCCCACATATTCTTGCAACATCAGACATGTAATTTGTGGAACACATTATCAGACTTGTAGTTAATGACAAATTATGTGAAAGTGCATAGGCAACTGCTGACATGCTGTTAGCAATACTGAGCATAGTGGAGTTTTACACAAGACAGTAATACAAAAAATGTGTGTAAATATGCATTCACACCATCCTCTGTAAAATTAATAATTAAGTGTATTTGAATCCTGCATCGCCTATCTTATTTGTCTCAATTTACTTCAATTACACTTTTGCCACAGGGATAGTTATCTGAGATGTGGAATTTATTCACTCAGTACTGCCCAGAGTTCTGGCTAAAGTATACCATTGCTGGGAGTGTTTGCTATGTAAGGCATCCTGAACTAAATTGTTCACCTTTTTCCTTAGGTAATGAACCCTGCTTGCCTGCTACCAAGCTACACACAAATGCACATTAAAAAAATACATACTGAAAATAATTGAAATGTGATCAATAAGGATCTGAACAATGCAGCATGTGCCTTATTTCTCTCAATTCACTTCATTTACATCTTGTGCTATAGTTAGACATCTGTCAGCTGCATTCTCTGTAGCCATTACTATCTAAGGTGTGCTGGCCATGCACCAACATCAGGTATATTTGGGCTACTGAAGGCAAACCAAAGTAAATTTTTCATTTTTTTCCTTCAGCTGTGAAAGTATATTTTGCACTGCCAAGTGGCGCACAAACATACAAGGCAATATTTAGTAAAAACATTCACAAAAACTGTTTTGGATAACCATTTGGAGGAACATAAAATTAATCACAGTGTATATTTAGAATTATATTGACATATTCAGCCTTCTCACATCTCTTTGCCACATTTCTACTATCATTTATGTCTCACAATATCAGGACTTTAGGTAATACCATGAGAATGGAAACAGGGACATGAAGCAGCAGAAACACTTTCATTTTTCACAGAGCTCATGCAATTAATGTTGACATAATTTTAAATGACATATCTTTCTCTCACTTTCAGTCAATAATAACCTTACTTGAATTTTCTACCTCAACACACCCATACACAAAAATGAGTATCAAGACATATTATGACCCCCCCTCAGTAAAATGATATATGAACATGTTTTGAACCCTGCATTATCTGCACTATTTTTTTAACCTCAATACATTTAGACATTATGCCACACAGATAGGTATGTGGCAGCTTGAATTTCTTTACTCAGTACTGTCCAGAGTGTTGAGGAAAGTGCAACAATGCCAGTCTCAATTGTTCTATTAATGGCATTCAAAGTTAAATTTGTCAGTTTTTACCTTAGGAAGTGAACTACCGTTCACTGCTATTGACCACTGCCAGTCAACGAAGCACAATGCCAAATGGTGTACAAACAGTCAAGGAAAAAAAACACAATTTTAAACAAGTACTTTTCTTACGTTTTTTCACCTTTATCTTGCAAAAGGAACCTGTATAGATTGGAACCATCAAATCAGGGCATTAAGAACAATCATTTAAGATTACTTCTCATATTTGTCACAGACAAAGACATATATTAGCAGGGAGAAAAAGTGTTTAGATTTACTCAGAATGTGGCATTGTGTCAAATCACACTGAAAGTGCAACAGAAACAAGTTATGAAAGTTGTCCTTTATCATTTGTCAGTAAATGTCTGTGTGATTGGGATATTGGCAACAGTTACAATACCCATGTACTCACACTGTATTAAACAAAGAGTGCAAACACTGTATGTGTAGTCCTCTTTTTCTTTATTTTACTTCAACCTTTATCTATGGTTTCCAGAGAGCAATGCTATCTTATTTTTATTGCATATGGTTATCTGTATCAGTGCTTAATGTACACCCTTGAATATGCACAATTCTTAGTAAAAGACAGTAACTGTGGTCATTAAAATAGCACTGAAATGTTATGAATGTTGCTGTCCTAACTCAGTCAATGCACTTTCAGTCTTTTTTTGGTAAGTCTCTTCTCCCTGACACATCCTCAGTAAGTGTACACCAAAGAGGAGAGACTGTAAAATGTTAATTTTTCCTGCAGTCAGATTAATAATAGACACCTGCAAGCCATTAGTAGGTAACACTTCTCAATGCTCATCCTTTCAGTGCTAGGACAGATGCATGAAATCATGTAGCTCCTTTCATCATGCATACCTTCCCTGCGCCTAGTGCAGATTGTGGTATTTAGTATGCTAATGATTTAACACCTTATTTACATACTCACAGTGCTCACAGGGATGACTCTGCATTATAGAAATGTAATCATGTAGCCAATGCACTTGTATTACAGTGGGTAGACTGGATTCAGAGAGCTCAGTACTGCTAAATATACACAACTTTTGGAGATTTATCTACTTTCTACACTGATTTCTTGTCACTGCATGTTCCTATTTCTTACATAATGCTTTTAGTATAATATTAAGGATGAATTGCAATGTCCAGTTCATAGTTTTGCTTTTTCTTTATCCTTCACTGTTAGCATAGCCTATGTATATCAGTTATGTCTGCATTACAAACAGTCTGCTATATAATGGAGCCAGAGTTATATTCTGTAGGTTTTATTTTCTTGGAATTTAACAGTTACTGCAGATGAATGTACTATAACTTCAAAGCACGATCAGATATTTTTACATGTGTTAGCACAAAGAAATGTGTTAAGGTTGTGATATCTACCTGGCTACACTTCACAACAATGTAGATAGCACTATAACACTTTTCTACATTTCTGCCAAAACACTGTGAATTTAATGCTGCAGTGTATTACATAGTTACACAACCTGTTTTCTGTACTACAGAACTCATTTATTTACTTATTTTATTAAAATGTTTTTTGGGGGAGACTGTCCTAATTTGTGTGTTGTCATAGGGAGCATTACATTCTAAAATGGTTGTGTGCATGATGCATGCATACATTCATACATAACTGAGTTCAGAGCCATCCTGTGTATATGTATATATATATATATATATATATATATATATATATCTATATATATATATACATATATATATATATATAATTTTGTGCCTGTTTTTTGTTTCATTTCATACAGAGATATGTCACCCAATAAGCAATCTCTACCCCACAAGCCACCATTCATTGATGCAGAAAAATAGGTAATTATCCAGACCTTACATTACCATGGAAATTTTATCTTAGGGAGAGGTAGATGTGACCAATCTGCCCAAAACATGGTATGGCAGCAGGTGGTCAATGGCATCAATGATGTCAGAGGGAATGGGAGAAGTTAGTCCTAAATACAACACAGGGCAAATGATATGTTAACTTTTGCCCATTATAGGGCAGCTGCAGTTTTCCCAGGAATAGGTGGCATGGGAGGTTGTCCTGCTACCAAACCACCACTAACTGAAACAGAGGAGTTCCTGTCCACCATCAGAGATTCAGATAGTATGACAGAGAGTTCACATAGAATCCTTGATGTCGGTGCTGATGTGGATGACAGACCTAGAGTGTCTCAAGTAGAACTTCCAGGTATGCAAAACACAAGTGTCATTGTTATATCTATATATGTTTATATCTTATATGTTTAATATATTTATAGCAAGCAAAAAGTGTGAGTCAGATGACACGGTAATGGAGAGATAGAGGAGGGTGTTGGGGGACTGGTCAGTAAATTTTTGTATAAGGAAATGTAAAGGGGATTGTTCTCTGTTTCTGACTTCATTTGCACTGTGATACTTATCAGCCTTTTTTCCTTTCTCTTCCTTAAATACAGGAATAACTGGACTGCAGGCTGCAAGACCACCTGCAAATAGTAAGCACACATTTCATTATTGTTAGTATTGTATATAAGGTAGATTCATGTCTATATAAGAGTAAACTTATGCTGCTTTATCACTTATTAGAGTTTAACATACCTTTCATATAAGAAAAGATTTTAATCAATTTTATTCTCTATTTCTCTGTTGTGCTTATTGTTTGTTATCATAGTGGTCATCCTGACAGTGGTACTGTAGAACTCCTGCCATCTGATGTCAGAGTACCAGTAGCCTCTGATGATGATGACTGCAATCAAGAGGCACAGTCTGGAGGTGTACACGGTCAGTCTGACACTGAGGTTGTGGCTCCATCATCCCCTGCCCATATTTTGGACACAGTCAGTATGTCTATACATACCCATAACACAGAGGCCTCTGATATAGGACAGGTTGAAGGTGACACATTTGATCAGGGTAGTGTCATTACTCTGGTTGCAGAGCTGGTTGCTTCTCTCCATCATCATTGTGAGGGCGAAGTGCCACACAGAAGCATTGGTAGAGGTGCTCAGAGGAGGCTTACTGTCCACCTTCCTCCCGATGTTGGTGTTTCATTAGGTGCCACCAGCCGTATGTGTAGGGCTGTAGTGGAGGCATAAGCATGTTCCGCCAGGGTCTTGGAAGAGAAAGTGCGAGTGCTATACATCATGAATTTTGACATGCATGACTCCCTCAACCATGTGGGTGACTCCTTGGACAGGATGAATCATGTGCTGGATAGGGCAGTGTCTGTGATGGAATGTCTGCTGAGGGAGGGTGGGCATCCACATGGCTGGAGAGCTGCTACATCTTCTGGTGTTAGCAGATGTGGCTGTGCAAGATCCTACTCCTGTACTGACACTACTTCCACTGCTCTGTTGGTTATTGCACTGTCCACACCTACATGTGGTAGACCTTGAGGTTGTGGTCCTGGACAAAGCTGTAAGGAGAGCTCATCCAGCAGATATCACATCACACATACTCAGGTAGAACCCCAACTTCTAGCCAGGGCCATTGAAGTAGCAGTGCAACTCCTGGTAGAGGTGGTTCTCATGGTCGGGGGCAATGGCATTGAACTGACTATTCTACCATGCATGGTTCACACCTGTCTGAGATGCAGCTTGTGGTTCTCCTTCAGATTCCTTATCTGTATCTGCTGCTGCAGCTGGTCCTGCCTCTGGCCCTTGAAACTGTGCTCCTGTCCCATGCTGTCATTACTGAAGCTGTTTCCTGAGAATTATATTGTGTAACATCCCACATACCGTAATTATTTTGGCAGAAGTTCCTGGGCCATTCTGCAGTGCACCTCCTGATGTGTCTAGACACTGGAACCTTGATTTAAGCAATCTAAGTACACATTCTATGATACTTCTAGTTTGAGCATGGACCTCACTATATCCTTGCTCAGTGGGGTTGTGCGGGTTTCTCATGGGTGTCATGAGCCAGCGCTCCAGTGCATAACCTGCATACCTCACTAGATGCCCTTGAGGAATGTCACTCCTAACAAACCTGGTGTATAGCTTACAGGTGTACCCTATGTGTGAGTCATGGAAACTGTGTGGCTTACATGCACAGATGCTGAAGATGATCCCTTGGGCATTACAGACAACCTGACGGTTTGTAGAATGGTAACCTTTCCTATTGATGTACCTCTTTCTCTCTTCACTGGGTGGGGCTTTAATTTCTATGTGTGTGTAATTTAGTGTTCCTCATTAAATGAATACAGGCTATAAATAATATGCAGACTGCCTCAAAGCCCTGTCCCTGTTCTCGGTCTCCTACAAACTACTGAGGGGTGATCTATTCCTAACCTCTAAAGCATTGTCCAATCCGGTACTAAACTGATCTACAACACATTCACAAAATAAACAGCACTAGAGTTATCCGATCTAAGCATGTAAACATCATCTGTGCCATTAACAAAACATGTTGGAGGGACAGGTATGCATCTCAGAGGTTACCCCTTCTCTGGAACAGACACGCCATTCATGTGAAACAGAGCTCTTCCCTAAGCCTATTCACATGCAGTTTGGACCAATGGATGGGAAACTTCTAATTCACCCCCTGGCTTGTTGCCTGTGGCCCTTATTGATGGGAGCAGATTGTAGATGCCCTAAGGCACAAGTATATACCCAAGCCATTCTAGCCCATGGACATTGATAATTGGGAAAATTGGAGCATGAATGGCTAGGCTTTAAAAGGCTCTAGGTCCGCTAGCCTAGTAACCTCCTATGATCCTATGATCTAAGACCCCCCAACACTTCAGGGAAGTGTCATCATCATCATCATCATCATCATCATCCCCTTTTTCCCATTTACATGGGGTCGGGGTATCGTATTAACTGTCGCCAACTCTCTCGATTCAGTGCCACTCTCCTGCCTTCTTCAACACTCATGCCTGACTGTCGCAGATCTTCTTTCACACAATCCATCCACCTCTTTGCTGGACGCCCTTGCTTCCTCTTACCTTCTTCCTGTCTGTCCCAAATCTCCCTCACCAGATTGTCTTCTGCTTTTCTACACATGTGCCCATACCATCGTAATCTGTTTTCTTTGATCTTTTCTGCAATTGGAGCTACTTTGGCTTCTGCTCTTATGTCCTCATTTCTTCACCTGTCCCGCAGTGTGCATCCTACCACCTTTCTCAGGCACTTCATTTCCATCCCCTCTAGCTTCTTCAACTGTTCTGCCTTTACTGTCCAGGTTTCTGTACCATACAGTAGTACTGGTCACACCACTGCCTTGTACACCTTACTTTTCAGCTTCTTTGGCATTCTTCTGTCATATACTACACCTGATACTCTATGCCAGTTGGCTGCAGCCCCTCTGATTCTAGCTTTGACCTCTTCATTCAGACTACCCTTCTCCTCAACCACCCCTCCCAGATACTTGAAGCTGTTTACATGTTCCACTATCTTCCCATCTATCTCTATTCTCAGCTTCTTCTGATTTCCCCAATCTGCTGCCATTACCACTGTCTTATCTGTGCTTGGTTTCATCCCATGTGCCTTCAGATTTGCATTCCATTCTCCTATCCTTTGCTGAAGTTCTAGATCAGAGTCTGCCTGTACTGCCACATCGTCTGCATACAGCAGCTTTGTTGCTCTGACCCCTCCAACCTGTTTGCTGATGTAGTCCATTACCGGTATGAACAGCAGTGGGCTCAGAGCTGAACCCTGGTGTACACCCACTCCCACTGGGAACCCCTCAGTGAGGCCAAACACTGTTCGTACTTGAGTCACTGGGTCCTTGTACATAGCCTGTACTAATTCTACCAATGTTTCTGGGACTTCAAACCACTGCAGTACTGCCCAGATCAGCTTTCTTGGGACCTTGTCATATGCTTTCTCCAAGTCTAGGAAAGCCCAGTTTGACTCTCTCCTCTTCTCTAGTTTCTTCTCAAGTATCTGTCTCAATGCAAACATCGGGTCAATTGTGCTGTATCCTGATCTGAATCCGAACTGTTCATCTCCCATCTTACATTCTACTATTCTGCGTATCTGTTTATCAATCACCCTCTCCAGAACTTTCATGCAAGTGGTAGGAGTTTGATGCCTCTGTACTGTCCACAGTTGTGGATGTCCCCTTTGTTTCTTCTAATTCACCCCCTGGCTTGTTGCCTGTGGCCCTTATTGATGGGAGCAGATTGTAGATGCCTTAAGGCACAAGCATATACCCAAGCCATTCTAGCCCATGGACATTGATAATTGGGAAAATTGGGGCATGAATGGCTAGGCTTAAAAAGGCTTTAGGTCCGCTAGCCTAGTAACCTCCTATGATCCTATGATCTAAGACCCCCAACACTTCAGGGAAGTGTGTTACTGCATAAAGCTCCTGCATGGTTCTTTCTCTCTCCTGTGAGGTGTATGAAAAACTGATGCAATACCTTGCATGTTGTAGCACTGCATTTAAAAACTAATGTAGTATTCCAGTGGATGATGCTGTGACATCCCTAATGTATACACTGTAGGTCTCTGGAAAGTACCAGTAGCTAGTATATGTAATACTGCACATACCTTTGTTTCCACTGAGATGGGTTCTCCATGATTTCCCTGGGGCCTGAGATGGGGGTTGCAGAGGTTGCATACTTCCCTCAGTGTTGCTCTGTCCACCCTATATTACTCAGAAATTTCTGTGTCATGCAGTCCACGATAAGTCAAACAGGGTCTAAACACCCTTCTTCTTTTTGCCTGAGGTCTGGCAGCAACAGCACTCTGATGTAAAGCCTGATGCACATACAAAATAATGACAGCAGCAGCAACTCCTAACATGGTATTTTTTTCTAGTGTAATCTTTCCTGTATTCCAAAGGGTTTTGGTGTTCAGGGCAAATGGCTACACTGAGTGTGCAATATTGCTTTATAGTTTCCTGAATAGCTCCAGCATGTTGGATTGGTTAATGAGCATGTACTTTGACTTTTTGTGCTGTTATTAGCATTTTCTGCCACTTGCCTTTGTTTTGCAGCTCCACACATTGTATAGAGCCATTTAATGAATACCAAATGATGCACTATTGTGTAACTGTTAATGAATCCAGCCCAATGTCTGGTTGCTCAACAGCAGTTTCCTTCAAGGATTCAAATTTCTCATGCAGGAGATGAGGGAGGGCATAGGCAGAAACAGACTTAACAAGAACAGCTCTAATAATTTTAATAACAAATGTCTCTTTTTAAGTGCTTGAGTACCCATCTGAAGTACTCTGAGATAATAAAAAAATATTTTTTTAGCTGGAGGTGACAAATCCTGTTGCTCTACTTGTCCTTCAAAAAATTACTATTCAGTCACTCACTTCAGCTAACATGCCCCAGGATGGGTGGGAATGAAAGGCATTAAGCCCTAAATTTTGTTTTAAAAACAGATATAAAACTAAGTTTCAAAATAATTTTAGCAAACTTTTCAAAGTCAGTGGCAGAGCAGGTGCTAGTATTGCTAGGAAGTACTATTCAACACTTTTCTAAAGCAGAATTTCACTGTTATTATTTTCTCTTCCGACAACAAAGAGAAATGCTGAGACTGCTTGAAACCAACTGCCCAACAAATAATTTCAGTCATGGCTGATTTCCTTGTGCAACCTGAATCTAGAATCCAGCAGACACTATACATTACAAATCTTAAACATCTTAATTTTGTTGCCTTCAGATATGCTTATGTACACAAATAAGATTCACAGCAAAGCACTTTTTTTTACTTTTTGCCCCCTGGTAGCTGCAAATCGTCAACTCAGTCTTGTCTAATCTGTTTGTCTCATCTGTTCACTAGTTCCCTTTCATTTGGGTGAGAGCTGACTGGGAGGGGTTGCCAATTAGATGGACATCAGGGATGGTTTATGTTTTTCCTTAATCGCTAAATTCCCTGCATATGCTTTGCTAATGCAAGTGAAGGTGGGGTGTTTACTGGGCTGGCAGTCTTGTTCACCTCTTATTTCTGCAATGGTGCACCCAGCAGCAACTCTGCCCCGCTGTCCTTAAGCACTGGTGGTAGTGGATTTCCCAGTCTCTACTGGAGAAAACACACCATACTGTGTACTCACCGATCACTTGCGGTCATTCCTTCACCAAAGGGAGGACAGCAGGCCAGTCCACTTTACTCCTCTATCCCCTCTTTGCCTGTTTTCTCCAGTGCTGGAGCCACTAATCAAACCATGACTGCCTGGGTCACAATCAAGGTTCCAACCCTTCATGTCACACAGCAAGGTGTACAACAAAGCAAAAAGTGGTAACTTAACTAAAGGAAATGGTCTCTACATTAAAATAATTTTAAAATCTTATATACACATACCATAGAATGATTTTAAAAATGTGTCCAATAAAATCCACTTCCTAATTATTTACAAATGTAGAAAATACACCAATGTGCTGAAAAAGAAAAAAATACCAACTCCAATAGTTGTTTACAGTTACTTATCAAGAGAAGTAACAGTTCTCTTCAAAAAGTCTCGTAGACAACAGATAAGGCAATTCCAATTTTTACAATGCATCCAAAATAAATAATTTTAAAAATCCTATCAGAGCATAAAAGACAATTGATACTGTGACTAAAATCATGAAGGTCATAGGGTACTATTGTAACAAGTATTATTAATATGCCCTAAGAGCACTAATAAAACATTTAATTTTACTTCTTAAGTACAGACACTTATTCAGAGTGATGCCTGCATCTGGAATATTCTGACATAGATATACTCAGAAAATATATGCACATTGCAAGGCATTTAGAATTCAGAAATATGTTTTGCTTATCTATTTGGTATCTTTTGTCTGAGGTTTTTCTAATCTGACAGCAAGTAACAAAACTTGCATCTCTGGGGCTCTCTACTGATCATTTATTAAGAACAATCTGAGCTAGAATTTTCTTCCAGCAGAAGGCTAATTAACAAGCGGAAAACTGTGAAGATAGCAATTATGAACTAATATACTGTGTTATAATCCACTGCATGAACATCACGTTTATACAGTATACTTTAATAAAACTTTTTATATGTTTCAACACACACACACACACACACACACACACACACACACACACACACACACACACACACACACACACACAGCAGTTTATTTAAAGTATAAGGAAGGCAAATAAAGCATTACATTTTAGTAGCATGTTCCCAAATTCGAATAAGCATTCACAAGGACTACCTACCAGTACTGTGCTCAGCCCAAGAGGTCAAGACTAGTAGATAGTTACCAGTATTACAAAACCATATCAGATTTCAGCATATTGAATTAGAAAGAAGGCAACAGTACCTTATGGAGGTATTACAGCACATGGAAACAACAATTTGATAATACTTTTAGGTCTGAAGAAAAAGGAAGAAGGTTTTTTTGCAAATATTTCCTTTTCTGACCGGATTATGTGTCAAATAACACTGTACAAGCATTTTTTTATTTGTATTCTCTTCTACTCTATTATGTTCATTTGCAGTCCACAAAAATGTAAATAATGACACTATATTTATTCCTTTTTTAGTTAACTCTTCCAGTAAAATTGTTTGGCTATACATTCACGACAGTCTTACCTTTTTGAAGAATAGCGGTCTGGTCTGAATACCTCACCAGTGTTGGAATCTGTTCCACAATGTACAGCGCACCTGTGCGAATCTGTTTTTTAAGCTCAACCTTTTTCAGATCCAGAATCATATATTGATTGTTATAGGTCCCTGCACAAAAATGTAATGGAAAAGATAATAGTAGCATACTTCCATATAATGCTAGGTATTTTAAAATCTCTCAACATATAATGCCACAATTTTTATCCACTTAAAATTAATCCCATATGCTCCACCAAGTCACTTATGCAAATCATCACTACTTTAAAAATGCATTTGGGTAAGGAATACATTACATCTGCAAGCAATACTTTAAGCACTAAGCTTGAGGGAGGGCTTTTCATGATCTATGTTTCTATTTCCTATCAGTGCAGTTTGCAACTATTCTGTAATGGGTGAATCCTACACATATAGCTAAAACCGAAGCAGATGTTTTTTATGAGTACTCAAAATTTAATGACTCTTTCAGATGATGAGCACTAAATATTGGAAACACCGTTCTACTCAATACCTAATTTCCTTTGACAAGAAATTATCTGGTTAACATTATAATCTTAACAGAGTGTTTATACAGCGTATCACCCATGCTGCCCCACCCCATCAAAATGGTAGCATAGGCCATAGATGTCCATGCTCAATCTTTACAAACATTTAGTATCAATAAACTGAGAGAAGCCCCTGTATCACTTCAAGGTAGCCAGTTGCATACAGGTCAGCTCACACCATCACAGAGTACATCTCATACAGACTTACTTTTTTAAGTATGGGGATAGCTGTTTGATACTCTGATTTTTAGTTCAATTAACATTTAACAGCATAAACCATTCAAAGAAAGCAGACACATTTCCACACCTAGAAGACAGCCTAAATCATCTGCAGAAATATTGGTCCCTACTACTCAAAGCAGAAACACAACAACCTAAGTTATTTTAAGCAAGCAGATACTTTTCTGTTCTAAACTATAATCACATCATACATGTTACCATGAAACCTCATGCAAACGTCTTACACTCTACTTAAGTCAGCCATTCATATCTAAAGAGACATTAGATGTTGATCAGATACCAGAATCAGTTACAATGAGTGTCATCTACATTCCTGCTATGAATCTCTTCTTGGGCTTCTTGAGCCAGTAACATCCTGATTACTTTGAAGCAATCCTGCAATTTTTCCTGAAAATGATGGGAACTAGGTTTATAATGTTTTGCTGATGTCAGTTAAGAAGCATCAAGAATCCTGCACTTTCCAACCATAACAAAACTTACCCTTCTTCTTAGGATTTGGTGCAGAGCTAAGTTTATGTAACAGTTACTTCTATTCAGTGTTTAACAACTCCAAAACAACTCTCCCTGGGATTCTGTCACTTTGTACGCCTTCAGTTTTTAAGCCTTGGCATGACTCTGCTCAGTTGAAAATCACTATTCTGCATATACTGCCATGATATGTGTGTGTGTGTGTGTGTGTGTGTGTGTGTGTGTGTGTGTGTGTGTGTGTGTGTGTATTTGTGTGTTTGTGTGTGTGTGTGTGTGTGTGTGTGTGGGTGTGTGTGGGTGTGTGCGTGTGTGTGTGTGTGTGTCTACATACAGTATTATTTAGGTAATAAAGGTATTGCATCATAATACTTGCTATTGCATCAAACATCCAGGAAATGTACATATTCACCCCAAATTCTGCCCTTACACAATTAAGAAATATAGCATTTTATCTGATGTGCCCTGCACCAATTAAAGATTTTGTGAAGAGTAATCTTGTCTTCAAACAGATTCTGGAAAGTAGATTACATTTTCTGACAGCCACCAGTTACAGTAGCTGGGATTTAAGTCTTCGGGATTTATAGGTATAGAGTACTTTGTCTGTCTACACCATGTCTGTTTATCCATTCATACATCAGACTGCTTCCATTGTCTAAACATTTTTCTTGTTAATGTAATTCTCGCTTAGTCTGATCCCTCCCTCCTGCTCAGATTTGGTACCATATGTACACAAAAGAGGCTGGTCAAGTCCATGTTACTATATGGCAAGGTGACAGACAGGTCTTTAAGAGATCTCTTTACAAACAATGGATATGTCTGTTTTAATTTGTTCTTATTTCCCTACTTCACTATAACCCTGTGCTCTACTCTTAAATTTCTAAAAATGCAGAACTTCCAATTTTCTACACCCTTCCCAATTTGTCTACATCATTTCATGCCTTGGAAATAGGCAGCCAGCATCATGATGTAACTGATTTGTTACAAGGCTTTTGCACAAACAGCAAACCATTCATCTATTGTACTGTAAACTATAACAATCACTAGAACAGAAGCCATATACAATAACCAGTCCCTTGGTCTCATCTTTTTGCATTCATTTTCATTTTCAGCTCAGAGTATACCAACTACTGAGTAACAAACAATATTTCAACATTTCAGTTTTAAATTGTACTTCTAACTGCTATAGCTGATAGGCTGTTTCCAAAACAGCCTGTAATCAGTAAGTGAAACAGAATTAAGCATTCTTTGATTTCCCCTTCATATCATCTACAAGTACTGGGCAAGTTTTAGCTTCTAATAGCTTTCTCATTCAGAACCCCTGACTTTTAGCCAACATGCCATGACTGTTAAAAATTAACTGGAAGAACAATTACCCTGTGTCAAAACAAACAGCTCCTTTTGTTATACAGAAGATTGGTGAACTGATCGCCAAACATGTGCATTTAAGATACTTTTACTTACAAACTCTTTATAAAATGCCTTCATAATCCCCACCCCCTACTTGCATTCATTTCCATTTTCAGCTCAGAGTATATCAACTACTGAGTAACAAGCAATATTTCAACATTTCAGTTTTAGATTGTACTTCTAACTGTTATAGCTGATAGGTTGTTTCCAAAACAGCCAGTAATCAGTAAATGAAAGAGAATTAAGCATTCTTTGATTTCACCTTCATATCATCTACAAGTACTGTGTCAATTTTAGCTTCTAATAGCTTTCACCATTCAGCACCCTTGACTTTTAGCCAACATGTCGTGACTGTTAAAGAATTAACTGGAAGAATAATTACCCTGTGTCAAAACAAACAGCTCCTTTTTTTATACAGAAGATTGGTGAACTGATCACCAAATGTGCATTTAAGACAATGTGATTCAATAAAGCCTACACTAAGTGTATACTATGCATGCACAATATGTATTCAATAAAACTCATCACATTTTGTGCTTTCTAGTCACTCAGAAAGATTACATTGTGTACATGTAATCTACACTTTGTGGAAACTTAATGAATCCCTGTGAATATTTAAAGCTGCAAGAATATCAGTAAGAAAAAAAGAAGTTATGTACGTACCATAACGTTCCATGTTGGTTGTCTTCTTCTCGCCTTCTTTCTTGCTGGTTGGGTTCGGAGCCGATCCTCAGCTCTGACTCGGCCATCTTCAAAAGCTCGAGAGCTGCTTACCGGCTCGAGGCCCCCCAATATCCCATGATGCCTGGCGCTAGATACCCAGATCTCGTTTGGTAAGTCTAACTGCAGACATAATAATAAAGAAATCCTATCCTAGAATGCATAAATCCTACTGGAGAGACTACTAGTCAGGAAGAAATAGCCAGAGAAGGACTCAGCCAGTGAAAAATCAAGAAGAACTCTTCTCGGTCCACTAGGATAGGGGGATGGAGGGTGGGATGCAAGAAAGAAGGCGAGAAGAAGACAACTAACATGGAACGTTATGATAGGTACATAACTTCTTTATGTTAAGTTGTCTATCTCGCCTTCATTCTTGCTGGTTGGGACAGCGTCCCTAGCACCTAAAAACCTGGGTGGCTCATCGGAAAAGACTCTTTAGAACAGTGGAACCAAAATCAGCTCTGCTCCTGGAAACCAATTCCAACTTGTAATATGAAATGAAAATATATGGGTTGACCCATGTAGCCGCAGCACAAACAGAATCCCTAGGCAACCTAGCCTGAAAGGCCACCGAAGTAGCTAAAGCTCTGGTGGAGTGATCTTTTGGTTTAACTGGCAATTCTTTATTCCTCAGTTGATATATGAATGTGATGATAGAAGTCAACCACCTAGATAAGGTTACTTTGGAGACCGGAAGACCTTGTTTACCTACTGCATAAGACAGGAAAAGTTGATCTGATTTTCTAATGTCCTTGGTTCTGTGCAAATAAAAGCATAGCTGCCTGTGAACATCTAACTGATGCAAGTTATATTCCGCCCTGTTGGAGTGGTTAGGGAAAAACACAGGAAGGTCTATGGACTATTTCAAGTTACTCTCTGAAGAGACCTTAGGAAGGAAGGATGGATTAGTCTTAAGAGCAACCCTGTCATTGTGGAACACGAGGTATGGGGGACGGACAGAAAGAGCCTGTAGTTCCGGAACTCTTCTGGCTGAAGTAATAGCTACCAGGAAGAGGGTTTTCCAAGATACGAACTTCAGCGAACAAGAAGCTGCAGGTTCGAAAGGGGGCAAAATTAGCAAAGTTAAAATCAAATTTAAATCCCACGGTGGTGGAGGATCTCTCACTGGGGGCCTGAGCAGAGTGGTTCCTTTGAGAAAGGCTTTACACAGCTTTTGGGACATGATATTGTTTTCCAACAGGCCAATGTGAAAATTTGAAATTGCCGCTAACTGGACTCTAATTGTAGCTGAAGCAGAACCAGCATGGAAGAGTTCTGCTAGAAATTCCAAAATGGAGTGCACTGGGGCTGAAAAGGGGTCTATGCTTTTTGCCTCTGCCCAGGAAGAAAAACGTTTTCACTAACTAGCGTACGTTTTTCTGGTTGTAGACTTGTGTGATGACAAAAGGATTTCTCGCACAGATGGGGAAATATCTGGGAGCCTGGCTAGGGTTGGAAGTGGAGCAACCACGCTGTAAGCTGAAGAGTGTGAAGGGATTGGTGCAGCCCACCCAATTGATGAATCAGGAGGTCTGGAACTAGGTCCAGAGTCCAAGGCTGTTCGAGAAGACAGGAGTGCAGGAACGGAAACCATATTTGTCGAGGCCAGTAAGGAGCAATGAGGATCATTTTGCAACCCGAAAAGGCAGCCTTCTGAATCAATTTCGGTATGAGGGGGAAAGGAGGAAATGCATAAAGAAGTCCCTGGGGCCAATCGTGGACTATAGCATCTTTGGGGAGATGCCCGGAGAGTGGAAGAAGAGAGAAGAAATTGCTGCACTTGCTGTTGAAGGGAGTTGCAAAAAGGTTGCAGCAAGGTTGGCCCCATCTGCGTAATATTTGGTCCGCAACCACCTGATTCAGAGGCCACTCATGAGGCATGAGAATTGCTCTGCTCAGTCTGTCTGCTATAGCGTTGGACTTCCCAGGGATGTGCATTGCAATCAGAAACCATTGGGAAGAGATCGCCCACTGCCAGAGTCTGAGTGCTTCTCGACATAGGGGGGTAGGACCTGGTTCCGCCCTGCTTGTTGATTTACCACACTACGGACATATTGTCCGTTTGAGCTGCAATGGTCCTGGTAGGAAGAGAGTCCTGAAGAGCCTGCAATGCTAAGAGCATGGCCCTCATCTCCCAGACATTTATGTGCAGATGATACTCGTGAGGTTGCCAGGTGCCTTGGACTGTTCTGCCCTGATAATGCCCCCCCACCCGATCAGGGAGGCGTCCGTGGTCACTGTAGCCACTGGAGAGGGAAGAACAAATGGTCTGCCCTGGAGCACTGATGTGAAGACCATCCACCACGCAAGGTGTTTCTTGCAAGACTGAGTGATCATAATTGTGTAAGACATGGGAAATTGCTGGAAGGACCATTGGGTGAAAAGAAGCCACTGGAGAATCCTCATGTGAAAACGAGCTAGAGGAACAAGTATGATAGCTGCTGCCATGAGACCTAGCATTTGAAGGACAAATCTGGCTTGAATCCTTTTGCATGCTAATAAAACCTTGACATGCTGACAAATCACTGAAACCGTGTCTGGTGGGAGGCTCGCTAACATGTCTTTGGTATTTAAATTTGCGCCTATAAAGGTGATAGATTGACAGGGAGACAATGCAGACTTTTCGAAATTTATTGTGATACCTAGCCTGGAGCAAGTGTCGATGGTGCAGTCTCTGGCTCACAGAAGGTGATGTCTGGTGGTAGCAGTGTGGAGCCAGTTGTCGAGATATGGAAACACCTGGAATCCTTGCCATCTCAGATGAGTGGTAACTACTGCCATACATTTGGTAAACACCCTGGGGGCTGTGGTGAGACCAAAGGGCAGAGCTCTGAACTGATAATGGCTGGCTCCCAGCCGGAAGCAGAGGAATCTTTGGAAGCGTCTGTCCATTTTTATGTGGTACTACGCATCCTGAAGATCTATGGAGCACATCCAATTGTCCTGACCCAGAAAGGGTAAAATGGACTGAAGCATGACCATCCGTAATTTTGTTCTTTGTACAGACTTGTTTAGTCTGCTGAGATTCAAAATGGGTCTCCAGTCCCCTGTCTTTTTTGGTACCAAAATGAACCTTGAGTAAATTCTGGATCATTGTTGGTCTGCTGGGACTTGCTGGATGGCCCTTTTTCTTAGCAGTTTTGAGACTTCTTGCACTGCTTGGTCCCTTAGATTGGGTGGAACATCTGGAAGGGACTTGTATGACTTTAAAGGGGTGCGAACGAAGGGGATTCTGTAGCCTCCGGATATGACGGACTGTACCCATTTGTCTTGTGTTATGTCTCGCCAGGCTCCTGGGTACAGAGATAGTCTTCCCCCGACTGCCCCCAGAGGTGCACAGCCGAGCAACCCTTCAGGGATGCTGGAAGGGCTTGTCAGAGAAGTATTCTCTGCTGCCCTGGTTTTGTGGATCCCCACTGCCACGAGGGCAGCATCTGTTATTGTTCCCTCCTCTGCCCCTGGAGGGAAACTCACCAAGTGTGTCCAGCAAGGCTCCTTGGGATTTCCGGAACCACATCTTCCCAATCTTCTGACCCTTAGGATATGGTCTGGAGGGAGTGGAAAAATGGACTCCTACAGCAGAGAGAGTCTTGCCTTCCTGCTCACACCTGGTAAGGGTATCTTTCACCTGTGATCCAAAGAGAGAGGAACCATCAAAGGGGGTGTTGGTGAAAGACGCTCTGAAAGGTTCCGCAAAGTAACATAGCCGCATTCAAGTGTGCCTCCTTAGGGCCACACCTGTGCCTGTGGCTCTACTCGCACCATCGGCTGCATACAAAATGAGCCACATGGAGGAGTTTACCACAGAATTAAGAGTCGCCAGCTGGGAGGTTGCCTTAGCCTGGGTCCCCTCAGCTGATGGATCTTGGAGGGTACCTCCAAGCTCTTTCAGGAGATCCCTCTGAAGACGGGTAAAGTGGCACAGGTAATTCAGGGACCGCATGGAAAAGGTCGCTGAAGAAAACATCCACTTCCCATATTTGTCCATCATTCTGGACTCCTTATCAGGGGGATGGACAGATGAAGACGTTTCAGCCAACTCCTTCTTTGTGGCCGCTGATACCACCATGGCATCAACGGGGACACCCTTGGTCAAGAACTGTTTGGCCTGCGGGGCAGTAATGAATTTTGCAGGTCTTCTAGGGGTTGGTTCCACTGTGTCTGGAGCTCTCCACGCCTTTTGAGCCACCACAGATATCAGTGGGTCAAAAGGCAGAGACACCCAGGAGATGGAAGGTCGGGATCCAAATGCATCCAGGAATACCGACTCATCCTCGGAAGGGCGTAGGGTAGTCCAGTTTCCCCTCTGCCTAAGCATCTCAAGGATGTCTGAGAAGGAGACATCTTCAGAGGGGGATCCTGGGGACCCTTCAGACTCCTCTAAGTAGGTATCCGATGTAATAGACTCGGGGGAGTCAACATGCTTCCTCTTGCATTTTCTCTTGTGAGGTGGCTCCTCTGAAAGACCAGGGGAGGCCTCGGAAGAGGAGGATACATCCAAGGGGGTGTCCTGGAGCACTGGATCCCCACATTTAGGGTCTGGAAGAGGGGCAGAGGCTGACACAGGCACCTTAGGGGAGGAGCCGATGGGGTCGATCGTGGGACTGACTCAGGGGCCAGCACACTCCTCATCACCTCGAAGGCGTCCCTGCCCGAACGCAGAGAAGGCTCAGGCTCCGACTAAACCAAAAGTCCTCCCTGCACCGAGGGAGATGGCTCTGAGGCAGATGTGGGAGCCGAGCTTACCTGCGCTGAAACACGGAGAGGGAGAGCAGGGTCGGACAAGGGTCCGATGCCACTCGCCCCCTCGGAGCTGACAAGGGAGTCTCGGCACCCAGATCCCTCCAGGGAAGGTACCATGGAAGGGATCTAAGCCGACGAAGGAACCAAAAGGGAGGGTATCGGTGCTGACGATTCCACGACTCGAACCCCAACGAACTCCGGCTCTGAGCTCAAAGGAAGAGTCGGAGGAGGAATATCAATAGCTGTGGATGGAGCCGACTCCTGATGAGGAGAGCTGGACAACATTTTGGCAAGGGCCTGCAACTTCAAGAGCCTACTGACCACTCTTTCCAAATCATGGTCCAAAAGTCTAGAGGACCGAGAAGAGTGGGATGATCGGTGACTATGCTCCGATTGGAGCAGGGGCGACTTTGGAGCTGAACGTATTGACTCCGAATAAGGAGACCTGGATCTCTTTCGACTCTCAGCCGGCTCCGAAGACCGTGTCAGAGCTGACTGGAAGGGAGGGACATTGGTTCCAGCTGGAGCCAAAATGGATTGTGAGGCTTCACCGAATGCCGGCTCCGAACTGGGAGCCGATGATTTAGGTGGCCTGGAAGATTTCACCGGCTGAGACTTCGACAGTGAATCTTGGGGTTTAAGCAGACCCCTCAGAATCAATTTATTTTTGTGCTCATGCAGGACTCTTGGACTGAAGGCATGACAGATGGAGCAAGAGTCCTGCAGGTGCACAGCGCCCAGACAATAAACACAAGAAGTGTGACCATCTGTCAGAGACATCTTCTGACAGCATGAGTCACACTTCTTGAATCCGGACGGTTTTGGATCCTTGGACATTCTTGGAAGCAACCCAAGGACAAGTTTTCACACAAAAGGTTAAGGTAACCAATACAAAATATTAATACCCTACAGTTACCACAACCCACTACAAGTACTACTACCACAAAGAAAAACAAACTTGTCACTTACACTACAGGTTATAGAGAAAATTTTTTTTTTTTTTTTTTTTTTAAAGGAAATAGAAAAGAAAGGTTAACCTCTAACTCAAACGGAAAGAACCTTTCTGTGGAAAAGGGAGAGAAGGGGGGAGGGGAACGCTCTAATTTTAATGAGTTTCTTAGGAAGGGAAAGCTATTTAGAGGAAAAAAACTAACTACAATAAATAAAGTCTAACTAACAACTAATTCTACACTACAATACAGTACTTTATAGAGGAAAATAACAGTAATAATAAAGAAGCTTATACGACCTGAGTCAGTAGAACAACCTCGCAGCAGAAGCGGCAAACGAGATCTGGGTATCTAGCACCAGGCATCATGGGATATAGGGGGGCCTCGAGCCGGTAAGCAGCTCTCGAGCTTTTGAAGATGGCCGAGTCGGAGCCGAGGATCGGCTCTGAACCCAACCAGCAAGAATGAAGGCGAGATAGACAACTTAACATCTAAAAGTATGAGGAAGAAGGTGTGTGTTATGTCTGTGTTGTCTGTTCACTCAGAACAGTGTACACAAGTGTACACTTAGTGTAGGCTTTACTGAATCTGGCCTACTTTTATTTACAAACTCTTTATAAAATTCCTTCATAATCCCCACCCCCTATGTCTTATCCATTTTTTACAATGATGCTGTGGTTATCTTAGGCAGCTTTTGAACCTCCCAGCCATTGCTCTCATCCTCTTTATTTAGTGCAATGTAGCTTTGCATAACACTTCACCTCTCAATTCAAGAATCAAGGGCAAGCAAAAAAATAAAGAGCAGCAAAGACCCAAATCAAGACCAGATTTTGAACATTGTTCTTATATACTTATAACCTAGCTAGAATAACAGAATTTGCATTGGTATGCATTTCCCGAAAATGTGAAATTTGAAACTCAATTGTCTTCCATTACTTAATGACTGCTGCCATCAACAATTTGCCAGAAAAACAGATATTTTGTGAGGAACAGACCTAAATTATGAAGCAAAACCAGGGATATTCTGTAAATACATCCTTAATACACTTTACGTGTAGATATTTCTTGAAATATTCTTACATGCAGAACAGATGTGTGTTTTCTCATTCTCCTCTTTCTCTGTCCTGAGTATCCAAACTAATAGCTTCCAAATAATATATTAATACCTCCATCCTGTGGAATGTTATCTATAGCCTACATACCTCCTTACATTCTAGACCATTTTCTGAAAAATCAAGTTAATGACCATACGACAAACAAAGGTAAACATTATGTGAATAATAAAAGCTTTTAAAGTAGTAAAACAGTAATGTTATCAGTAAAACTAGTCTTCTCTGTAGTGACAATAGTAAGTACATTTCCTGTCTTTACACAAATATTGGGGTCTATATTAGAAGATCGAATGTTTAGGTGATCAAGCACCTAAACACTGATCTTCTAATATCGAACCTAAGAATATCGAACCCTCCCAGGGAAACACGCACGTCGGCCAGTAAAAAAAATAAAAAACTTTACATCCACACAGACCCTCACATCCCCCTAACTAAATATACCAAATCCAAGATCGCTCAACAGTATGGAAATGGCAAAATCTGGTGAACGGCCAAGGGAAATCTTTCCCTGCGTTAAATCGTCTGTTCACCATTTTTTGCTTTCGATATTAGAAGATTGATGTTTAGGTGTTCGATCACCTAAACATTTGATGGTCTAATAGAGACCCAAATATTGTTATTATAAAACACAGACACTCAGTATGCTATTTCTTTCTCTATAAAGTCTCACAAGCAAATCTTTATAACTTTGAAACTGTACAACCTAGGCTTGTATTATCAGATCACCTTGTTAACCAGACAGGACAGAAAGAAACCCCTCTACAAGTGCTTGTTTGAGATATACAGAAGTATGAAAAAGGTGCTAAGTTATATAATTAGCAATATAAATAACAATGAATAACTCTCAGTACGTGCAGCTTATAGTGCAAATATTAATAACAGCATTATTTAACATTATCTAAGGTTTCATCTGATGCCACACAACAGTTTGCAACTTGATTGATTACTACATATGTGTGGAAATGTTACACGTTTTCATAATTACAGAAAACAAATAGCAATATCTCTAGCATTGTACATAAGTAGGCATTGGCAATGTACTTTTCCTGTTTCCCACCATGGCATTTCATTCTATGAACTTCAGCAGCTTGTAGGTCTTACAGTTGTGCAGACAAGAATAAGTGATAAACAGTGATTCATCTCTTCACTGCAGTACATCCTAGATTAACAATCTTAGTGTCATTTTATTACTTATATGTTGCCCTTCTTGGTCTTGCCTAAAATTAATTGCAAAACCCTTAGCTAAGGAAGTCAGTTAAAAATGTTTGAAAACCATAAGGAACTATATGTGTTAACTCAAGGTATACAAAAAGGCACTATAGGTTTCAAAGACACAACACAAATAAATATATTAAAAACAGAGTAGCCAGAAGCACTCATAACAAAACAGACATAGTTTGTACATATATATTTTTCTATTTTAAAAGAGAAGAAAGAAATGTTCAGTCACAAACAAAATACATTTTACACTCTAATTTATTCTATCAGAAAAGAAAGATGGAGGAGAGTAGCAGGAAATGCTTAAATAGTATACATCTCAAAGGCAGATGGACATATAAACTTTTGTTCAGGTCTCTGTGGGATGCATGGAACCAATTACTATACAATAGCTTACTTACTTATTTGTACTGAAAAAAAAAAACTAAACAATTGTTGCTGAAGAAAACAACAGAACTAACAAGCTGCAGTGCCTATTCTGGGTTCTGTTTGCTTTACTTCTGCAAAAGAAGAAAAAACTGCTCCATGCTAATGCAGCACTTATTGATAAGGGAGACCAGTGGCTAAGCAAAAAAAAAAAAAAAAAAACAAAAAAAATAACAAAGCAAAGCTAATAAACATAAATCCAAATGACAAGGTAACTTTGCAGAAATATCATTCTTTAATCATTAAATGTGCTAACAAATAAGGAGATCAAAACCAACTACCAATAAACCTGCAACTAATGAAAGAATTACTGTCCCAAACTTCCCAAGTCTTACTCCCTCTCCCATACAATATCACCCTCCACTTTTCAGTTCAGTGATGTTTCAATCTTTTTGACGGCTGATCTCTTCTACTCTACACCTATTATAAGTGTTTATATCACTGTACCACAGTAATTCTTCTACTTTGACTTATTATACTGTTTACATTAAGGAAATGACAGAAAAAGTTATTCTTTATCTTTTTGTAAAGCCATTTTGTCTTTTTCGTTTTACTCGGTTACATGTAGTGACATCTTTATTTCTGCTTGCTTTATATATCTTTTCATTCTCATTAGATTCTTTAACATCTTTTTTCCTACAACCAAACATTCTTTATCATTTTCTTCTTCATTTACAGAAACATTTTCCTCCACTCCCTCATCATCTTTACCAGGTGCTACTACTTTGCCAGTTAAATGAGCTTACACAGTTTGTGCAAAATGTTAATGTTGAACATTTTCATTTTCTTTAACACAGTCATACCACCAAGAATTATTTATTTGCAATACCAGCAAATGGCCTACAGTTTTTAGCCGCATGGTCTACCTTTCCACACACATTATATAACCTTTTCATACATTCATTAATCAAATGATCTCCTACAGCAGACAAAAAAGCACATTTAGGCTGTCCCAAATATCTAAACATTCCTATGATTGTATTAAGTATAATTACACAAGGAATACACTTTACAATGTTTTCAGTGTTACCCATACTTCCAACCACCCAGTCCAAACTTTCCTTTCATCATATATTTAATCTATAGAGTGCACAGACTGACATATAGATAAAAATAGTTCTTAATGTCCTCTTGCTCTAGGAAAGCAGGCTGAAAATAAACTGTTAGCCTAAAGCTTGCAACCAAGGAATGGCAACACTGTCCTCTGGTTTATTTTTACTCATCAGGTGACATAAAACAGAGTCTTCTAAACCTCCTTCTTCAAGTACTTGTAATCACAGGTTCCTCTTTCCTCTCTTCAACAACTACCTTCACAAAAAAATAAATTTGCAGACTCTTTCTCATTCATAACTGCTGTCTCTAAAATTTTTCTACAAATTATTATTTGCTGTGCTGCAACTTTCAACATTTATTATGTTATTCCTCCTCCATCTCACTCCTTCCTATTACTCCCATTGCCATCCACTGGAAACAAACAAACAGGAAAAGAGTAGATGTACTTTATTAACATTTACATTCATGTTATACCATATATAAAAAATGTTAAATCAATTACTTACTCACTTGTTTTTTTACATTCATACTTAAAATTATGTATAAGTTTTTAACACAAAAGAAGTTAACTAAAACATTTCTTGCATTCTGTTTTCTTTTATATTTACCCCTTAGCCCTCATCATTTCTTCCACAACCATCTTCTTATTTCAGCTAATACATCAACCTCTTCCATTTTCATTATATAATAACTGTTTACATAATTTTTCCACAGCACCCACATCGTCACAAACAATATATCTCATTAATCAATATCAGATTTCTTTACTTTATCATAGCTCCCATATAACATCATATTCATATTTATACATTTAAACCCTTCCCATCTATATTAATTTTAACACTCCTTTTCTTTATTCTTTTTACAATCCAAAAAAAAACATTTTGTTACTTCTTAAATATAGCCAACACATTTTTTTTCCTCTATCAGCTTATATTTCATTTTCCCTTTAACCGGTAGCTCGTCTAATAAAATTCTCCAAAAAAATCCTCTGCTTCATGAAAATGTTCAAATCTTTCTCTTCCATCTTTTATTGCCCTTTTTTCATCTTCTTTTAATTTCTTCCACGCATATGACCCCAAAAGTTTTCTAAAATAATATTATACCATTCTTTTTCTTCCCACCTACCTTACTTACTTTAACTTTCATAATTTCATTTTTGTCTATTCATTTTCTTCCATTCTCCTGCCCTTTTACTTTTCTTTTTTTTCTGTTTATTCTTCCCATATATTTTATATTTTGAATATAGCATCTTACCTATCATTTTTTACCTTTCATTTACCTTCCTCATTATCCAAAATAAATACACCACTGGACCTTTTAAATTCAAACCAGCTTCTTTTTTATTATAAAGTATCCCTTTTCTTGCCATGTTCAGCTTTGAACCTCGCATGAAGTTAAAAATGTCTCTAATAACTCATTTTCCATTTGACTGGGAAACATATATATTTCTCCTAAATATACTACTTTTCATAATATAACAGTATTCAGCATATATGTCTTTTTTGGAAATGATAAATAAAAATTTTTCCACCAAGCAACATTTTTTATTTGTTTCACTATCTCTCTCCACTGATGTATTACACTTTCATAGTCATCAAAATGTCACTCCCAAAATCTTTATTTCCTTTCTTGTGAACTATATTCCATTTAATTTTTTTATCTCACTAAATCCTTTGCACTTCATTTTGTTCAACTGCAGACCAGCTTTTTTAACAAATTTTTGATCCTTATTACTTCATTTATCCATCCCTTTTTGGTTATTACAACTAAATCATCTGCATAGCTCTTACATATTCGTAATACAACATTTCCTTCCATGTCATATCTTGCCACCCTCATTTCATACATGCATATCTGTAATATTGCATCAATTTGCTAATACAAATAATCACATACTCATTGAATATCCCTGTTTTACTCCTCCCTTAATACTTTTTATTCCCCCTCCATTTATCATAACTTCTACCTATGATTTTTCATAATATTTCTTTATTACATTAACATTTTTCTTCTATGTTGTATGCCTCTAAAATCTGCTACATTGCTTCATGGCTCAATTTATCAAAGGCTTTAGCTATGTCACATGCTATCAGTCTTACTTCTTTATTTTCTTTCAATATCATTTCTACTGCTTATTTCATTATAATGAATATTTATTTCACCTCTCTGCCTTTTATACCTAAATCCTCCTCACCTTCTCCCCACATCCAATACTTTCTCCATCCTTTTTTGAAGTGTTTTCATAAAAAGTTCATAGTCAGTATTCCTTGGTATTATAAGCCATGATTTTTAACATCTTTTCTTTCATCCTTTTTCTGCATTCATTTTATGATTGCACCACGTATCTTCTTCCATTATACCTACCTTCCACCATTCAATATATTTTTTAAAAAACTTCTGTTTCATCTTTATTCATTTTCTTATAATACGCATAATCTACATCATTTAATCATTGCGCTAATTCATTCCTATCTTCTTTTAACACATGTTCTATTTTTCCATTTTTATATAACTTTCTTAAAAATCTTTAATTTTTCAGATTTTGTCACTTTCCAGTCTTCTTGCCTATCAATTTCCCCTTTTTTCATACATTTTATCTATACAATTTTCTGCCACCTCCATAATATCTTGTTTGTATTTTATGTCTCCTTTGCCATCTAAGATAATAGACCTCTTTCCTTCTCTCATTTTTACTTCTTTTCCTAAATAAGGGGAAACTTCCTCTTTTTACTTCCAGAAAAAAAACATTGCTTATGTAACATCATTTGACTTTTTCTCTATTCTTTCATACATCTGTTTTTTATATTTCCCTTATTTTGCTACTCCCCTTTTCTATCTTCTTCTCATACTTCTGTAAAATTTATTTATATTTCATCATATTTCTTGTTTTTTTCTTTCCACTTCTATATATTTTTATATAACTGCTTACCGGCCACCTTGTCCACAGTTTTATAAAATGGACTTATTGTCATATGACTTTCTATAAAACTTCTTTCTATCTTATCATTTCTTCCTCCTTTTTAAACTCTGCAGTTAATCTCTTTATCTAATTTCCTTTCTTTATTGTTTTGCTATCTTTTCCTGTTCTAGCCTACACTGCTGGATGATATTAAAACTTTGCCATGTGTACCCCCCGTTATTTCTTCCATGCCTTTAGAGTAAAGTATATAATCAATTTCAGTCTTAGAAATTCCCTTGTTATATTTTCATTCTCTATACTTTCCTACTTTTAAATATCCACATTTTATTAATTCACTTAACATCTTAATACCCTGTGTTATTTTCCCTTTTCTTTCTTTCTTCAAGCTATAGTTAAAAATCTCCTACTATCACAACTGACATATTTACCATCACATTTTTTTTTATTTTTACAAACAGCTGTTTTTTTCTCTGTCATGTCAGTGTATGCATAAATCACTACTAATTGTATAATTTTTTGACTTATTCTCATATCATGTTTCTCTACCCTTCCTAGTACTATTACTGTTATAGCTAAAATTCTTATGTCTTCATCTTTCATAAGAATTCCTATTTCAGAATGTCTCCTCTCCTACTGCCCCCAAAATTTGCCACCTCCATATTGCCTGTATTCTTTTCAGTTTTTCTTCTTGGTTACATCTGGTATCTAACAAGCAAAAGGCATCCACTTTTATTTTTACATCATTCCATCACCACCAAACCTCTTATACCATTTTAACATTATTCACATTTAATGCTAAAATTTCTATATCATCCTTTTCCTTTTTTTGTATTTTACTTCCAGATCTTCCTAAGACTCCCACCACCTGATTTTTCACCATCTTGTTCTTGTTTTTCTCCTGACTACAGTTCTCCCTCTTCTTTCTCTTCACTTGTAAATACCATAATTCTGCTCTCTTCATGTATATTAATAACCTCACTTTGAACAGTTAATTCTTCTTTAATTACCTATTCATTGTTTAACTTTTCTTCAGTATCCCCTTTCCTTATACCACCTGCTCTTTCAACATTTTCTGTAGTAATATTTTCTACTGTTTGTCTTTCTTCTGTGTTTTTCACTTTGTCTACTCTTTTCTGATGTAGGACAGTCAAACCAGGAGTGTCTAAATTCCTTATATTTTCAACAAAAAGGCTTACATTTTTTGTTATACGTCCCCTCTTCCCAAGTTGATAACACTTTCATTTGTTACAATTATCTACTAAAAGATTTTCATCTCCATACAAATAAAATGCTTTGGATTGGCCCCAATACCTAAAAAATAATTGAAATATGTAAATTAAAATCCACTGTTACCCACACTTTCATCCCCCAGTCCATACATTTCTTTCATCACACATTTTTTTAAATTTAATGTACTTTACTACACAGTGAAAGAAAATAAAAGTTTTAACTCATGTTCGTCCATATCCAAAGTCAAAAATTGCACATTTAGTTGTAGTCCCAAGCTCTGAAGTAAACAGTGTTTCCATGGTGGTACTGTATTTCTTTTTTCTGTCTCAATCATACATTTTTCTGGCAAGTTAAAGCTTTCAAATGCCACTTCAGAAGAATTTTGAGCTCCAAACTGAATTAATGCTTGTATGTTTTAAGGTTAACATAATGATATCCATAATGGCATTTCTGTTCACAGTTATCAGTTCTATTTTTTATTTTTATGAGTGTTTTGTCTTCTCTGTGGCTAACTGCAAATGTTTGTCCATTCTCATTTCCTTCTTTCATTCTTCCTTGTATTGCTGCATTTACATAACTTGTTTCTTGTAACAAGAATCCCTGCTGGAGAGGTAAACTGGTTATTCCATCCACTGAGAATATCTCCACTCGTTTCCCTTCAACATCTGTTATTTGTGTTTCCAATCTCATTTTCATCCTCCTGTAACATTCTCTCCACCATGTCACTCCATCTCACTGCTTCTCCCTCTTTTGGCTCTGTCTGGTTCATCAAATCTATCAGAACTCGTGTCTCCAAACCTCCATTTCCAACAGTGTAACAGTTATTTAATCTCCTTCTCCCCCCTTAAATTTTCTCCTACTCCTCTATCCAGCTCTGCTGCACTGTCCTCCATTTTGGAATTCCCTGAGCTGCAGTGGCAGCCCTGCAGCTCCCTGGAGGAGCTCCAAAGAGTTCTTCCCTTCCTTTCCTCCAAAGAGTAGGGGAGGTTCCCTAGTGCCCTTGGGCAAATTTCCCCTAGTCAGTATAGCTACCACCTCAGGTCCCCCATTAAAAGAGGCCAGTGGCAGAGACTGTGAGGAATATGATATTTGCTTTACTGGGCTTAAAAACAATCTAGTGAACTATTTATTTCTAGGTAGCCATATAGAGTCTTGTGATGGACACTACCATCCAGTCTTCCCAGGCAACTCAGCATTATAATACTGAACTATCAAGATCTGGTTAAGATACCCACTGCTGCAAACCTGAAGAAGGATTTTCAATGTGAGGGCCACAACTTTACATTTTTTGTTTGAAATCCCTTAAAAATATAAATGTCAGTGGCAAAAGCTGTTTTTATTTTGCTAGCACTAGACATAAGATTCCAGATGGTTTTCCCCACAAAGCTATAATTCTTGTGGCACAACAAAAGATAACAAATAGATGGAATTTCTGAAATGACACAACTTTTTTTGTGATTGTTTAGCATTTATAGGTTCATATGTAGTTACTAAGCTTTTGTCCTAAGTAACCATCAATAAACTTAGCCTATTAACCCAGTAAAACTATGAAAGTTTAGTTACTCTGATCAGGAAGAATATTAAAATAGATCTCAGGAGTGACTTTACAATTACCCATCCAATTACCTAGTCTAGTTTTAAAAGTAGTCATGGAATTACTATGCTTGACATACTGAGGGAGACTGTTCCAAAAATCAGGGGTTCATAGGTTCATAGGTCTTTACTAGGCTAACAATCACAAGGGCCTTTTTAAGCCTAGCCATGCATCCCATTCCTAATCTCTGGCAAGTTCTGGTACCCTTGATAAGTGTAAGCAGGGGCCTGGGAGATAAATCATTTGCAAGCAGGAGCCTGGGACATGAACCATTTACAGGCTGCCTGTCTGCATCAGAGACATAAGTTCCAAACCAAGGATGAAATGGGTTAGGTAGGAACTCTGCTTCACATGGAGATCCAGGAATACAATGGGTTAGGAATCTACCATATCAGAAGGTTTTATCTGATTATAGAGGTTAGGATATCTGTTGTGGCTATTTGTAGTACCTGTAGTAAGGAAGCAAAGGAGATCAAAAAGGGCAGGGTCTTTTGCAGCACGAAAAGCCAAGCAGAGATCAATATGACTGTATGAAACAAGAGTATAAAGAAGGAAAATTTAATCTGACTGGTACCTTAGGGTGCTTAGTTCTTTGATTTTCATAGTTAAGAATTTCTGTTGCCTTTCAAGTTCGACTAAATATTTAGAGGGGTATACACTGAAAGGGGCATTGTATTCAATGATGGGTCTAATTAATGATGTTTATAGCAGAACTATTACTTCCTTGGACATAGAGAAGCTGTCCATAGAGATTAAATGTGCTACGCAGAATGTTTCTTAGCCACAGCTGAGATACGATGGTCAACAGCTCACTGTCAACATATGAGGGGAGTATTGTTGATAAGGTATGAAGAAAGGGTGCTCAACTTTCTGAAAATAGCATTATATTTTTTTATAACTGAAGGTAAGTCCACAGCCATTAAATCAGATTTTGGTCTGATCAAGCCCTTGCTGGTATATGTGACACTCTGATACCCATTGCTGGGGTATCTGAGTGTTAGAAGGGAAGTTTACAACAACCTCCAGTTTGCAGTCATCAACACACTTGGTCAACCAAAGGTCTTTGAACTTTGCTTCCACATCCATGAAGTAGACATCAAATTAAGTAGGCCAAAGACACAGCCCTCCAGGACACCACTGGTGACATTTTTCATTAGATGAGGATCTACTAATCTTTACAACATGGGTTTAGTCAGTGAGACAGTTAGCAATCCAACAAATAGCATAACGGCTGATGTTTAGTTGAGGTCCACATAAGCAGGGTGTACAGTCAAACCCTAAGCCAGGGTTTTGGTAACACTTTTGAAGAAATTTATCCGACTGAGTAGGCATGGTCCACCTTTTAAGAAACCAAGCTGATAAGAATCTAGGATCTGAAGGCTGCCTGTATTATTGCTAATGAGCTCTACAAGTATGTGTTCCATTATCCTGTAGATTACGTTAGTAAGACATATAGGTCTATGGCTACCAGGATATGTAGTAGAGCTACCCTTATACAATGCCATCACTGTGGATGTTCTCTGAGCCTTGAGGTCTTAACCAGTGGTATACTTTAGGCTGAAGAGCTTTAAAACAGGGTTGAGCTAAACTTTGCTTTACATTGACAAGGAGGTAGCCAGAGATGTTATCAGGACTCATGGAGATGGTGTTCTTGGTTGCTGACAGTTCTGACAGGACTTGATCCAAAATCATTTTGGGAAGGGATTCTCTAGGAAAGCCATAGGAGGTACAGGGGCTTCAGCAGGTGAAGTGAAGTTAGAGATGAATTTGTCAGCAAGGATGTTGGCAACAGTATCAGGATCTGAGTAGGCAGTGCAATTTTAGTATCACCTCAGAGCAGTTCTGTGAGTTCCATCTAATCTTCCTAATATAGCTAAATAATGCCTTGGTAGTGGAGACAATTTTAAGTTCATAAGTGTCCTTACACTTCTTAACTGCATGTTTAAGAGTTTTGCTTACCAAATTTAAGCACTTTTTATACTGGCCCAGAGGAGACATATGATAAAGAGTGAGTCTATCATATGAGCTTGTTTTTAAATTTGCCATTGTACTTGTGTTAGATGGGGACAGACACCCCAAATATCTCATGACATCATGTTGGGGACTGATTCAAGATTTATCTCGGTTATGACTATTGATATTTAGGAAATGGGCTAAAGTAAATGTTGAACTTGACAGGGGCATAGAAGGGGTTTTGTTCTTTACAGTTAAGTGCTAGTTAGTCTTGAGTTACACTAACATTTCAGGAAAATCCAGGTTAGTATAATGTAGAATTTAGCACAAGATGATGAAGTTACAAGCAAACATCAGTGTACTCCCACAGTTCCCAAATGGTCTGGATGCATGAATGATGCTGAACCCTAGTAAACAGGGAATTAAACCACTACAAACAAGCAAGGTTTTCATAACTACATATATATGAATATCTTCAAGGCTTAGGAAGGAACCAACATGTTATAGTTCAAACTTGTAACATTAAGTAGTGTTATCTTGATAACATCTGAGTTACAATTAATTATGTCAAAATGCCTTTAAGTTGAAATTTGCCTAAAAAGGCACTACGGGAGCAGCCACTGTCTTAGCTAGAGTGGGAAGGCCATGGATGCAGAAATGCAGATTGTTCTTAGCAAAACAGGAGGAATTGTAAATGATCACATACTGTCACTAGAGCCAAACTTCGGTGAAAGGTCTCAGACAAAAGACTCCATGGTTTTCTTGTGTTGCCCACTGATCCCCCTGTCACTCATCCTCTGGTGGCCCCCTGCCTGTTTCCTCCCATCCTGGCCTCCCCCATATCATCCAGTTTACTTTTTTCTACCTTTTCTCACATTTTGCCTTACTTTTCATCTTTTTTTACATCCTTTCAATGCACTCCAAATGACCAAGATTGACTGTAATAAACAAAGAGGAAGTAATTGAATTAAACCAGGGTTGTGGGGTCTACTAGGCAGTTTATTGCTTTTTTAAAATAAAATTTGTCTAGTTATGGGCTGAACAAAAAACATGACTAAAGAAAAAAATTTGGTCTCTGCTACCTTGTGTTTTCTTTTAACAAACCCTAACTGGTTAAGAATACACCAAAATAACTGAAGAGAAATAGCTGAATTAAGACAGGTTTCTAGGGGCTGATAGAAGACGAGGGTTTGCAGATTCTCTGAGGTGCATTTTAGAGCTTTTTTTAACAATACAATCCATTGGATTCATTAGCAATCATGTAGGTGCCGTGCTATGCCTACACAATGTAAGCATGTTAACTCGATGAGCAGCAGTGCTAATCAAATATGCATCCTGCCCATCGTGCCTATATATTTGCAAACTCCTTTTCATGGCAGCAATAGTGTTTGTGACCATGGAAAAGTGCTTGCAAAAATGAATGCAGAATATATACAAAATGGTTAGCACACAGGCAATGCTCAGATATGAGCACTTGCTGTAGCCCAGACATATTAGGGGAACAACAGTGAAAGAATACATAAGAAGGGCAAGTGAAATGGGGAAACTGGTACACTAAAATGTGTATAGGATCATATGATCATAGGAGGTCACTAAGCTATTGGCCCTGAGGCCCTTATAAGCCTAGCCAAGAGTTTTGCCCATGTTTAGACAAATCAGCACATGATGCCCCTGTCCAGTAGGGACATGGGTGGAATCCCAGGAATATTTTCTGTTTGCCATCCAGTTATCCAGATTGTGTTTAAAAAGAGGTAAAGAGGTACTCTGGTTGATGTGGAGAGGGAGTCTATTCCATTGATGGGGGAGTCTCTGGGACACAAATCTGTCCTGTCAACAAGTCTTGCTGATGTCACAGACCAGGTTGAGGCCACGCATGTGGGTTACTCAAGTGGAGATTGACTTGTGGATATGAAGCAGTCCCATCAATGTGGGGTCCATGATCTCCTTGTATGCCAGATAGAGGTCAACTCTGAGGACTCTGTATGAAACCGAGTAGAGAGATAGGGCTTTTAGCCTATCCGGGTATGGTAGATGTTTGAGGCTCTGGATTCTCCTGGTGAGGAACCTCGGTGGTCTCTCCAGTTGCTGCATGTGCTTTGTGAGGTACATGCCGAAAGGGGCATTGTACTCAATAAAGGGCCTTATAAGGGTAGAATACAGGGATGTTATGACCTCCTTGTCCCTGGATGAGATACCCTTACTTATGAGGGGGCCATGTAGAAGGCTTAATGTACAACGGAAGCAACATGGTGGTCAAATGTCAGGTTGCTATCAACCTGGGTGCCCAAATCCCTCACGACTGTTTGAGTGCTTAGGACATTGTTATTAATGTGATAATTTGTGGGGACGCCACTCTCCTCAAAGGGGATGATAATGCATTTTTTGGTATTCAGCTTGAGGCCATGTTTCTGGTACCAGTTATTTGTCTGAGTGAGACCCTCTTGGAGGATTTCCACATCACTAGGGGAATTGATGACAGCACCCAGCTTGCAGTCATCTGCAAACTTGGTCAGTCATAGCCCACTGGTTTTGGCCTGCACCTCAGAAAATTATATCTCAAATAACAGAGCCTCCAAGACTGAAACCTGGAGTACGCCGTTTGTTACAGGTCTACTGCTTGCGGTGGCTTCCCTTATTATGACTACATGGGTTCTATCAGTGAGACGGTTTCCTATCCATCTGGTAACATATGGATTGATGCCTAGTTGAGAGAGTTTATTTATTATGCCCAAGGGGTGAATAGTGTCAAAGGCTTTGGCCAGGTCAAGGATGGCGGTGTGCACTGTCTTCCCCTCGTCCATGGCTTTGGTGACTATTTCAAAAAAGTCTACCATATTTAGCAAACATGATCTCCCCTTCACAAAGCCAAACTGTGTGGGATCAAGTGTTTGGAAATTGCCAGTGTCCTTGTTAATAAGGTACATGATAATCTATTCCATGGCCTTGCAGATCAGGCTAGTTAGACAGATGGGTCTATAATTTACTGGATTGGTGGATGCTCCACCTTTGTGTAAAGGGATGACAGTGGCTGTCCTCCACTCAGCTGGGATGAAGTCAGTACTCAGGCTTTGAGTGAATAGGGTGCCTGATGGTGCTGCAAGTTCCTGCCTGAGTTCATGTAGGATGCAGCCTGGGATGTTATTGGGTTCCATGGAGGCTGTATCTTTTGCCTTTGAGAGAGAAGTGACGACCTGTTCCATAGATATAAGAGGAAGTAGGCAGGTACTGTGGATGTCCTGATTTACTGATGGGGGGGGGGCAGAGGGGTAAAGTTTTCACTGAATCTGTCAGCCAGCAAGTTTGCTATATCTATGGCAATTGTATTTGTGGTGTCCTTGACCACCAGTTCTGAACAGATCTGGGGGCTTCCTTTGAGGTTCCGGCCATATGTGAAGAAGGCCTTATGATTGTCTCTAGTAGATGTAGCCAATTTGGACTCGAAGTTTGTTTTGGAGGATTTCACTAGTGCTCTTATTTGCTTGTTCAGGCTAAGGAGACATTGCTTCAAATTGGGCACCTGCTCCTTCTTAGTCTTGGACAGCAATTTGTTTTCCTTTTGCTATAGAGTTTATTTATTCCACTAGACAGGTTTACTCTTCCTTGCAGAGGATGATTTAGTCCTGTTGGGTATTCCTGACTCCATGCATCTATATAAATGCTCGTATAGTGCTTTGGTGTAATTTTGGATATTGGCGCCAGTTCCTACAGAGGGGGAGGGGACTGTGAAGCTGTTTATACCATCCCTCAGGAGGCTGTAATCAGCTTTGGAGATGGTTTTATGTCTGATCCTAGATAGAGTGGGGTTGGGGGAGATGGTGACTTTGAAAGTGACCACTTTGTGGATGGATCTTACCAGGGAGGATGATACTATTGGGATGCTGCAGTGGTTACTCATGTTGGTTAATACCAAGTCCAAGATATTATCACTCCTTGTGAGGGTATGGATTAGCTGTTCTAAGGCATTTGCATTGACAAAATCATGGAATCTCTGGCCATTTGTGTTCTGGCATGAGTAGTTCTTCCAGTCTATGTTTGAGAAGTTAAAGTCACCCAGGATCAGGGCAAAGGGATGAATCTTGATAGATTTTAACAGGTCCAAATAGGCGGATTGGGCATCTTGAGTCAGATTTGGGGGCCGGTAGCTAACTATGATTTGAATAGGGGTCTTGTCAATGGTTAACTGCACCTGGAGTGTCTCCTGTGTGTCATATGTTTTGACCAGCCTGGAGGTGTGTACATCTTTAATGTATGTTGAAACTCCACCTCCTTTGGCTTTGCTGTCCAAAGTTTGGGGTCTCAATGATGGGATGATTAACCAGGTAAGGCTGGGGTGCTCTCGGCAGCTTTGAACCAGGTTTCTGTGACTGCACAGATGTCAGCATTTTCCAGGGTTGGGAATGCTTGCAATGAGTGCAGTTTCATGTTTAGACTCCTAGCATTTAGCAGCATGACCTTTAATTTGTGTTTTGTTGAAATTTTTATGTTGGTAGTTTTAACCTCATCATTTTTCCTAAAAAGACACTATAGGGGTGGCAAGTGCCTTTCCCAGAAGCCTGAAGCCCAGGTGCGACAGATGCAGCCCATCTCTGCCAAAGCATTGTGGTCTGCCAATCATACCTTTCCAGGCTGTCAGGTACTGGATCTCCCTGGAATGACACCAGAAACTAAGCCAATTTGTTAGTCAATCATTTTCTGTTTGTATTGAGGCATCATTCTGGGTAACAGCAGAATGCTGCTTAAGGCTAGGAACATACCTGCTTGGGACACACAGCTGAATAATTAATGTATGTGTACTCATAAACTGTAGACAAATGTGAAGAAAGTTTATAAGAAGCATTTTTGACATAAATCCTGCAATCAATATTAATGTAATGATAATTAATGTCAATGACAATCCTGCAGTTATGCACATAACTAAAATTGGACATTTTATTTATTTTACATTTGTACAGATATTGCCAACATTCTGGCAGACAGGTTCAGTGCAAATTTCTCCCTTCCCTCACCTCCAAAAGAAGAAATACTCATCCCAGCTGAATGTAACCTCCCTGTCATCTCTGATGTCCAGGTGAGAACCGCCCTCAGCAAAGCAAAAAACACAGCATCTATGGGACCTGATGGCATCCCCGGCTGCATGATACGTGAACTCCAAGAGGATCTAAACCCGCATATAAAAGTGTTATTTAACCTTAGCCTTACTACAGGATATGTACCTGAACACTGGCGTACAGCAACAGTGGTCCCACTCCACAAGGGAGACTCCACTACAGACCCTGGGAACTACCGCCCCATAAGCTTGACCAGCCTGGTTTGCAAAGCTATGGAAAGAATTATTATGGAACTCATAAACAACGACATTGGGGACCTACAGACACTTGATCCCACCCAGTTCGGCTTTGTAAAGGGCAGATCCTGCCTTTTGAACCTGGTTGACTTTTTCAAAACAGTCACTAGAGCCATTGATGAGGACAAGGCAGTCCATACAGCCTACCTGGACTTGGCTAAAGCCTTCAACACAATACCCCACTCGGGGATCATAGATAAGCTAAACAGCTTAAATGTAAATCCATATGTCACAAGATGGGTTGCAAACTGGCTAAAGAACAGAACCCATAAAGTCAAGATTGCAGGAGCCATGTCAGACTCAAAGCCAGTCACAAATGGTGTCCCACAGGGCTCTGTCGTGGGACCCCTCTTCTTCGGCATTTACTTCTCAGATGTGAAAGCAAACATGGGAGGGTTATGGCTGACAAAGTTCGCAGATGACTGCAAACTAGGAGCCATAGTCGATACACCAGTTGACACATACATCCTACAGAAAGGCCTCAAACGGACAACTGGTGCCGGAATCATGGCCTTAAACTGAATGCCAAGAAATGTATAGTCATCCCCTTTGGGAAAAACAAAGTACCCACAAATTATCACATAGACAGTAACCCACTGAGTACCGAAAAAGTAATCAGAGACCTGGGGACCCAAGTTGATAGTGACCTCTCATTTGACACCCACGTTGCCAAAGTGGTTAGAAAGACTTTCTACCTTGCCCACCTTATCATGAAGGGGTTCACATCCAGATCAAAGGAGGTCATCATGCCCCTGTACTCCTCCCTTATCAGGCCCATGATTGAGTACAATGCCCCATTTGGTATGTACCTCACCCGGCACTTGCAACAGCTGGAGAGACCCCAGAAGTACCTCACCAAGAGGATCAAGGGTCTCCAACATGTCATATGCTGCCAGGCTAAAGAAACTCCAGCTCTATTCAGTAGCATACCGCCTGCTCAGAGGTGATCTGTGCCTGACGTACAAGGCCATGTCCAACCAGGAATTGATGGACATGCTCCACCTCAAAAAATCAAAATCCATAATAACCACGAGAGCCAAAGATTTAAACCTCAGTACAAACATGAATAGAACATGCTGGAGGGACAGATTCATAACTCAGAGGCTTCCCATACTCTGGAACAAAATCCCAGTCCATTTTAGGCAGAGCCCCTCACTGACTCTCTTCAAGAGAAATCTTGATGAGTGGATGGGAGATCGTAGGTTTACCCCTGGGGTCACCCCTGTGTCGCTACTTAACAGAGGCACAGTAAACTAATTTTAATAAGTAAGGGGGTCTTCAATGTGTCACTACTAGACAAAGGCACAGTATTCTAAATTTATTCTATACACCTTAGTACCACTACATGGGGTGGCGAAAGCCACATCTCTAGGGCTAGGCTTGCAAATGTCCCAGGGCAGATAGCCTAGTACTAAACTATGAAACTATGAAACTATGACATAGGTCCATTTTCAATGGAGGCCCGGGGAGAAAAGCTCCATGTGCTAATAAAGGATGTGATAGAAATTTAAAGCTGCAGTGTAACAAAGGGAAGTGAAAATGTGATACACATGTTAATTAAATGCTGACTTGTGATAACAGTTAGCAAGGACAGAAGATACCTTACTGGATGAATGCACAGAATGTAGTTATTGCATATGAAGTGCATATACACAGAATTTATGTATGCAAGCTGACATCACCTCTGTATTCTCCTCCTCAGCATGTATACACAAGAACAAAAGTACCATACAGCTGTAATGTCAGGTACATTAGAAATGGACATGCTTTTGAAAAGGAATAACAGTGGCACCAATAGGAAAGGGGTTTATCACCTATGAGCATGTAATGTATACAAGAAGGTATTGTATAGTCAGGTAAATACTAAATGCTAATCTACTAACAAACAACACACAAGTGACAAATGACAAGACAGAGTGGATGACGTGTCATGAGTCCAGTTTTGCCATTGCTGATTTGCAAACATGTCCGATGTTGTAATACTGGTCATGCTGACATGGAATTATCACCTACTTATCCACTTACACCATCTATACAGCACATTATCATAAGCCAGCAATATGGGAGAATAAGGAGTACAATTGAGACATACAGCATCTATGAAGGGATAGCATCAGCAGTGTATTGCCAAGGAGATGTATTTGGTAACATTAATATTAATGTAATCACATATTGTCATTACTCATGACAGCAATTCAACAACAGCAACACAATAGAAAGTGTTGTAAAATAGGACCAATCATAGTTTCTGATGGTCTGGCAGCAGGCCGTACAGTAAGAAATGTTTATAGAATCACTCATTTGCCAATAATCTGCACAATGTGACAAAAATAACTGCAGTATTAAAAACATGTCTGGAGGAAGACATGCAACATACAGCATAATTATCATGTGGACAGGGAATGCATATGAGCAATGAATGACATAAGGCACATTCACATCATGTTATTTTCAAGCGCATAAGACGGATGCATAACAGTCATGGTCGCCACTGAACAGAAATACATGTATCATCATGTCATAACGAACACCCTTGAAGGGGTTAAAGCACTTGCTAATCATATCAGGTGCATGGATGACCTACTTGGTAGGAAAAGGCCTGAAAAAAGGTGGCCCTTTGAGTGTGCCATAAATATTATCTTCATGTAAGCCACTACTGTCTGACAGACAGATGTTACCAGATAGATTCAAACCCATACTTATTATACAAGGCTTTCTCCACACCTCTGCACTGACCGCATGTGCCACATCAGGTAGCAATGGAGGCTGCCACAAATAACCGAATTGTGAATATGGCCTGTGACCTAAATAGGACATGATGGAGGGACAGATTTATCTCCTAGGGATCGCCACATCTTTGGAACAGGCTATAATTTCATGTGAAATAGAGCACCTCTATGACACTGTTCAAGAGGAACCTGGACGAGTGGATGGGGCACCATAAATTCTTACCGGGGATAGCGCCCACAACCCTCCTGGACATGGGCATTTATCACTAAATGCAATCTTGAGTATTGACTAGTACCTCTACTGTATTACATTGGGTTGAAATGGGTAGGCATAAAATGACCTCTGGGTCGATAGCCTAGTAATCTCCTATGATCCTATGAATGTGTGCATTAAGACAGGAGGTATGAATATAATATAAACAATCACATTTATTCAAAATCCTGGAAAGGAGCTACACATGTTACTGTCCACATAACAGTGAGTATTACAATATGGCTGCTTCTTTGACAAGGAAGCTGTTTCCATCATGTAGGGCACACATTTTCACAGACCTGAACCCCAGTCTAGCTCTGTACAAGCTAGTACTCAATGCATGTGTCACAGGAGCACTCACAGCATGACATGCCCTGAATAAACATTTCACTGCCATGCAGTCACAACCTGTGATGATGTATCATTGTCCAACATAAAAATGGATATGAATAATTAGATACAATGGTGTTGTACATTCATATAATGTTGGCCCTGTTAGGAATTGAACAAGACATGTGACTCTATTCACTAATGATGTGGATGAACAACAAATGCCACAGTGGAAGTCTTAACACTATTATGATAATCCAACTATGCTAACTTATTACATCAGATTGTATGTGTGGTAAGCATGGTTCATAGGTTCATAGGTAGGTACTAGCGGGTCTATATTAGAACATCAAAGTTTCAAAACTTTGAATGTTCTAATATCGAACCCTATTCAGCGAAAGCTGAAAACATCGAATATACAGAACAGCAAATTTTTTACCTAGAGAAATAATTTGCTGTTCCAAAACACATACACACAACACAAGCACACCAAACAAACAGCAATCCACACACATACACCTAAAATCTTACACCTAACCCTACACTAAACTATACACACACCACTAACTATCCACTTACCTTAACCCAAACCCTAGCCCTAAGGTCCGTCACTATCGCACACTCACCTCGCCCGTGCCCTAACTCTAACTCACCTACCCCACCTTAACTCTCACGCCCACACAATCGCACACTTACCTGACCCGTGCCCTAACCCTAATTCATCTAAGCCACCCTAACCCTCACGTCGACACAATCGCACACATACCTAACTGGCACCCTAACCCTAACTCACCTAACCCGCCCTAACGCTCACATCCACACAATCGCACACATACCATACCAGCACCCTAACCCTAACTAACCTAACCCACACTCAATCACACATTTACCTGAACCCGACCTGTAACTTTCCACCACAGCGTTCAAAATACCGAAGCAACAGAAACAGACAACCAAATTTTTTCCCTAGGAAAAAATTTGGTTTTCTGTTGCTTTGATATTTTCAGCTTTCGCTGAATAGGGTTCGATATTAGAACATTTGAAGTTTTGAAACTTCGATGTTCTAATATAGACCTGGTACTAGCTATTGGCCCTAGGGCCTTTATAAGCCTAGCCAAAAAGGTACCCTGGCTTTCGCCATCCAAGAAAATTATTTTCCTGTGCCCCTGTCGAGCAGAGCCACAGAAGTGATCCCTGGGGTGAATTTCCTATCTCCCATCCAATCATCAAGACTTTTCTTGAAGAGTGTTAATGAGGAGCTTTGTTTGAAATAGGTAGTTTGTTCCAGAGTATGGGAAATCTCTGCAACAGGAATCTATCCCTCCAGCATGTTCTGTTTATTGTTGTGACAAGGTTTAGGTCCCTAGAGCATGTAGCTCATAAGGATTGGGATTTATTTAAGTGGAGCATATCCAACAGCTCTGGGTTTGACATAGCTTTACATGTTAGGCAGAGATCGCCTCTCAGTAGGCGATATGCGATGGGAGTAAAGATGGAGTTTTTTGAGACGGTCTGTGTAGGGCATCTATTTGAGGCCAGTAATCCTCTTTGTGAGGTATTTCTGCGGCCTTTCCAGTTGTTGTACTTGTCTTGTGAGGTACTTAAAAATAGGGGCACTCTATTCTTTAATGGGTCTAATGACTGACGAGTAGAGGGGAACAATGACCTCTTTTTTCCTGGATGAGAAACCTTTTGTGATGAGGTGTGCCACGTAGAAGAATTTCCTGACTACTGTGGTGATGTGATTATCAAAAGAGAGACTACTGTCCACCTGTGTCTCAAGGTCTCTTATCACACTTTCTGTGTTAAGTAGGCTACCGCCTATGTGGTAGTTCATGGGTACAGAGTTTTTACCAAAAGGAATGACAATGCACTTTTTGGCATTGAGCTTGAAGCCATGGCTTTGACACCCAGACATCTGTCTCAGCGAGGCCCTTTTGTGGGATGTCCACATTATTAGGAATTTTGATTATGGCTCCTAGTTTGCAGTCATCTGCGAACTTCATTAGCCAAAGACCTTCTGTGTTAGCCTGTACTTCAGAGAAGTAGATACCAAACAGGAGAGGACCCAGGACTGAACCCTGTGGTACTCCACTTGTCAGTGGTCTGAAGCCAGATTTGGAGTCTGCTACTTTCACAGTGTTGGTTCTGTCAGTGAGCCAGCTGGCAACCCATCTTGTGACATAGTTATTTATACCTTGTTTAGTGAGTTTCTCTATAATACCAGAGAGGGGGATGGTGTCAAAAGGCTTAGCGAGATCTAGATAGGCTGTGTGAATTACCTTACCCTCATCTAAGGCTTTGGTGACCACTTCAAAGAAGTCTATCAGGTTTAGGAGACATGATCTGCCTTTTACAAACCCGAACTGGGTGGGGTCCAGAGTTTGGAGATTACCAATGTCATTGTTTATAAGTTCCATGATGATACATTCCATAGCCTTGCAGACCAGGCTCATCAGGTTAATGGGGCGGTAAGTTCCCGGGGTCCGTAGTGCTCCCCCTTTGTGGAGTGGGACGACCATCACTATGTGCCATTCAGTGGGCACAAAGCCTGAGGTAAGGCTATGATTGAACATGGTACTTAGGTGGGGTGGCAGTTCATTCTGTAGTCCATGAAAAATGCAGTCTGGGATGTTGTCAGATCCCATAGACGCTGTGTGGTGAAGGCCGCTCAAACTGTAAATGGACATGTTATAACTGGTGAACGTCATTCATGCATTATGGTATAAGGCCCAACAATGCTAACAGACACTGAATGTGGATGTTGAAAACATGATCATCTGATAACAGACAATACATGATATTGTACAGGATAAATGCACCACGGTAAAAGTGTCACTACAAATGTGAGCTATGCCATTATGTGAAGGCATTACATCATGTTTTATTCCTGTAAGGGATTTGTGTGCCTATAATTGCTGTAGTAAGTCAGCAAAAGACAGCATGTTGTCTCATTCACTCATGCCACAGGATAATACTTTCTACATATGTTATGTAAGGAAAATGCAGTCACATGTTATCGTTACTCTGAATAAAATCATTGCCATGTGACAAATTGTCATAGCTTTTAGTAAAGGGATCAACATCTATACATGTACAAAGCAAATGTGCTTGACAAAAGTGTTTGCAACAAGTAAAGTCACAATACGATTAACACAAGGTAGTCTGAGCAGTAATGGATGGATTTGAAATAACTACCCAAGAATACAAGCTAAACATTCTTGCCTGAATCACAAGTGCCACACAACATGTTGTACAACCGAGATAGTGCACAGTTAAATGGATGACATCACCACTGTTTATTAGCTGGGTTTTTATGCTAAAAAGAACTCAAAGTGCACAATAACACTGTACAGTTACACATCAATATATAGAGTATGAGGATGAAAGATGCACTCACACCTGGCCTCAAACATCCTACATATGTAGTTACACATGGACAGAGCACACTATCAAAGTCATGCAACACTGCAAAATTTGCACTCCAAATGCGACATACTGTAGGTATGTTAGCATTATGTGATCATTATGTGTCCAAAAAGTTATTTTCCCTTTGGATGCTATGATTTACTAGTGTCACAGAGTGCCACTGTAATTCAATCATATAATTAGAAGTATATATAAAGGTAGTCATGAATTGGACTACAGTATATGACAGGGATCACTGTCACACTACTGAAGCAGTGATGGAATTGAACCACTTACCTATCCACTTACACCATCTATTCAGCACACTATCAGCAGCCAGCATCATGGGAGAATAAGGAGTACAATTGAGACATACAGCATCTATAAAGAGATGACATCAGCAGTATATTACCAAGGAGATGTATCTGGTAACATTAGTTTTACAGCCATTCGGGGTTGTAAAAGTTGCCACTGCAAATGTGTGTAAAACAATCATGAATTCATTGGCAGTCACACTTGCAGAAGTTAAGTACTGGTGTATTCAAACATCCTACCTATGAAGTTATACATTCTATGGAATAATGTAAGACATGCAAGTACCGCAGAAGAAGTCTGACATTTAAATAATGACAGTTAACCTGTGAAAGAATGACCTCCTTATGTGTTGGACAAGGGGTGTAGGCAGACAGGATATAATGTTGTAATCAGGCAGACAGGATATAATGTTGTAATCATGTGCTCTCGATGCCACACAAAACACCTGCCATTTGAAAAATGTAAACATTTTCCCTCACCCCACTTAACAAATATCTGAGTTGCTTTCCCTCTAATAACATTACATAGATATTTTTCAACCCATGACACTCTTATTTGAAGTATTAATTTACATGTGTAAAAAAGTATTGCCTAAAAAGCAATGTTTTCTTTAAGCAATGTCTAGAAAATTGGACTCAGAGTAATAGCTATACACTTGTGTTGCAAAGAAGTTGTGGATGTAAAAAAGGTGGGCTTATAGAATTGTGATGTCATCTATCAGTTTAAAATATTTATCTAGACTAGAGGTTGATTATACACATGCTCGTCTAACTGTAAACACCCTCACTCTCACAAGTCTTCCATGTTTGGCCTGAAACCACTGACCTTTTTAGTTAGGCAATCCAGACAGCAAGGTATTAATTGCAAGTACCATAGGAGAAGTCTGACTCACAAGCATCACAGAAGTATGACTCTTAAGGGTAGACAGTGCATTTTTGTCAGAATGACCTCATTAGTATGTTTCACTGAGGATGTTTCCATAGAAATTGGGATACGGGAGATGTGTGCACATTTTCTTCAGGAGACATGGATGGAGCAACAAGCATTGCACACACACACACACACACACACACACACACACACACACACACACACACACACACACACACACACACACACACACACACACACACACACACACACACACACACACACACACACACACACACACACACACACACACTTCCTCTGTGTTGGACATTGACCCACCCACCTATTTAGCTACAGAACTTAGAGGGCACTGTGTTAGTTGTAAGCACCATATTAAGGATAGAGATTGCACTTTTGTCAGGATGACATCATCAGTGTGTTTCACAGATGATGTTTCATCCAAAAGTGAGATAAGGGAGCAGTGTGAACAATTAAATGTAATCTTCTCAGGAGAAATGGATACAGCAGTAAGTATTACCCAGTCACACAAACACACACACACACACACACACACACACACACACACACACACACACACACACACACACACACACACACACACACACACGGCTTCCATGTTGGGCATCGAACCTCCTACTTCTCTAGTTACACAATCTAGAAAGCACTGTATTAGTTGCAAGCACAACAGGAAAAGTCTGACTCATAAGTATAGAGAGTGCACTTTTCTCAGGATAAACTCGTCAGTATGTCTCATAGAGAATATTTATATAAAAATTGGTATACTAGAGCCTTGAGAACTTTTCTGGTGAAGTAAATACAGCAGCGTTACACACAGTCTCACACACACGTTTTCCATGCTGGGCATTGAACCTCCTACCTATCTAGTTACACAATTTAGAGAGCACTATATTAGTCATAAGGGCCATAGGAGAAGACTGACATTACCAGTGTGAATTGGGTCATTAGAATATTTTTAAAATCCAGTGTTTGTAATAGATAGTACTGTGGATCCCAGGTTATGCAACAAATGTATATGTGTGCACAAGAAAATGCAACATCACTATGACTGTCACATGTAATGACATACTTCTCTACCAAAATGAATACATTGTCCTTAATGTACATTGTGCTGCTCTGAAGAATACGGACATGTTGCACATAATGGGATGACATACATATTAACTGTTGTACACCAGTAGATTACCAAACTTTCCTGTGATTTCATGTCAGGATGACTGCACACTTGTATTGTCTTGTACTTGCATTATGTGCATTGGCAAGACAATCATACAAGTCATGCATAGGACAGTGCACTGCAGAATGAAAGTGAAGGATTCTGTGAGAACTGGTTAACCAAGCTGGTAACACAGTGCAAGTTTAAACATTGTACAGCAGAACATATAATTTAAATAAATGATTTAAGTGAGTCAAAATTATTCTGATATCATGATCACCTGTTGTCAAAACTTAAACAGAATTGCAAGTATTGTGCATGATAAAACTTGTAATTATTTGATTTTTCTCTTATTTTGCTGCACTATATGAGCACAGTGCTGCCAAGCTGAACTGCACTGCTGATGGCAAAGTGTTAGCACATGGGTAGTCATATCTTGAAATTTTGAACTTAGAATGGGAATTAGCAGTACTCTGTTGCTCTGTACCAACTTCTACACAAACATTTATACAAGACAAGATTCACAATAGGTATCAGGCAGATGAATATAGCAGCAGGACAATAATGTGCTTATCAAAGCTATAGCCGACATTTACATCCACTGGAGACAGAAAACAGATCCTGAAATGTTTTTCAAATGTAGGTAGTCGAACATTTACAGCATGCCAAGAAAAATATTTATACCTGAGTATTATCTAAGCACACCATGTAAAATTCCAAAAGCAAACCGCCACTTCTTAGTAAATCCACACTAAAATTTATTGTGAGCGCTTTCGTCCACTTACAATAAAGGAACTTTTTCAGACATTTAAAACAAGTTCATACAAAACTTAAATAGTCTAAAGCTGATGACATCATACCCCCTCCCATTTTTTATGTTAAACCTAACAACCCAAGTTGTTACATAATATACACACTCCCTAAAAAGTATATATAAACACACGTTGCTTAAAAAATGTATGTAAGCATATAGTTTGCCATGTGAACATATCTCAAAGTTTTCCATTTTTTACCTAACCAGAGATTTTAATTTTAAAATGCACTTGACAGAACAAAATTCATTCAACCCAGGGAAAGAGTATGCATTAGTTTTTAATTACCATAGCAACTCCCTCTCCTCGAGCCTTATTGTCCAAGGACCACCTCTGCAGCTAAAATCCACTTTATCACTAAACATATAAAGAAAAAAGTGGTTAGTTTGTTCTAAAATGTGCTTGGCCAAGGCATTTGTTTTATCCTGCCTACTAATGCTATATTGATCCTCATATATCCTCTGCTTAAATTGTCGTTCTGTCTTTCCCATATAAAAAGCGGTACATTGCTGACACCTTGCTATGTATATGACTCCTTTTGTGTTACAGTCATATTTGCCTGCCAATATGTATTTAACATTACCAATCCTGAAGGAAGAACTGGTCTCTATGTATTTACAAAAAGAGCACCTTCCATATTTTTTCATGCTCCTGTTGGGAATATAAGGACTAACTTCTCTCTCCAGTAGCAATTTTAAATTACATCCTTTTCTAAATGTAATCCTGGGCCTTAAACCTAATTTGTTCCTTAAAACCGTATCATCATTTATCATGGCTCAACTCTTGTTCAAAATCTCTCTCAAACTATTGGCATCACTGGAGAATACTGTAGTAAAACTTATATTATAATCCAATTTAATTTCGGTTTCAATGGAACATTTTTCCAAATTCAGTTGACTATTAGCCCTTACAGTTCCTCTATTTAAAATTGGTTGGAAATAACCTGTCTTCTTCTCCCCACTTCTGCTATACTGTCATCCAATAAAGTGAGGGGATATACTCTCTTTATAAACATCCCTTTCAAGTTTTCTCACTCTGTGTCAAAGTCAACATCCAGAGTGATCATTCTAGCAGCCACAAATAGCAGACTATTTATTATTGCATGCCTTTGCCACTTCCATATATGATGTAAAGGTATTTATGTGTCATAAAAATAAACAAATCTCATTGCTATGACATAAAAATAGTAGCCTTTATTTCTCCGTGATGGATAGGAATTACGCATTCTAATTTAATAATTACAGTTATCATAATTTAATTTTTCCTGACATATTGCTGTTAATATTTTATATATACTTATCCAGAAATAAAAATAATTGCTGCTTCTGGGTACTGAACCCGCACATAATAAAGCTGGTGTTCTCATTGCCTATAGCAAGCAGCAAGATTTATTGTGGAAGGTATGCATGCTTGAGATTAGGGCTGAAGTATACCTGCTCAAGATACTAGTACTTGAGGAAATGAAAATAACATTATGGTATGGCTTGAATTTTTACATGACTCATACTTACCTCATGCCCCATTGAGGCAAGTTAATCTTTCCTAATGTGTCTCACAGTTTGCACCTATTCCCCTACAGCTATAGAGCACATAAAGACATAAAGAAAAGAAATATATATGAAAATATTTTGGGTACCTGCATTAGCTGGCTAGATCATTAATGCCATATCATAGGCAGGTTATGGGTCTGTATACCTACACAACTGTGTGTGTGTGTGTGTGTGTGTGTGTGTGTGTGTGTGTGTGTGTGTGTGTGTGTGTGTGTTTCCAGCCCTAAATTCAGCCTCTCATCAGCTTAGGAGGTCCTGCTTGTGCTTGTTAAGGTCACCATCGTGGTGAAGACATTCTTCCCTACTGAGTGGAATGTCTGTTGCATTGGTGACCTTGGGTGAGTTATTCCAAGCCTCAGCCTTACGCTGAGACTCCTTACGCAGTACCTGCAGCAGCCCACAGCTGCAGCACTTCACAAAAAATGCCTCAAAAATCCTGGAATCCTCAACACCCCACTTTTGTGCAAAAAAATTTAGCACCATTCTCGAGTTCCAAGACAGCTGCACATTGAGTAACAGCTTAAGTCTAGGTCTCCCAGTATGACAACAGAAACTTAGCAGAGAAATCCAGTGGATTTATATTTCTGGGTATAATTCAGTAATGGGATAGTAAGTGCACTCCCTGGATGCAAAAAAAAAAAAAGAAATACAGAGGACCTGAAAGAAAATTAACTAGAAAAGGTGAGGAAAAAAAACACTGACTGGGAAAAGTACCACAGCTGTTCAGCAAAAAGTTGTGCAAGCTCCAGACATGACTTCCAGTAACCTAGAGGAAAGTATAAGACAACTGCACACAGACCTGATTAAAATAAATGAAACACTGACAGAGTATATGAACTCAAACAACAAAAGGCTGAAAAAAATGGAAGAAGCTTTAAAGAGCTATTCATATGAGGTGATAAAACTGCAAAAATCAGAGGTTGAAATGAAGAAAAGGCTGGCTGAATATGAGACTGCTCAAGAAGAGATGCTTCAAAAATAATAGAATTAGAGGACAGGGCACACAGTGAAAGCCTGAGATTTTCAATTGTAACAGAGAAGCTGGACCTGAAAGGTCAAATGGTACAGTGGTTTGTGTGTATGCCTTTCAATTACAAGGTTTGATTCTCACCACTGGAAAGAGCTTTACAGATTGAAAGTATATATTTAGGGGTTGGGTGGGTGACCTAATGGTTAAGGTGTTTGCCTTACAAACACAAAGTGTGGGGTTTGAGTCTCACAAGGGATAATTGGCTAGGCTTAAAATGGCTTGAAAGGGCAGTTAGTTTAGTACTAATCTAAAAACCTATGGAAGTAACAGAATGTATTAATTTTATGAAAGCACAAATAAGAAACTAGACTGGTATTCCACATCAGGAGTTGTTAATTAAAAGGACAAATTGTGTGTATGCTCCAAGCCTTGCTATGAGAAAGCAGCCTAGACCTTTAATAGCAAAGATGCAATCCTACCAGCAGAAGGAGTTGATTCTGACAAAACTGTGGCAGAAAGACAAAGTATTAAAAGTGGGAGACAGCAAAATGTTTGTGGAGAATGATTATTCATTGTACATCAGGCAGAAGAGGAGTAAATTTACTCCACTATGCAGGGAATACTGAGAAGCAGGGGTAAGATTCAAAACTACTATACCCAGCTATCTTCAAAATATTCTTCCTGGGAGGGAAAAAAATCATTCTTTAATGAAATACATGTTAAGGAGGAAATACAAAAGTTTGTCCAACAAAAAGTGAGCTGTGAAACAGAAGGAGAGTCTGCTTCTTGTTCTTTTGGTAATAAAGATCACAGAAAGACTGTGCCAGTGAAACATTTTCCAATGTTTTAATGGAAAATGCTTAAGAGAAGGAAAAAACACAAAAGTCAACTAGAAGTCAGAGTACATTGGAAATGAAGCAGAAACAGGATTTGAGAGGTGGAGATGAACAGAAATAAACCAGTAACTTGGAAATTGACAAATGTGGGATTACAAAGCAATAAATAAATTTATGAAACATAACAGAACAAGAAAATCTGGAAATATTGGACTCTTTTTGGATTCTAAAATATATGATCTACTTCATGTCAGTAATGTTCAGAAAAATACTTAGGAGGGGGAAGAAGAGGGAGAAAGTAAACTGTAAGTAAAATTACTTTTTAATGGTACTATTTTATAGTGCATGATTTTCTATGCATGCCATAAAGTAAAGTTTTCTCAGTTATTAAGTGTAATTGGGATATTAATATAAACAAATGCTTCTGTTTTTTTTTTCTTTTTTCTTTCTCCCTTCTTCTCTCTTTCTCCTTGTTCAGTGTTATGAAATGTAGGCACTGCAATGTAAAAAAAAGAACAACATTCTGGTTAAAAGAGCATGACAAAAGCCCTTAGCTTGATCTAGTAACACATTTTAAGAGAAAGCAAGTAAATGAAAAAGAATATTGAATATTATAATGTTTTTTTTAGCAAGGAAATGTATGCTAAGTAGCAACTCTGTGTCTGGCCCTCATATCTCCAGGAAACAATCTGATAAAGACAACTGGTTAGATAACATTTCAATTGGACTTAAAATTGCAGCACAATACAATCCTGTGATCAAGTTAACCAATAAGATTCTTGCCTCATTAGTAACTTCAACTCTAACTAATGCGGCAGTCTAAAGTGGCTTATAACATCATTCAGTCCTGGTCTGCACAAAAGTAACATGTAATTGTCACATAACCTCAGCATTCTCCAAATATGTATTGAAATCACCACCTCTTCCATCTGTCATTACTCTTTGTAAAACATGAAATTCATGTAAACAAGAGCTGAATAACATTATAAACCTTAAATATTTTAAAGCAGGCTACTGCATTATTAATGATTACAGTTGCAATTATCAGAAAGGAAGGAATTTTACTGTTAAACTTGATCACATGAATTTACTGTGATCCTATTTCTCCATCTGAAACATTATGAGGTATCTGAAGATGTGCTTATGTGTAGCAACAAAGTTGCTTACATACACACTGCCTTATAGTTTGTGTGAATGTAGTCAGACCTGGATCCAGCATTAGGCGACCAAAGCAGTTGCCTTGGGACCATTGGCTGAAAGGGGGTCCCTGCTGGCTGGGAGGGGGTCCCTGCTAGTTGGGAGGGGGCCTGCTTGCTGAGGGACTGTCACACTTACTTTAAAAAACATATGTGTTTTTAGGTTGCACAAACCTGTTGCTTCTGTATGTTGTCACATAGACCTCCTCCTGTTCTTCCTTTCCTCACACTGCATGGAATTTAACATTACATTCTGCTTTGGACTTATTGCTGGATAGATTTGGCTGCTGCTTTCACTTCCAATCGTCTTCTTCTTCTTTAACAAGGTGTGTGTGTGTGTGTGTGTGTGTGTGTGTGTGTGTGTGTGTGTGTGTGTGTGTGTGTGTAAAATGCCCCAATTAGGGATACCTGGTGGTTAGTTAAAGAAAGAAGAGCCTGAATCTTAGGGTTCCTATTATATAATCGAAGATGCAATCCTTCGAATGCATCTTGATCGAACTTGAAAGCACGAAATAGCAAAATGGCGAAACAACATATAAGCGATTTCTTTCCCTGGGAAAGAAATCGTTTGGCCACCTCCATTACTTTGGCATTTTTGCCAGTGTAGTGCCATCTTGGAGTTGGCATATTTAAGTAGGGGGGGTGTGGGGGTGGGGGTGAAGCTCCCACACTTTATGTAATGTTTTGAAGTTTTTATTTTTGTGTGGATCAACTATTTTTTTCCCTGGGAAAAAAAATTGCTGTTCCGAGTGTTCAGGATTCTAAACATTTGCTTACATGGGGTCAATAAATCAGCGTTCACTTTTTTAAGCATTCGCTGATTTAATATAGACCCAAATCCTCTACCCTTACTACCACTTGAGTTTTAAGAAGTTGAAAGTACATTTTACAAGAAACTGAGTGTCATTTTATAGGAAATTAGGTTTCAAGTGGATTTTACACGGAATTGAGAGCTCCAGGAAAATAGAAGTTTAGTGCTGCTCATGCTAAGTCTGTTTACAATGTGCAACTGTTGTTTAGCAAATGGCATCACTATTGTGCTAAAAATTTAAAAATGTTGTTAGCACAACAGGTAGTATACTTGTTTTTGATGCAGAAGGCTGTGGGTTCTACTCCCACAGTATGTAGCTGGATTGCTGACACTATATTGTTCTTTAAGGGGGTAGGGTGTTGCAGTACTGAGTATGTCCTCCTTTGGAGGAGATGCCTAGTAACAATGAACCTGTTGTCAGTTTGCCATCCATTCCCTACTGCAACATTACCAGCTTACCATTTTTAATGCAGCATAGGCAATTTATTCTTTAAGGACATTGGGCACTGAATTTGTAAATGAAACATTGAAACATAAAGTTGTTTGCTAGCAGAAACCTCTTCATTAGTTACAGATCTCTTTAATGTGGAATTATTCAGATGACTTTTACTTCTGTAGAGATTGTGCATATTGATTGATATTAGTGGATTTTAATGATAGAAGTTTGAGTAGGCTTTTATTGATGAAATGTTCTGAAATGAGCAGTTTTGTCATTATTGGTTCATACATTTTGTTTCATTGCATACTGGAAAAATATTCATAACTACAAATTTAAAACACACTCTAACAAATGGTGCTGTATTATACAGAGAATATAGTTTAATACAATCAGGAAGGTGAATCAAAGAACATATGCATGTATGCATGGTCTTAAAAATGTGTGCAAGGGGCCTATGGTTTGAAAACAGCCCAAAGGTAAACTTTCCCCACCACTGGCCAGATGCATTTTCTTTGAATGAGGTTTTCAATGCTGTTTCAATGAAAGCGAGTTTCAAGGGCAGAGAAGTTTTAATGCTAAGTCTGTTTTCATTGTGAGACTATATTGCTTTGTTTAACAAAGGTCTGTCAGTGTTTGTGCTATAACATTTGAAATAAGTTTTAAATGACATCCAAACAATTATTGTAGATGTAAAGCAGAAAATAGTACGTACACTGAAAGGTTTGAACAGTGTTTAGGGTACTAGGGAGAAATAGCCAAGTAATGGGACTCTGGAATGACTGCAGAGGGGTTTAGAGGGACACAATCCATTACCCTGCCTAGGGACCCATTTGACCATGATCTGTCTCTGAATGTAGTGTGTCATGTCATTTCACTTCATTTCATTGTTTTACTAAAAGCATGAACTGCATGAGATTTGGCTAATAATTATTTTACTTTTACTTCAGGAATTACAGAATTCAATCAAAATGGAGTAAAATTTCAGGGTTTTAAAGTATTTCATACATTTATCTTCTTTAAATGGCTTTTTGCGTCAAGATTTAAGAATTGGGTGGAGTAATGTTTCATGTTCCTGGCTTTATGTGGAATAGGATATCTGTTTTCTAAAGTTAAGCAATATTTAGTCTGTTCTGTTACATAGCACATGATTTAGGATTGGTATGCAAATATTATTATATTCTTCCACTATGTAAACAACAATATTTTCATTATAATGAACTAAAAACATAACAAATCTTGTTTTAACTGTTCCTCAAGAATTTCAGAACATCTAATATAAAGAAAGACAAACCTCTCCTGACAAATCAGTTCTCCTTTTCAAAGGCAGATCTGAACTCATATTGCATGTGCTCTTATAATGGTTCTGATTTGCTGTCAAGATCTATGAGCTTTAGAACTTCCAAGATGGCTGTACACTGATCAACAGCTTAATTTCAGCTCTTCCAGTGTGGAAACAGAAGATGAGAAAAGAAAACTACTGAATCTGTCAGTTTGAGAGAATTTCAGTTACTAGTTAGTAAGTACCCTACTGGCTAGTAAGTACACTGCCTGGGTGCCAGTAAAGAAGAAATATGGAGAACGTGAAAGGAAGTCAACCAGAAAAGATGAAGGGAAAACACTGACTGGCAGCTGTTCAGCAAAAAGCAGTACAAGCTTCAGCTTTGGGTCAAGAAATGGCTTCTAGTAATTTCGTGAAAAATAAATCAAATGTACTCAGAGGTGATTAAAATAATTTAAACACTGAGGGAATATATCAACTAAAATAGCAAAATACAGTAAAAATAGAAGAAGCTTTAATTAGCTATTCAGATGAACTGATAAAACTGCATGAAATGAAGAAAAGGCTGGCTGAGTATAACGCTTCTCAAGAAGAGCTGTTTCAAAAACAGTAGATTTAGAAGACAGAGCATGTGGAGAAAACCTGAGATTTTCTGTTGTAACACTCAAACTGGAAGGAACAGATAGTATTCATTTTATGAAACCACAAATAAGCAATTTGTCTATCGTTCCAAATCAGAATTTGTTAATTGAAAGGTCACATCGAATATATGCTCCAAACCTGGCCATGAAAATGCAGCCAGGACCTATATTATTAAAGATACAATCATATTAGCAGAAAGAGTTGATGCTAATAAAACTGTGTGTTAAAAATTGGAAATAACAGAGTGATTGTGGAAAATCATTAATCACTGTACACCAGGAGATGGAGAAGTCAATTTATTCAGCAATCAGGGAATGTCAAGAAGGAGGCAGCCTTTACACTATTTTTCTGAGAGGATTAAAGACATTTTTGATGCAGAATAGGCTAAGGAGGAAATAAAAAGATTATCCAACAAAAAAGAATCCAGCAAGCAGGGACTATGCTTCTCATTTTTCTGACAATAATTCTCATAGAGAGACTTTGCCACTGAAACATTTCCCAATGTTCCAAAGAAAAATGCTTGAGAAACAGAAAAAAGCACAGGAGTTGACAAAAAGAATCGGAAGTACCCTGGCCTTGAACCAGAGTCTGGTGTTGGGAGATAAAAATGATTAAGAAGAAGACTGACAACACTGAAATTAGTGAATAAATGGGAGAAACACAAATCATACTTTCAAAAAATATGGCTTTGCAAGGACAGCTAGCTAAGAAAAGACTTAACTTTTGGTGACTTTGTTAAACTCGTAGGTAGACAGTAAAGTGTATCTCCCACTTTATGTCACTAATGTTTAGAAGGACACTAAAGATAAAAAAGAAGAAACTGTAAGTAAAACAATGTTTGTTCTTATTAGTATTTGTATAAATATTTCATTATATAAATTGTATGTTATACTGTAAAGCCATTTTGTAAAGTGTCTGTCAGAGGTATTTTAAATATGGAGGAAGTCTTTTCAGTGACTCTTGTATGTGTTAAAATATATTAAAGTATTTCTTTTAGTTGTTAAAAAGGCTTTACAGTATAAAAAGAGAACAAAGGCTGAACAGAAGTAAGTTTAAGGTAATGTAATGCTGTGATCTTTGGCTTCTGGGGAGCAGTGGGGTGTAGAATTCTTCTGATTATATTACATGCAAAATTTAAGATAATAATTCCCTTGGTTTTACAAAGCTGGGTGTCTAGATTAATGCCATTGGTTTAAGCTATAAACTTTTTTTTAAACAAATAGGCTTGCAAAATAAGGCAACATGATAAAAGTCATGAAAATGCCAGGTTTATGATTCTGAAAAAATATTCGAATGTTTTTTCATTAGCAAATGCTCTCAGTGAAAAACAAGAAATCTGCAATTGAAGGCACTTGGCCAAGGGAATTCTGTACATTCTCTTCTGAGTGAAATTTACAAAGACTCCTTCATATATCTGGAAAGATATTAGCTGTTTTTCTCATTGTTGACTAATTTTACATGGAGATGTGCTGTTTGCAAATTCAAGCAATTAATCCTGAGAGCACTAAGCATTCTCTGCTGAGGGAAATGAATCTCCCCAGCAGCCTTGATACTTTAATGTATTTCAGAGAATATAAATAAGTTTTATTTAAAGGTAGACAGTTCACTTTTTATTAGGGCTAAAAGTTAATGTTCTCTGAAAGCATATAAGCTGCTTTTCACATATGGGAGGAGACTAGAGGTAAGAAAAGAAAAGACAGAAATTGGTATAAGTGAGAACACAGGTTGTAACATGCTCTTTAGCATGGGTGACCTTAATTTTAGACTAGGTTATGCCTGTGAGTGCAGCTGTTAATTTGGGGCAATTTTTCCTATCTGGAAGGTTAAACTTCATTTCTTGAAAATATACATAGTTTTGAGTATTTATTCTAAGTTAATGGGGATGGGGGTTTTCTGAAAGTGTATTTAGTTTTTGTTTGAGGGTTTTCATTAAAGCAAAAAGTCTTTAAAAATGTGACAGAGGTTCAAATGGAGATGAGAAGAAACCACTTTATAAAAGATACCAAACATTCATGTGTGCATGCAACACATTCAAAAAACTGTCGTGACAACAGTAGCTTTTTACCATAATGGTTACTCTCTCCATATTATCTTGGAATGTAAATGGCTTTGCAGGTATAGACAAAAAGGAAAGAGCATTGAATTATATTAAAAAATGCAGTGTACAAATAACAATGTTGCTGGAGACACATATGGAAAAAACGAGCATGTGAATTTGACAAAGAAAGACTTTTGGGATGGATAATCAGCAGAATATCAGGGACAAAGGAAAACTAGAGTAATAACACTGATTGCTAGAGGGGCTCCAATAGCAATAGACAAAGGAAAAAGACAAGAATGGTAGATTTGTAGTAGTAAACGGGCTATTGGCAAGGGAGGAGTATTACGCTGGTATGTATTTATATTCCACCAAAAACTGCTATTATGGAGCTTAAGAAAAAAATAATCAGCTGTCAGAAAGGAATTTACTTATAGGTGGGGACTGGAACTTGATTTGCAACAGCAAGGATTCAATGGGGGACCCAGAAATGAAACTACAGCAAAAGAGTGTAGATTTCTGAAGAAACGTATGAATATATTTGTTATGGAAGAAGTAAAATCAATAGTAAGAACTTGGACATAATTTATATATTATTCTCCAAGGTACAATATCTAGGACAGAGTAGACAGAATTGATATTTCACATGAACATGTGCATGAGTTTAGACAAAATGCTATTAAGCAACTATTTCTGATAACAATTCCACAGTGCAAAAACCTTTAGCACAGCAACTTAGGCAATAGAAAGCAAAAAGTGTTATTGACATAGTTTGGGAGCCTATGACAAGGAAAATAACCAGAGATCCTACAGAGGTATAAGAGCTATTTCAGTAATTTTATGAAAATCTGTGTAAAGTAGAGGAATGTGGAAACCAAGAAAGACCACAAATGAAAATAATTATGGAAGATGTAGGCCAACATTTGAGGATTATGAGGCTCAAGGGTTAAAAGTTAAAATAGGAGGAAATGAGATAAAAGGTGATGTATAATCAATCTGCAGAAAAGTCTCCAGCAACAGATGGTATTCCTGTGGAAGTCTGGAAGTTATGAGAGAAGAAAGTGATAAAGATCTGGAGGATTAAATCTATTTTAAAAGGAAGGGAAGCAACATAATCTTGGAAAAAAGCTGTGGTGTTGTATTACCCAAAGAGGCTAAACCATTTATCAAGCTCAGGTTCATATGTACTCATTTCAATTTTAAACTGTGATTTTAAAGTGTTTATGTCAATATTAGCTAAATTGAGAAGATATGGTCAGTTTGATTTTGTGGAGGGAGGCAAATATTTGATATTAAAAGAAGAATTATGATCCAGAGGAAAATATAAGAAAATATCACTGCCGCTGATTGGTCTTGATGCAGCAAAATCATTCAACAGAGTATGTTGGGATTTTATTTATTTATTTAACATTTGTTAACTGGGAAAGTCCAACTTGGAACAAAGCCAATTTTCAGCAGAGGCCCGAGGAGAAATGCTCCAGATGCATGTCTTTGTAACATGGGAGGAAACCAGAGTACCCCACACGAACGCAGGGAGGACATGCAGACTTCGCACAGAAGTGACTCCAGCCGAGAATCGAACTGGAGAACCTCTTGCTGTGAGGTGACAACGCTATTGCTGCACCACTGTGCCGTCCATTTATGAGAAGGACAATGGAAGCATTTACATTCCATGATAGAATAATTAAGTTAATAATGAGGCCTTATGAATGATTGGAGGCAAGAATCAAAGTAAGAGGGTTATGTCTGGGTTAGAACTTCATAACTTGCAAATAAAATAATTTAGGGGACATAGCATCAAAGCTTAATATCTTGGTTTCTTTGACAGGAACTAACCCAGTAAGCAATCAATGCCAAAATAAAAAGGCCATGGCAAGGCAAACCACAACTGTCAGTCATAAAATGATAGATTTTTTCATAGGAAAGGCTATTTTGTTTTGCTCATCACTTCTACAAGACTCTTGAACTTGTTTAGCAGTCATAGCAACTCAAAACAGAATTCTGTGGTACCATAAATAGAGCAATGTTAAGTTTAGCACAGCAGCTCAGGGGAAACAACTCTGAGTGAAGGATAAAGATTCATAGGCAAATACTTGGCTATCAGTCTGCTGACTACTGCAAGCCTAGCCACCAACCAGAGGTCAGAGTTAAACTCTGTACTCTTTATCTGTGTGGTTAAGACCTTAACCATTCTGACAAACCCTCCAAAGTATTTATTAGAAGGGGAATTCAAACCCATGCCTCAGGGGAAACTGTGACCTGAATGTAATGTCTTAGACTGCTCACCCATCCTGACAAAGCATCCCACTTATTGCCAAGGACTGCCCCAAATGGGAGCTACAATGTGTACTAGGCTCAGAAAAAACATAGCAAAATACAGAACCAAAAGAAAATTGATACTGAACTCTTTATTGTAAAACACTGCAAACTGAAGCCTCGTGTATCTGCTTTCAAGACATTGGCTGTGAGAGAAACAATGCCATTCTATCAAGATCCACTTCTGTTTGTGTATTTTATTCAGTTTTTCTTGCTAGTGTTTTCCCACAGAATAATATTGACACTGTGGTAATATAATTTGCAAGGTACAATGTCAGCCTTATGATCAAGCTGGATGTTGTTGTCCAGTACAAATACAAAAGAGGTGGAGCATAGGTCAGTAATCAGCTGATGGAATGTTATGAATGTAACAGAAAGACTAGCAGCTGACATAAGAAACAACTTTATTCTCATTTCTTACTTTCAGTCTGATGTCTCATTCTCTCCAGTCTCCTCACTATTATTTCATCTTCTAAAGAATACATTTTGAATTTCATAATTGAAAACATTCTTGGACAATATTACATCATCATTACAACCTACTTATGTTATATTATGATACCTGATTTGTACATATGTTTATACTAAGCTTGCACAACAAGAGGTCCTGGTCAAAGCAAAGCCCAAAGCACAAATTAATATTCCTTAACGCAAATTTATTGTGGAAAGACAACAAGCGTTTTCACTACTCCAAAAGAGAGAAGCTTCATCAGAGAAGTACAAAAAGGGCGCCAAAACCTTTTTGAACCTAAGTAGCAGTTGGTACATTACATCACTTCCTTTCAATTAAAATAGAACAGTACACTTAAAAGGGCGATACCAAGTAAAAGAAACAGAAGTACATAGTTGAGTAACTCATCAGTTAACAATAACATGGTTTATATACACAGAAAATATTTAAACATTTTTTAATAAGAAACATAGAATTAGATAAAGAGGTTTTTAATAAATGTAAAAACAATATTAATGAACGTTGCCTAAGCAACTCAAATCCAGTGGATAATTAGATCAAGAGAATTAATAGTAAAAACATAAATTTTAAAAATATAAAAGTAACTATTTGTTATTTTGTAATAGAGTTAAGATAAGTAAACCCAACTAGTAGGTAAGGGCAAACAAGAACTGAACAAAATATTCTCAATATAAGCATCATCTCAGAAATGCCTTAAGTTTAAGAACAGGTGCAATATTGCAATTCTCATTTAAACCCGGGTTATTAAAGGCATCAAGTTTCAACTGCCATTCCAATTCACGGTTTTCAAGAACCAGTGAAGTAGGGCCACCTCTAATAGATAATGGTACATGATCAATGCCCATGAATGTGAAACTATGCCCTGGGTTACATGTAACGTGCTTAGCCAATGCGTTTTCAGTTTTACCTTTTTTGATGGCGTAGCAATGTTGGTAAACACGCTCCTTAAATTTTCTGTCGGTTTTTCCGAAAAACGCAGGGCAACACACACAGAAAGCAATGTACACTATAGACTTTGTTTCACAGTTGATTTTAAATTTGATATCAAATTTTCTATCCCTAATAGAAAAAGTGGAACCAACACGAATTACATTACACCAGTTACACATTCCACAAGAAAAAGTCCCTTTAAGTCTATTATAGGGATGAAGACGTGAGTAAGTATTCCTCTGTAACAGTTCCTTTATATTCATTCCCCTTTTATAAACAACATGAGGTCTAGTACCTAATTTTTCTAATAATAGTGGATTACTTTCAATGAAAAACCAATTTTTCTGTATAATCCTCAAATTCTGATTAGAATTACTGTTGAAAGTGGTGATAAAACTCAAAGGGGAGATGGTCAAGCCTTGTACAGTAGTTAACTCAACTGTTGTACCTGGATTACTCATCTCTTCTTCATTAATGACAAGAGCCTGTTCGGTTGTTCCTACTCCCTTCTCACAGTTTAGGAGAGGCTTAAAATAGCCATTAGATCTCTTAAGCTCAACCTCACTAAGTAGAGCCTCAAACATAACCTGAGGGTAACCTCTATTAATAAAAAGTTGTTTCAGGAAGTTACACGCAGAAGTAAAATCGGAAAGCTTACTGCACATCCTTACTGCCCTCACCAGTTGACCTTTAACAATGGCTCTTTTTTGTTTATAAGGGTGAGAGCTGGAATAGTGTAAAAAGGAGTTGCAGTAAGTAGCTTTCCTAAAAATGGAAGATTGAAGGCTAGAAATAGTTGAATCTTTAGTCGATTTCACGTCAAGGTAGTCAATGCTTTCCTTAGAAAAATTATAAGTAAACTTGAGGAAAGGTGTAGTTGTATTTAAAAAGTCCACTAATGACTCTGCTAGTGTGGCCTCACCTTCAAAGAGGATGAAAACATCATCCAAAAATCTCGTATAATACCCCCAGCCATTAACAAACTTTACAATAAGAGGAGAAAGCTATTACATGATAGAACAAAATCCATAAAAGGGAAGTCACCCCTGATCATTATTAGTAAAAAAATACGAGCACTCATAAAATCAACTAAGGCCAATTTTGAGAGAAAAATTGCCATGGATTCAAAGGACAATCATAAGGCCTTTTTCAGCTATGTTAGGAACCTGGGTGGAAACTCCCAGATATGCTCAGAATTAGTCCAAAATGATACAAAAATCACTGAACCCACAGACATTGCCAACATACTGGCAGACAGGTTCAGTGCAAACTTCACCCCCTCTCCCCCCCTAAAGGAGAGATAACTATCCCAGCCAAGTGTAGCCTCCCGGACATCTCAAATGCACAAGTGAAAGCTGCTCTCTCTAAAGCTAAAAACACAGCATCAATGGGACCGGATGGTGTCCCCGGCTGTGTGCTACACGAGCTAAATGAGGAATTAAACCCGCACATAAGGCAGCTGTTTAATCTCAGCCTTACCACAGGATACGTGCCCAAGGAGTGGCATACGGCAACTGTTGTCCCACTCCACAAAGGCGGCGCCTCTGCGGACCCTGGTAATTACCGCCCCATAAGCTTAACAAGTCTAGTCTGCAAAGCTATGGAGAGGATCATAATGGAGCTCATAAACAAAGATATAGGGACTTGCAGACATTGGACCCGACCCAGTTTGGCTTTGTCAAGGGAAGATCATGCCTTTTGAACTTGGTCGACTTCTTCGAAACAGTCACCAAGGCCATTGATGAGGGAAAGGCAGTCCATACAGCCTACCTTGACCTTGCAAAGGCTTTCGACACAATACCCCACTCGGGTATTGTAGAAAAACTTACCAGCTTAAATGTAAACCCATATGTCACAAGATGGGTTGCAAACTGGCTTAAGGACAGAACCCACAGGGTTAGAGTTGCTGGCGCTGTGTCAGACTCCAAGCCGGTCACAAGTGATGTCCCACAGGGCTCGGTCCTTGGCCCCTATTGTTTGGCATCTACTTCTCAGAAGTACAGGCCAACATAGGAGGACTTTGGCTGACAAAGTTTGCAGACGACTGCAAACTGGGCGCCATAGTGGAAAGTGCATCAGACACGGATATCCTTCAGAAAGGACTCACGGAAACAGATAGCTGGTGCCAGAGCCATGGCCTGAAGTTAAACGCCAAAAATGTATAGTCATACCCTTCGGGAAAAACAAGGTAACCCCAAGCTACCATATAGGTGGCAATCCACTAAGCACAGAAGAGGTTATCAGGGACCTGGGGACCCAGGTTGACAGTGGCCTTTCTTTTGACACTCACATTGCTAAAGTGGTTAGAAAGACCTTCTACATTGCCCACCTGATCATGAAGGGATTCACATCCAGATCTAGTGAGGTTATTGTTCCCCTGTACTCTTCACTTATCAGACCAATGATCGAGTACAATGCCCCATTCGGGATGTATCTCACCCGACATCTGCAGCAATTGGAGAGACCCCAAAAGTTCCTCACCAAAAGGATAAAGGGACTCCAAAATCTGTCATATGCTGCCAGATTGAAGAAACTCCAGCTCTATTCAGTCGCATACCGTCTGCTCAGAGGTGACATGTGCCTGACATACAAGGCCATGTCCAACCCGGAATTAATGGACATGCTCCACCTCAAAAATCCAAATCCACCAAAACCACTAGAGCAAGCGACTTAAACCTTAGCACGGATATAAATAGGACGTGCTGGAGGGATAGATTTATCACTCAGAGACTCCCTATGCTGTGGAATAAAATCCCGGTCCATGTGAGGCAGAGCACCTCGCTGACTCTGTTCAAGAGAAATCTAGACCTGTGGATGGGAGATCGTAGGTTTACCCCGGGAATCATCTCTGTGTCACTGCTGGACAGAGGCACAACAAACTAATGGGCACAGTATTTTTTCATATAAGGGGTGGCGTAAGCCACAAAAATTTGGGCTAGGCTTATAAATGCCTTAGGGCAGATAGCCTAGTATAAACCTATGAACCTATGTGTTTCATCCAATATGGATTGTTAAAAAGGAAATTTTTCTCCCAGTGTGCCATAAAAAGATTGGCAACACTGGCACCGCAAGGGAAGCCCATTGCCACACCTTGAGTTTGCAAGTATATAGATCCATCAAAGGTGAAAAAATTGGACGTGAGAACTATATCTAATAGTTCAGTGACGTTGTCGATCTCAACCTTAGGTGCTTTAAGTTCGTTAAGGAGCAAACAAATCCACTCAACCGCTTCTTAGTGAGGGATTGAGGTGTACAAATTGACAACGTCAATAGTGAGGAAGTTGTAATGGTTGTTAAAAGGAATGCTGTTAATGTTGGTCAAAAAAGACCAAGAGTCCTTACAAATGCTGGGTACCAGTTTAATGTATTTGGAGAGCAAAAAATCAACATATTTAGAACATGGATAGGTCATAGAAGATCTTCCATCTATTAACGCTCTCATAGGGGGGTCACTGCTATTCTTGTGGACCTTTGGTATTCCAAACATTACCGGTACTTTTGGTGAAACAATGTCTAAATATTTGTATGTGTCCACATTAATTCTTCCTAGAAGGTAAATGTCCCTAAAGTAACCTCTAAGTCTGTTTGAGTAACTGTTCATTTCATTTAGTGATGCTGGTCTATAAGCTTGAGAATCAAGAACCTCAAACATTCTTTGAGTGTACTGGTCATTTTCAAAAATAACTAACCCACCCCCTTTATCCGGTTTAATGATTCTCACAGGGGAAGCACATAAGTTGTTAAGAGCTTCAAATTGGACCTTAGTGATGTTAGAAGTATTTTTTGTACTTCAACAAAGGAAGTCCAAGTGACGAGCGTCAAGTTCGCAAATGTTCTCGAACACCAAAAGTACCGGTAATGTTTGGAATACCAAAGGTCCACAAGAATAGCAGTGACCCCCCTATGAGAGCGTTAATAGATGGAAGATCTTCTATGACCTATCCATGTTCTAAATATGTTGATTTTTTGCTCTCCAAATACATTAAACTGGTACCCAGCATTTGTAAGGACTCTTGGTCTTTTTTGACCAACATTAACAGTATTCCTTTTAACAACCATTACAACTTCCTCACTATTGACGTTGTCGATTTGTACACCTCAATCCCTCACCAAGAAGCGGTTGAGTGGATTTGTTTGCTCCTTAACGAACTTAAAGCACCTAAGGTTGAGATCGACAACGTCACTGAACTATTAGATATAGTTCTCACGTCCAATTTTTTCACCTTTGACGGATCTATCTACTTGCAAACTCAAGGTGTGGCAATGGGCTCCCCTTACGGTGCCAGTGTTGCCAATCTTTTTATGGCACACTGGGAGAAAAATGTCCTTTTTAACAATCCAGATTGGATGAAACACATCCATTATTATACGAGATTTTTGGATGATGTTTTCATCCTCTTTGAAGGTGAGGCCACACTAGCAGAGTCATTAGTGGACTTTTTAAATACAACTACACCTTTCCTCAAGTTTACTTATAATGTTTCTAAGGAAAGCATTGACTACCTTGACGTGAAATTGACTAAAGATTCAACTATTTCTAGCCTTCAATCTTCCATTTTTAGGAAAGCTACTTACTGCAACTCCTTTTTACACTATTCCAGCTCTCACCCTTATAAACAAAAAAGAGCCATTGTTAAAGGTCAACTGGTGAGGGCAGTAAGGATGTGCAGTAAGCTTTCCGATTTCACTTCTGAGTGTAACTTCCTGAAACAACTTTTTATTAATAGAGGTTACCCTCAGGTTATGTTTGAGGCTCTACTTAGTGAGGTTGAGCTTAAGAGATCTAATGGCTATTTTAAGCCTCTCCTAAACTGTGAGAAGGGAGTAGGAACAACCGAACAGGCTCTTGTCATTAATGAAGAAGAGATGAGTAATCCAGGTACAACAGTTGAGTTAACTACTGTACAAGGCTTGACCATCTCCCCTTTGAGTTTTATCACCACTTTCAACAGTAATTCTAATCAGAATTTGAGGATTATACAGAAAAATTGGGTTTTCATTGAAAGTAATCCACTATTATTAGAAAAATTAGGTACTAGACCTCATGTTGTTTATAAAAGGGGAATGAATATAAAGGAACTGTTACAGAGGAATACTTACTCACATCTTCATCCCTATAATAGACTTAAAGGGATTTTTTCTTGTGGAATGTGTAACTGGTGTAATGTAATTCGTGTTGGTTCCACCTTTTCTATTAGGGATAGAAAAATTGATATCAAATTTAAAATCAACTGTGAAACAAAGTCTATAGTGTACATTGCTTTCTGTGTGCGTTGCCCTGCATTTTATGTCGGAAAAACCGACAGAAAATTTAAGGAGCGTGTTTACCAACATTGCTACGCCATCAAAAAAGGTAAAACTGAAAACGCATTGGCTAAGCACGTTACATGTAACCCAGGGCATAGTTTCACATTCATGGGCATTGATCATGTACCAGTATCTATTAGAGGTGGCCCTACTTCACTGGTTCTTGAAAACCGTGAATTGGAATGGCAGTTGAAACTTGATGCCTTTAATAACCCGGGTTTAAATGAGAATTGCAATATTGCACCTGTTCTTAAACTTAAGGCATTTCTGAGATGATGCTTATATTGAGAATATTTTGTTCAGTTCTTGTTTGCCCTTACCTACTAGTTGGGTTTACTTATCTTAACTCTATTACAAAATAACAAATAGTTACTTTTATATTTTTTAAATTTATGTTTTTACTATTAATTCTCTTGATCTAATTATCCACTGGATTTGAGTTGCTTAGGCAACGTTCATTAATATTGTTTTTACATTTATTAAAAACCTCTTTATCTATGTTTCTTATTAAAAATTTTTTAAATATTTTCTGTGTATATAAACCATGTTATTGTTAACTGATGAGTTACTCAACTATGTACTTCTGTTTCTTTTACTTGGTATCGCCCTTTTAAGTGTACTGTTCTATTTTAATTGAAAGGAAGTGATGTAATGTACCAACTGCTACTTAGGTTCAAAAAGGTTTTGGCGCCCTTTTTGTACTTCTCTGATGAAGCTTCTCTCTTTTGGAGTAGCGAAAACGCTTGTTGTCTTTCCACAATAAATTTGCGTTAAGGAATATTACTTTGTGCTTTGGGCTTTGCTTTGACCAGGACCTCTTGTTGTGCCAGTTTGTTTGCTCATTTTCAGGTTTTCAACAGTTTATACTAAGCTTGATATGGGCTTAGAAAATTATGTATTTTTGCAAGCATGTCTTTTTGCAGTATTCACAACCCTCACATATGGCACACCTATAAGCTGTACACGAGGTTTGGTAGGGATGACTTTCCAAAAGGACATCTAGTAGGGGATAAGGGATGCAGGTTTTTCCCTGGAAACATGGCTCATAACTCCCATGGGATCCCTACACAAACCCACCGAGTAAGGATATAATGATGCCCATGTTCAAACAAGTAATATCATACAACATGTACTTGGCTTACTCAAATCAAGGTTCTGGAGTCTAGACACCTCAGGAGGTGCCCTGCAGTACAAGTCAGCCACTTCTGCTGAAATACCTACAGTCTGTTCCATGTTGCACAATGCCATTCTCAAGAGACAGCTTCAACAAGGACAGCTAGACCACAGTTCCCAGTACCACAAGCAGGGCCAGCAGCTCCAGCAAACACAGATGAGAAGTTTGATGGAGAATCACCAGCTGCAGATGCTGCTGCAGAGGTAGGTGTGCACAACATGCCACAACTCTGGCTAAGAGACAAAGGACAAATCCTGCCGGCAGAGGTAGTTGAGCACAATATGTCATGGCTCTGGCTAGCACACAAAGGACAGGATACTCACTGAACATCTGAAAGAAAGAATAACAACTTCAGCACATGCAAATATTAAAAATGATGCCTGACAAAATGCACAACCTTCTCTTAACCATGTAATGGTTGTATTCTGTTAGCATCAGACACAAGCAACCACCACCCCAAGGAAACATCTCACATATGCATTATTACCAAGGTAAGTCTCAGGAACTTGTATAGAAAAAAAAAATACAGTTATATAAATAATTACTGTGTTATGCAAATTCTGACAGGTTCATAGGTTACCCCAATGTGAATAAAGTACAGTTGTGTACACTTACCATAAATGTAGATGTTCGAGTGTCTTCACTGTTGCAGTCATCACATTTGGGTTATCCCTGCTGGGGTAGCCCTCGGCCGGCCTGAATACCAGAGACTTAGTATTTGTGCGTCGGTTGCTGTCGCTTGAAGACTGACGTCAAGTCATCAGGGGTATAATGGAAGGCAGCCGACACCCTTACATCAGGTTTTCTTGCCCTAACTGGTCAGGAGCTCCCAAAATAGGAGGCCAGGCTCTGGTGGCAGGACACCCCCAGTGGAAAAAAAATACGTCCAATATGTGCCTTCTAAGGAAAGGAGAACAACAAGGAAGAAAGGTAACACAAAGAAAAAAGGAAGGAGGGAGAGAAACCAGGACTGCAACAGTGAAGACACTTGAACATCTACATTGATGGTAAGTGTACACAACTGTACTATGTTCTTTGTGTTTCACTGTTGCAGTCATCACAATTGGGTAGATTCCCAAAGCTGAGGAAATGGGTGGAGGCAGTCAAGGAAGCTAGGGGCTGGCTAGCCTACCCTGCAAGATTGCAGAGGCAAATCCTGCCCTGGATTTAGAAAAGAGAGGCAGGTGGTAATGTTTGGTAAAAGTGTGGACAGATGTCCAGGTGGCAGCCTCCAGGATGTCCCTGGTGGGGACTCTTCTGAGGAATGCTGCAGAGGTGGAGACTGCTCTGGTGGAGTGGGTCCTGACCCCCTTGGGGGGAGGCTTGCCATGCTGCTTGCAGCAGAAATGGGTGTAGTGTGCTATCCATTTGGAAATGGTTTGCTTGGAGATAGCTTTGTCCTCTGCCCCAGAAGCAAAGCTAACCAGCAGTTGATCCGATTTTCTGAAGGGTTTAGTCCTGTCCAGATAGTATCTGAGCTGTCTGTCCACATCTAGAGAGTGCAGAATCCTTTCCCCCTTGTTTTGAGGGTTAGGAAAGAAGGTGAGCAAATAGATGGATTGGTTCAGAGCCACACTGGATACCACCTTGGGCATGAAGGATGGATTAGTTCTGAGGGATACCCTGTCTGCATGGAAGATGATGAAGGGTTCTACTGCCATGAGTGCTTGCAGCTCAAAGGCTCTTCTGGCTGAAGTGATGGCCAGGAGGAAGGCTGTCTTCTAGGAGAAAAACTTTAGTTCTGCAGAAGAAGCTGGTTTGAAAGGAAGCAGGGTGAGCTTTTCCAAAGACAAAGTTAAGGTCCCAAGCTGGTGTTGGTGCCCTTCTGGGGGGGCCTCAAGTTGTTAGCCCCTCTGAGGAACTGCTTGATCAGAGGGTGTGAAAAAGAGGCTGCTCAATGGGAAAATGAGCAGAAATAGCAGAAGCATGAATTTTTATAGAGGAGAAAGAGAGACCACTGTGTAGTAGGTCAGCTAAGTGATCCAGGATGAGAGGGACGGAGGGCTGTGCCATATTGGCTCCCTTAGCCTGGATCCAGATGTAGAACCTTTTCCATTTTTCTGCATAAGAATTTCTGGTGCTAGAGCATCTGGCCTCTCAGATAACATTCAGAATCTGTTTACTGAGGAGGGCAGATTGGTCAGGGGTCAGGTTATAAGCCAAGCTGCCAATCTGAGTGTCTGCAATTGGGGGTGCATGAATTCCCCTGCCCTCTGGGTTAGGAGGTTAGGAATCTGTGGAAGATTCCATGGGGGCAGTCGGGACAGGCTGTGCAGCAATGGGTACCAGTGCTGTCTGGGCCAGTCTGGAGCTATGAGAATGGTCCTTGGTTTTTCCTCTCTTATTTTGAGCAGTACCTTGAGAATGAGAGGTAGGGGAGGAAAGGCATAGATCGAGAGGTTTACCCAGGGGATGGACAGGGCATCTACTTTCCATGTCATGCAGTGATGCTCCCTGGTGCAGAATTTGCTGAGCTGATGGTTGGTGTGGGAGGAAAGAGGTAGACCTCCAGGGTTCCCCATTTCTGAGTTATTAGTAAGAAGTTGTTTCTATTGAGCTGCCACTTGTGGGGGTCCAACACTTTTCTGCTTAATTGGTCTGCCAGGGAGTTGAGAGAGCCTGGCAGGTATTGTGCTACCAGGTGTAGATGCAGGGAAGAGGCTATGAACCAAAGGGTCATGGTCAGTCTGCACAGTGGGTAGGAGTGAGTCCCTCCCTGCTTGTTGATGTACCACATCACTGTGGTGTTGTCTGTTTTGATCAGGAGAACCCCTGGAGAGAAAAGTGGTTTGAAAGCTATCAAGGCCAGCTGCACAGCCACCATCTCTTTTAGATTGATGTGCAGGGGGAGTTGCTGGGAGTTCCATTGGCCCTGTATGCACCTGCCATTCAGTTGTGCACCCCGAGCATTGTCTGATATGTCTGTGGTTAGGGTATGGGCAGTGGGGTGTGGGGAGAAGGGCAGTCCCTTGTTGTAGGAGCAGGCTGCTGTCCACCAAAGAAATTCCTCACTTGGACAAGGAATATTAGGTAAAAGAGTTTCCAGATCTTGAGAGTGTTGACACCCAAGGCTCTTTAGATACCACTGAAGTTTCCTCATATGCAGTCTGGCATATGAACTAAGGAGTATGCAAGATGCCATGAACTCCAGGGCTTGCAGTTTTTCCCTTGCAGAAAGCTGTGGCCTGGTGGCCAGTTGAACGAAGTAAGCTGATAGGAAACTTTGTTTCTCTGGTTTTAGGCATGCCATCTGGGATGCTGTGTCCAGACTTGCTCCCAGGAAGATTATCCTTTTGTTGGGTACCTGTTTGGATTTCTTTTCGTTGACTGTGTACTCTAAGGAGGTAAGTAGGTCCTTTACAAAGGCCATGTCTTTGAGCAGCTTTTCCTGGCTGTCTGCCTGAATATGGCAGTCGTTTAAGTAGGGATACATTTGAATATTTCTTTGTCTGCAAAAAGCAATGGCCAGAGCCAGGCATTTTGTAAAAACTCTGGGAGCAGTAGATAAGCCAAAGGGAAGTGCAGAGAACTGAAAGTGTTAAGATCTGCCCTGAAGCAAAGATATTTTCTGCAGGACTCCCTGATGGGAATGTGGAGGTAGGCCTCTTTTAGGTCCAGGGTGACTAGCCAAGTGTCCTTGGACAGCATGGGTAGCAGCTGCTGGAGAGTGAGCATTCTGAATTTTGGGATCACCAGGAAGGTGTTTAGAATGGACAGGTCAAGGATGGGGCACCAGGTGCCCTCTTTTCTGGATACCAGAAAAAGTCTGGAGTAGAAGCCTTGGCCTATCTGCTCTGCAGGAACGTGTTCTACTGCTCCCAAGGAGAGTAGGGTATGGATTTGTTTTTGAGCCTCTGCCCACTGATTTGGTGGTAGATCTGGGAACCCTTTTGGGGTTGGAAGGCTGTGGAAGGAGAATTTGTACCCCTGAGACACAATGTTCAGAACCCATTGGTCCTTGGTAATGGTGGCCCAGGTGCTTGAGTGAATGGAGAGTTTTCCTCCTAGGGGTATGTGATGGTGGATAGAGGCGAGGTAGGGAGGGGGTGAGTCATTGTGAGTTTTTACCATAAGGGGGTGGCTTAGAACTCCCTGGTTTTGAAGTGGAGGCAGTCCACTGCTTAGATCTCTGCAACCCATGGGACTGCTGTCTTGGAGGTGTGTTTCCACAGGGCCTAGGCTGGCCATGTTTACTAGGTGCAGGAAAGGATCAGTGCTTGGAAGGAAAATGCCTGCTGAACTTAGGGGGCTGTACCTGTAAGAAATTTTTAACAGTCAGCATAGATTTTGCTTTTTCTTCCATTTTTTAACACCTCTTCTGCTTTAGTACCAAATAAATTATCTTTGTGCAAGGGTGCATCCAACAATTTTGATTTGACATGGTCTGGCAGGGGTTGTTCCTTAAACCATACAAGTCTTCTAATGACAGATCCAGTGACTGCTGCCCTGCAAGAAGCTTTTAGGGCATCAAAACCGCAGTGGAAAGTGTTTAGCTACTTGACCAGCAGAGTGCATTAATTCCTGTAAATCTTTAGATTCTGCCCATGCAGGAAAGGAGGAAATTTTTTGTTTAAGGAGTCCCAAGGTATGTTGCTGATATTTAAGCATATGGAACTGACAATTGAGTGCCCTGACAGCAAGAATAGCTGAGGTGTATACTTTTTATCCCATCTGTCCAGTGCTCTAGAATCCCTGTCTGAGGGGGTAGGATTCCTAGCTGAAGTAGCTTTAACCCCTTTTGGGCTTTGAGTAATGACCTCAGGGTCCACAGTTGGGTTTTTAAAGAGATATTTGTGAGGGTCAGGGACTCTGTAGTACTTGTCTGGCTTTCTGGGAGGAGGGGGGAGGGCATCTGGAGTCAAGCTGGATTCAAGGAAGATATCATCTACCACATCTAGGACTTGGGGGGTGGCTAAGGGCCTGTGCTGTGGAAGGTCCAGCAACTTTCTGAGTCTCTTTTTAGACTGTGGGTAGTCTTGACTCTTCCATTTGAAATGCTCCCTTAAAGTATGCAGGGTTTCCCCAAAGGAAAAATCCTCTGGGGGAGAGGCTGAAGAAATGGATTCCTCTGCATCAGAATCCTCATATGTAGGGAGGGGCTGCACGTCTTCATAGTCAGATGCATCAGATTCATCTGTGGAGACAGATCTCTTTTTCTTTTTGAGGAAGTGGCTTGGCTTCCCCTAATTAGGTTCATAGGTTCATACTAGGCTATCTGCCCTGGGGCATTTAAAAGCCTAGCCAGAGTGTGTGTGGCTTTCACCACCCCTTCGGATGAGAATACTATACCTATTAGTTTGCTGTGCCTCTGTCCAGCAGTGATACAGAGATAATTCCCGGGGTAAACCTACGATCTCCCATCCACTCGTCAAGATTTCTCTTGAACAGAGTCAGTGAGGGGCTCAGCCTCACATGGACTGGGATTCTGTTCCATAGTGTAGGGAGTCTCTGGGTGATGAATCTGTCCCTCCAGCATGTCCTATTTATATCCGTGTTGAGGTTTAAGTCTCTTGCTCTCATGGCTCTGGTGGATTTGGATTTTTTGAGGTGGAGCATGTCCATTAATTCCGGGTTGGACATGGCCTTGTATGTCAAGCACAGATCACCTCTGAGCAGATGGTATGCGACTGAATAGAGCTGGAGTTTCTTCAGTCGGGCATCGTATGACATATGTTTGAGCCCCTTTATCCTTTTGGTGAGGAACTTTTGGGGTCTTTCCAACTGCTGCAGGTGTCGGGTAAGGTACATTCCGAATGGGGCGTTGTACTCAATCATTGGTCTGATAAGTGAAGAGTACAGGGTACAATGACCTCTCCTGATCTGGATGTGAATCCCTTCATGATCAGGTGGGCAATGTAGAAGGTCTTCCTAACCACTTTGGCAATGTGAGTGTCAAAAGAGAGGTTACTGTCAACTTGGGTCCCCAGGTCCCTGATAACTTCTTCCGTGTTTAATGGATTACCACCTATGTGGTAATTAGGGGTTACCTTGTTTTTCCCAAAGGGTATGACTATACATTTTTGGCATTTAGCTTAAGGCCATGGCTCTGGCACCAGTTATCCATTTCTATGAGACCTTTCTGGAGGATGTCTGTGTCTGATGGAGTGTCAATTATGGTGCCCAGTTTGCAGTCATCTGCAAATTTTGTCAGCCACAATCCTATGTTTGCCTGCACTTCAGAAAAATAAATGCCGAACAAGAGGGGGCCCAGGACTGAGCCCTGTGGGACACCGCTCGTGACCGGCTTAGAGTCTGATATGGCACCAGCAACTCTAACCCTGTGTGTTCTGTCCTTGAGCCAGTTTGCAACCCATCTTGTGACATATGGGTTTACATCTAAGCTGGTGAGCTTTTCTATGATGCCCGAGTGGGGTATTGTGTCGAACGCTTTTGCTAGGTCAAGGTAGGCTGTGTGAACTGCCTTACCCTCATCAATGGCCTTAGTGACTGTTTTGAAAAAGTCGACCAAGTTCAAGAGGCAGGATCTGCCCTTGACAAAGCCAAATTGGGTAGGATCCAGTGTCTGTAGGTCCCCAATGTCTTTATTTATGAGTTCCATTATGATCCTCTCCATAGCTTTGCAGACAAAGCTCGTTAAGCTTATGGGGCGGTAATTTCCAGGGTCCGTAGAAGCACCGCCTTTGTGGAGTGGGACCACAGTTGCCGTACGCCATTCTTTGGGTACGTATCCTGTAGTAAGGCTAAGATTAAACAGCAGCCTTATGTGCGGGTTTAGTTCCTCATTGAGTTAGTGTAGCACACAGCTGGGGACACCGTCTGGTCCCACTGATGCTGTGTTTTTTGCTTTAGAGAGAGCAGCTCTCACCTGGGCATCTTAGATGTTTGGGAGGCTAGACTCTGGTGGGATAGATATTTCTCCTTTTGGGGGGGAGGGAGGGGAGGGGAGAAATTTGCACTGAACCTGTCTGCCAGTATGTTGGCAATGTCTGTGGGTTCAGTGATATTTTTATCATTTTGGACTAATTCTGAGCATATCTGGGAGTTTCCACCCAGGTTTCTAACATAGCTAAAGAAGGCTTTATGATTGTCTTTTGTGTCATTAGCGATTTTTCTCTCAAAGTTGGCCTTGGATGATTTTATGAGTGATCGTAGTTTTTTGCTAGTATTGATCAGAGATGCCTTCCCATTTAGGGATTTTGCTCTGTCATGTAGTAGCTTTCTCCTCTTGTTGTAGAGTTTGTTTATGGCTGAAGTCCACCAGACCGGGCACCTGCCTTTGGTGGAAAGGGTCTTGATTTTATTAGGGATTGCTTGATCCATACATTCCTGGAGGTGCTCGTAGAAGGCATTTGTAAGGGTTTCAGCAGCGTGGGTTGTGGTTTCCACTGGCTCGGGGGCCTTGAAGGATACCACTCCAGTCTTAAGAAGTGTGAAGTTTGCTTTTGAGAAGTTCTTCACTGTGGTCTTTTTGCTGGGGTGGGGCGGGATGTGGATCTCCAGTGAGATTAATTTATGGTCTGATCTCACCAATGAGGGATATACTTCCGGTGTGGAGCATTTTGTCCCCATGTTTGTGATGATCAGTTCTAGTATATTTTCTCCTCTTGTGGGAATGGTGACTAGTTGTTCCATAGCATTTGAGATTATGAACTCAAGGAACCTTTGGGCTAGGGTGTTGGGGCTTGAGTAATGTTCCCAGTCTATGTTTGGGTAGTTAGCATGATAAGGTCCTCTGCCATTCTAAGCATTTGTGACTGAGGCAAGGAAGCAGGTGCCAAAGAATGGCTGGAAGTCAGTTTCTTGGTGGTGGTTCGACCCCTGGGCCTAAGGAACTCGGTTGTTTTAGAAAGAACAGTAGCCAGGAAAGAAGGCATTGGTGTATGTCTGGATTCAGTGTTGTAAGCATTTGTGACTGAGGCAAGGGAGCAGGTGACAAAGAATGGCTGGAAGTCAGTTTCTTGGTGGTGGTTCGACCCCTGGGCCTAAGGAACTCAGTTGTTTTAGAAAGAACAGTAGCCAGGAAAGAAGGCATCGGTGTATGTCTGGATTCAGTGTTGTGAAAGACTTCCTCAGAAGCCGGTGTCTGCACAGTGGCTCCAGACTCATGCAAGGTAGAGACGACCACAGGATCCTTAGACAAAGAAGAATTCTGTGGCATACTGGACTGTGAAAGGGTCTCAGTAGAGGCCTGTGAATTAACTGAAGTGGGCATCAGGGGCTGCAAAAGAGCCTCACTGAATTCCAGAGGATTGATGACCAGGTTGGCGGTAGCTTCATCGGAAGGTTTAGTCCTGTGTGGTCTGTCTCTGTCTTTATCTTTACATTTTTTTGGAAGGCCTGCTGTCGGATGACTTATGGAAGCCATATCAGAATTTGAGGACTGTAAATGGAAATATCTGGCTACAATAAGGGCCCAATGATAAATAGTTCTGGTGTTAAACAAAGCACAGAACTGACAACAAGGGACGTTGTGGTCTGGGCCTAGACAAGTAATGCAGTAGGAGTGGAAGTCCCGGTGTGGTATTTGCTTTCCACAGGCAAGACAATTATTAACTTTTTCTGACATCGGTTAGTGCAAAAAAAAAAAGGATCCCCAATGGGGTACTTAGCTTTCGAATAAACTTCAATTTAGAAACGAAACTCAGGTAGCGGCCGACTGGCACTCATGCAAACTGCTTCTGCTTCGGGCTCCACAGCAAGAAAGACTGGTGTAATGACGTTGGCTGCCTTCCTTTATACCCCTGAGAACCTGACGTCAGTCTTCAAGTGACAGCAACCGACACACAAATACTAAGTCTCTGGTATTCAGGCCGGCTGAGGGCTACTCCAGCAGGAATAACCTAAATGTGATGACTGCAACAGTGAAACACAAAGAACACCTGGGATCATACCATAGATAATTTGAGGGGACACATGCATGGGATAAAGTAATTAGGAGCTGCCTCTGTCCTCTGCAAGATATAGTTGTCCCTCCAAATCATTCTGTTGATGTTGCAGAAGAGGCTTATAGCCCTAGACTGAATATTCCTCATGTCATTTGACTTACTGATGTGCAATAAAACCATCAATATTGGGTCAGGTCACCTTATAGCAATCTGTAGAATACCAAATATAGTGATAGGGTTTTGAGTTAATGTAAGACATGTTGATTAGGCCTTGTATCCTTTTAGTAAGGTATCTCTGTAGGCATTCCAATTGCTGCATATGTCTGGACAACAAATACCAAAGGCAGCATTAAATTAAATGATTGGCCTAATGAGGGTTGAGTAAAAGGGGACAGTGACATCTCTAGATCTAGATTTCAACACAATCCCTCTGTTTATAAGCTGTTTTAAGCTGCACAAGACTTTCATACAAAAAATGGACACAGGTTGGTGAAAAGTTAGGTCACTGTCCACTTAAGTTCCCAAATCCTGAACAACTGGACCTGCTCTCAGGGGGGTATTGTTAATGTGGTAGCTCCTGGGATAGATGACTTCCCACAGAATACAATAATGCATTTTTTGGCACTTTGCTTCAGTATTTGACTTTGGCACAGTTACTTTTGGGACAAACTTTCCAGCAGCATGGCAAAGTCATTTGAGGATTCAATGACTGCACCTAGCTTGCACTCATCTGCAAACTTGGTCAGCCAGAGCCCTCTGATATTTGTTTTTTACTTCAGTAAAGTAGATGCTAAACAGGAGAGGCCCTGGCACAGAACCCTTGGGGACTCCACTGGTGACTGGTCTCTTTGTGTAGGTAACTTCCTCAGTTTCATTTCCTGCATCCAATCTGTGAGCCAGTTAGCAATCCATATGTCTCTAAGGTGATATGTATCCTAGGTGTACAATAATGCCTGTAATACCTTATGACTGATGTTTGCAATACACAGTTATGGATTTCACCCACTAATGTGCAGCAAACCTTTCAGCTGGCAAATGTATATAAGCCAGTGAGCAAGTCAAGGGTAGTATCATTTCCACAAATATAACAGCAAGCAGGACTTAAGCATTTACCTTGACTGCATGAGTAACTACAGTAAGACCAATACAGTGAGGGTCAACAATTACAGAAGCAATCATGCACAATTGATTATTAACTATGAATAAAAGCATTTATTATGCAATACATTTATATTACAGTAAGGTTCTGAGTAATCAAGCATTAGGACCACCCCTTGTAGCCATAAGCTCATGGGCAATTGCAGCTGCCCAACATCTGGCCACTGTAATCATATCTCTGGCTCTGTATCTTATTTTGGAATATGTATATCCATGGCCTCCCAATGCATTAACATAATTTACCACATGCTCCCAGAAACAGTCATGGGAAGACTTGCCACCAATGCCTCTCTCTATTAGGAATAATCCATGGCAATACAGGGACTGAATGATCACATCATTCTCAGTGTCTGTGAATGTCTTTTTATATGGGATACAGATGCTTGGGCACCATTGCTCTGTATTACAGGAAACATATTTGGAAAGAAGAAATCCATAAAAAAAGATAATTAAACACACACACAAAATAAATTGTATGACTGTATCCCTCCAGCATACACAAAATATATGAAAAAGGAAAGTTTCATATGAATACACACAACTTAATACAGTTTTATCCAAAAAGATGCAAATCAAAGAAAGAACTTGATAATAAATTCATAGCAGGACAAATTTTTCTGTCACGCTGTAGTACATTGCAGCATTTAAAAAGTAATATACAAATGTCAAGGAAAATGGTTAACAGTTTTTGGTATGATATGCCCTTCCATAGAAGGCGGACAGGTAGACATCATACACTCAAAAAAATTGTCACTGCTACTAATACAAAAGTCTATGACCTTGGTAATAATTAATACAACAGCCTTCTGAACAAAGTGGTCAAGTTTCATTAAACTGTCATCATTATGTACAAAAATGCTGCATGGTCAAGAAAAAAAAGAGGTATACATGGCCATGCCAACAGGTACTGAGAATAATTCAGACAGTCAAGCCATACTTGTACTGTGAAATGCAATCTATAACTAAGGTTAAAATACAGGAATCTGTTCAAAACAGCAACCTACCTTTGCAGCAAGTCAGTTGTTAAAGTAGAAACAAGTTTTCAAATCAAGTAGCAGTAAGTAGTTCTCTCGATCTAAATAGTCTCCCCTACTACAAGTTCCTTAGCTACACTATTATCTTCATATAGTGCAGATTCATCCCTCTTAGCACTGTGAATATGCAAATGAGGTGTGAACTCATTAGCATTCATAGATTTCACAATTTGCACTAAGTGCAGGGAATGGAAACAAGTGTGAGCAATTCGCCTGACTGTAGTATCAATCAGGGTATCTCAAGAAGAAAGGACTTACAAGAAATTTAGTGACTACTATTGACTGACTTAGGACAGCAACATTCCTAACATATGAATTGTTTATGACAACAGTTTCTGCCTCTGAAAACAACTGTGTCTGCAATTCTAAGGTGGCAGATTACTCACTGGAACATATGTTAACTGCAAGAGAAAGCACATATCAGCCTTGTTAGAGAAGCATAGCTATGGGAATAACGATCACAAAATAAAGAGATGCAAAGAGGTGCAGCATTATTTTTTTTTTATTTTATAACGTATGAGGAAAATTATCTTTCCTGTTGCCTGTATCACAGCTGTCCACACAGCTTACTGCAAATTACACAGGACAAAGATCAGGAATTGTTTCTGTTGCACCTGCAATGTCAATTGATACTACAATACATATTGAGTATAAGTAACTTATTTTTTATCTTCACAGTATAAAATGTGTGGCACATAGTGATAAGAATTTGAACTGTGTCTTGTGAATGCCTTGGTGTCCTGGAGTTCTAATTCTGAGATGATGGTGTTTCCCTTTTTAATTTCTCCAACTCTTTTGGATTTCTAACACCATGATGGGAATGGACCCCCATTCGTAAGTCAAAGTATAATTAAAGTTCATGAAATTAGTATTGTTTCACTCTTTGATGTCAGCCAGAAGTGCTCTTCACAGCACTAACAATGTGCCCAGTAGACTCCTTCTGTAATTCGTACTGAGTTACATATATTGGTAGCATATCTAAATATGATTGTGGACTCTTTTTTTATAAGACCTGTTGCTCCTACCACTATTGGAACTATCTGGGTTTCCTTCTTCCACATTGCTCTAGTTTCTGCTTGCAGATCCTGATATTTTATGACTTTGTGTCTCCCTCTCTGTAAGCAGGACACTGTAATCACTGGGTGTGGTGATTTCAATGATCAATGCTACTTTTGTCTTCTTTTCCTGGACCACTATATCCGGTTTTCTAGCATGCATCTTTTGAACTGTTGGCAATGGATGATCTCATGTGATGTAGACTTCATCATTTTCTATGATACTTTGTGTCTCATGTTTTCAATGTTTCTCAGCCACTTCAACACCATAATGTTTGCATAATCCCCAGTGCAGCAGTCTTGCCACGCTATTATGCCTTTCAGTGTACAGTCCTTCTGCATTAGTATGTCACAACCAGGAACTAGGTGTGTGGCAGTTTCCAACTGTGTTTTACAAAACCTACATTTGTCTGTCTCTCCCATTTGTTCAATGGATTTTATAAATCGTGTATGTAGCCCACTATCTTGTGCCACCAGTATTAACCTTTCCTCTCTTGGTTTGCACTCACCTCTCCTTAACCATTCCTGCATTCATTCCTGATCGACATGAAGTTCTTCCAGAAGTTTTCTATACTTGCAACTACATTTATGCATTTCCCAAATTTCTTGCCTTTTCATATGTTCCTTCACCTTATATTCTTTTTTTTTGTTTTTTTGGCACAATCAGTTGCTGCCTGATTTTTATCTAGTTCTGGTTTGATTTCCATTCCTGCTTGACGGCAATATGCTTCTGCTAAATTAACCAGGGAAGTCATCTTGAATTTATTCTCCTCATGTTTCAAAACTTTCACCACTTTTGGGTCTTGTGAGGTCAACAGACGTGTGGAGTCCCACAACTGCAGATCTATACATGTAATTAACTTTAAGGAGGCCCGTCCCTCCTTTGGAATGGGGAATATATAATATTGGTATGCTCTGATTTTTATAAATCATTTGGTGAGCATAAAGCGTCCTTCTTGTTTTAATATCTAATTTATCCAACACATTTTGGGGCCAATCAGTCACCCCAAAACTGTAAGTTAGGACGGGAAGAGCAAACTGGTTTATAGCTTGGATTTTGTTCCCAGATGTTAATGGTGTTTTCAGCATTAATTTAAGTCTTTTAAAATATTCCTTACTTTTACTTGCATTTGTTCATATTTTATTGCTGATACTTCATTACTTCCCAAGTATTTATACACTCCCTCTTGCTCAAGTTCTTTTATATCACATTCTTGTCCCAAACTGATGTTTTCCTGGTGCTGCAGTTTTCCTGCTTTAAAGGTTGCTTTTGCACATTTATGAAGGCCAAATGACATTCCAATATCATCTGAAAAAGTTTTGACAACCTGCAGCTATGCTTTCAGTTCCTCATCTGATGAGCTATAGAGTTTTAAATCATCGACAAATAAAAGATGAGAATTCTTTAGACTTTGTTGTTTTCTAGGAGCCAAATAATAGCCATGGCCTAAGCTGTTAAGTAAACAGCTTAATGGATCACGGGCAAGGCAGAACAGCAACAGTGACAGAGAATCACCCTGGAATATCCCCCTTTGGATTTTTATCCCTGGGATAATAATTTGTCCTTTATCATGATTTAATTGCAAAGTGGTCTGCCATTGTTTCATGGTCACTGTAATGTAGTCGATCAGTCTAGGATGTATCTTATACATTTTAAGCACTCTTTTATCCATGAATGTGGGATACTATCACATGCTTTTTTGTAGTCAATCCATGCCATACTTAGATACTTCCCCTTTTAATAGTTCTGTGATGGTGTCTGAGTGAACATAATGATGTTTAATGAGCGTATGTTTATGTTGAAACACAGCAAAGTTGAGGAAATAAAACTATACATTTTAACTAATTGTTTCACAATGTCTCCTTTATTTCAGTACCTTTATTTTTTTCTCTTCATCATTTGTATGCCATTTGGTATTGTACTTTGTGGACTGACAGCAGCCCATAACAGTGAAATACAATTTACTGCCTAAGGAAAAAAATGAAAATTTTAATTTAGGCTGCCTTCTATAACACAAAGAATTCTGGTCATGGTGTGCAGATGTCAGCACTTCAGATAGTACTCAGTGAAGAAAATGCACCTATCAGGTAACCTTTCTCTGTGGCACAAGATATAAGTACAGTGAACTTAGAAAAAAAGGGCAGCCGGTACAGGGTTTGAATCCAGTTAACTGACAATTTTACAGAGGGTAGTCTGAATACATATGTACACACATTCTGTGATATAATTATGTTGTTGTTTAAAACACAACTGTTCTCAGTATTGTTAACATGTAAGCTGTCTGTCCACTTTCACATTATTTGGCATTAAGTACAGTTCTGATAATTTGTGCTAGAAATTACATTTGAAGTGTGTCATGGAGATGTGAGAGGGATGAATGTGTCACTGTAATGTACTTCTTGCTCTGGTCATTGTTCAGTATACCATATGCTTGAATTAAGTTTTCCTTTCAGCTTTTTTTCTCTCTCTGTTTTTAATGCTTTTTCCATTTGCTGTCTGCTTGGCAGCATGCAAACATAGTTCGCATTCTAAGGAAAAAAGTGAAAACTTTAATTTACACTGCCATCTGCAGCACAAACAAGCCTGGCACAGGTGCACGGACTTCAGCACTCTGGATTGTATTTATTGAATTATTTCCCCTGTCAGCATAACAATCCCTGTGGCACAAGGTGTAACTGGACTGACTTGACAGTAGTATGACAGGGGATGCAGGTTTCAAATGCAGTTAATTTATAATTTTACAGAGGGGGGGTCTGAATACATATTTATACACATTTTCTTACATCACTGTGATGTTGTGTAAAACTCAAACTGTTTTCAGAATTGCTAACAGCATGTTAGGTGTTGTCTGTCTACTTTCACATTATTTAGCATTAAGTACAAGTCTGATAATGAGTGCCACAAATTACATTTCTAATGTTGCAAGGATATGTGAAAAGGAAGAATGTGTCACTTGAATGCAATTCTTCCACTGGGTCATTGATAGGTATACACATTGACTGAATTAATTTTACTGTCAGCTTTTTTCTTTGTTATTTTTTCTAATGCAATTTGCATTTGCACTCTGCTTGGCAGTGCACAAACATGGTTCACTGCTTAAGGGAAAAAGTGAAACATTTAATTTAGGCTGCCTTCTGTAGTGCAAATAAGCCTGGTGGTGGTGGTGTGTAGCTATCAGCACTCTGTTTAGCACTTTGGGTAGTACTCAGTGAATAAATTCAAGACGTCAAATAACTCTCCCGTGGCACAGGGTGTAAGAGCAGTGATCGTAAACAGCACCGACAGTTGATGCATGGTTTGAATATAGTTGACAGATATCTTTACAGAGGAGGATCATAATGCCATCTGTCACAATATTTTTGATTAGGAATGTCACACGAAATGTACATGAGTAACATTACTATGTTTATTGCAAGAACTGTTTCATCACTGCTTGCTATAGAAACCCAATATAATGTGTATAAATTATGTTGAACATGACAATGATAATATTTAATGCAGAATGCACATGTAGTGGTCTGATGTGCACAATATTTTGTTCTAATTATTGAGTTCTCACATGTCATAAGTATGTGTTTATGACACTATGTGTTATAAAGTATGCATGTAACCTAACCCAGCATGTCTTACTCATGTCATGCAACTGCATGCAGCTATGTATTTACAAATACAAACACTGCCCTTTACATAGAAATCCAGTGCCATGACTAATTCACAGACATGCAGGCATCTCTTAAGGATGTGTATATTCAGTATTAAATTACTATACCGCTGATTACCATATTAATAAGTAAGATATGTGTTGCAGTGAAAGTTAATCAGCAACATTTAATATTTTAATCCTTTGATTTCTGTTGAGTTTTATTCCCACATGGTATTACTCAATCTTACGAGTGTCTATCTCCCAGCATGTCACTATGTCAAAAGTCGTACCAGTTTTCCTCCAAGCAACCATAATTATAACCAACACCATAAAGCATAGCAGTGTTTAACATTGGAACAATCTTAACAGTTTGACGATCTCACATTGTTAAATATCACTGCCATTTTAAACACTTTGTGTGCTTCTTAATGTACTCATTGTCAATGCATCAGGCAAGCCATTGCTGTGCTTCCTTTCATGCAAATGCAGTTGTCAAGGCTGTGCATCTTTGTGTACAAGCGGCATCATGCAAGATCTGAATTGGGCAACAATTCAGATTGATATTTCTAGCTTAACTACTGCAGACATGACTGGATATGGTAAGGATAGTGTTTCACTTAGAGCACAAAGGTGGGATGTTGAGGAGTCCAGGATTTTTGTGACACTCCTCATGAAGTTCTACAGCTGGAGGCTACTGCAGGGGGAATATACAGGGGCTCAGTATAAGGCTGAGGCTAGTAATAAATTGGCCAAGGCTGTTTCCAGTGCAACTAGCATCCCACGCACTGGGGGGTAATGTCATCACCACTACAGTGGCATGAAGAGTCACAACAGAGATGTATTTAGCCAATGGGAAGATGGATTTGGGACTGCAAACACCCCTCAGATGTGTACGTATACTCACCCATAACTTGTCTATGATATGACATTAATTAGCCAGCCAGTGTAACTTTCATTAGGCTATCATGCATATTTGTTTTCTTTTTCTACTGTACAGCTGCAGCACAGGTGGCAGATAACCACGAGGTGCATCAGGAGAGACTAACTCATCATAAACAGGCAGGAGTAAGTATGCATCTGTTGAGATTGCAAGACACAGACGTATTCTCAGTCCATCACTGTAAAACATTTTGAGCAAGCATACCTTAACTTTAATATCAAGATGGCAAGCTATAGCATTTGGTTATTGCATTAGGCAGTTAGTACATCAGATTGATTTCATGTGGGTTGAATACCCAGAAACAGATATTCAGTTTTTTACAGACTACTATTTATAAGATCTTTTAACTTCAAAGTTGCATGGCATTAACAATTCAATACTTGCAAATGCAGTTATTACCTTAGAAAGCAGATAGCTGATAAAGAACAGTGAAACACATGACTCTATTAGTCATAGCATACCATTGTGATTGATTTTATAACACACTCATGCTTTCCCATAATATCTGAATGTGACCAAGCTGTACATATGTATTTCTTATGTTGATTTATGCATTGAAATAATTAATTAATGTGGTATGTCACTGATCTAATTATGAAACAAGAAAATAGTGGGTGTGTGTTTGTCCATGCAGCTAATATCCACCACAAATAACCAGAAAAGAGCTCATGTAGTGCGCCCTCAGATGAAAGCACTTAACCTATTACACTACAACAAACAAAACAACATACACAAACACAACATAACATACAAACATACCTACCTTACCTATAAGCAGGGGGGCTGTGCCCCCTACACCCCCTACTTAAATATACTAACTTCCAGGTCAAACTAAACACACAAACACACAAAAAAACACCACTAGACACACTCACACACACTAAAATCCCTACCCAATACCCTTAAGTAAGCACCACTTACCTGAATCCCCAGCTAAATCCACAAACCGCATCGCACGTCATGAACAGGACACCACGACAGCAGATTTGACATTTCCACATTCGAGATAGTGTAGATTCGCTTAACTGCACTTTCAACTATTCAGTCTCGAAATACTGAAATTCGACATTTCAGTATTTCAAGATTGTGCAGTGAACCTATATATATGTATATATATATATATATATATATATATATATATATATATATATATGGGATTTTTGCATACTTTCAAGGTTTCTGATCGAAGGATTATCTAAGTGTTAATGAGTGTTTTTAATACATTGTTCTATGTGCAGCTGTTGCCTGCATATTGTTATGTGTGTCATCATTATTCTGCTTCTCTCAGAAATTACTTGGTCCCTGCCTCTCTCCTCCCATCTATGTATCTTCTCTTTTCTGTGTCATCCATCTTTCTCCTCTGCATTTGTGCAATTTCTGGCACACAGCATCAACAACTTAGGTTAAATGGATATACATAGCTTATGGCAAAAATCTTGTGGGATTTTGCCTTTGGTTGGCATTACTGTGGTGCCTTTTGTGCTACTGCGGTTAGCTATGTATAGTGAGGTTAATCAATTTTGAACAAGCTGAAGAGTTGAATGTACAGCACACAGATGTCATGAAGGTAATGAAGAGTAATATACACATTCTACTTTTCTGCAATCTGTTCATATATGGGAACTTTCTGAAGTAAGAATTCCTATGGGGCATGTTTAGATGACAGATTTGTAGATTTTTCATAGAATACTCTCATGGTTCAAATCTATACTCTCATGGTTCAAAACTACATGTATACCAAAGTGATTTTGAATGTTTTGTATGTGTAACTATTGGCTTCTGATTGTGACGCCTGTCTTGTATAGACATTGCATGAATAATTAGTATGACAAAGCCAACAGTAAAACAACACAAATATATGCAGAAATGAATTATAGAATAATATCTTATTATGTCTGTATGTGTATTCCTGTCACAGATGGTATACCTATTCCAACCCCTTCTGCGTCATCAAATAAACCTCCTTAATTCCAAACTGTTTCCATATGCCATATTTCCACCAGCAATAACATGCTTGGTCCCTCATGTTTATCATACTACATTTGTAGCACACATACAAGGACTGAAGAACTACAACTGTCACGACAAATGTGTAAATCATGACACCTGAAACATGACCATAACACATACCTGTTTTGTATTTCATCAGATTCAGATATGGTTGTATATGTACATTACTTATTCGTACACGGGTTGGCACACCGCAACACACACTATAATATATTATATACTCCACTTGTCACTTGTCTGAAGCTGGATTTGGAGTCGGCTACTTTTACAGTCTGGGTTCTGTCAGTAAGCCAGATGGCAACCCATCGAGTGACGTAGGGATTTATGCCCAGCTTAGTAAGTTTATCTATGATTCCAGAGTGGGGGGTGGTGTCGAAGGCCTTGGTGAGGTCCAGATAGGTTGTGTGGACCGCCTTACCCTCGTCCACAGCTCTGGAGACTGATTTGAAGAAGTCAATCAGATTCAGGAGACAAGATCGGCCCTTCACAAAACCAAACTGGGGGGGGGGGGTCCAGTGTTTGAAGGTTGCCAATGTCTTTGTTTATAAGTTCCATGATAATGCGTTCCATGCCCTTGCAGATCAGGCTTGTCAGACTGATGGAACGGTAGTTCCCAGGATCCAATGCGGATCCCCCCTTGTGGAGTGGGATAACTGTAGCTGTGCGCCACTCAGTGGGCATGAAGCCTGAGGCAAGGTTATGATTAAACATGACACTTAGGTGACATGCCAGTTCTTTTTGTAGTTCATGTAGTACACAGCCTGGGATGTCATCTGGTCCCATGGATACTGTATTCTTAGCTTTGGAGAGTGCGGTTTCTACCTGTGTGGCTGTGATTACCGGAATTTGGCAATATTTTGGTATTGAGATGGGCCCTTTAAGGGGTGAGAGAGGGGTGATGTTGGCACTAAATTGATCTGCCAGGATATTGGCAATATTCTTGGGATCAGTATATTTAATGCCATTCTGTTGTAGCTCAGAGCAGATCTGAGAATTGCCATTTAGATTCTTGACATAACTATAGAATGCCTTGTGGTTGTCTTTGGAATCTTTGGCAATTTTATTTTCATAACTAGCTTTTGAGGATTTTATGAGGGATCTCAGCTTCTTACTGAGGCTAGTGAGAGAGTTTCTTGCATCCTGGGATTTTCCTCTTTTCTGCAACAGTTTCTTCCTTCTGTTGTATAGTTTGTTTATATTAGGGGACCACCAGATTGGCTTCCTTTTTTTTGGAGAAGAGCATCTTGGTTCTATTTTGGATGGCACGATTCATGCGCGAGTGGATGTGCTCGTACAGAGCCTTAGTGTAGGATTCTGCAGTCGAACTTTCAGATCCCATCTGCATGGGTATCTTTAAGTTTGTCACTTCTGACTTCAGTAGCATGAAGTTGGCTTTGGAGAAGTTTTTAAGGAGGTTTCCTTACTGGAGGGTGGGGTTGGGATGTGGATGTCAAGGGTGATTTGCTTATGATCAGACCTGACCAATGAGGGGTGACCACTGGTGTGGAGCATCTATCTCCCATGTTGGTAAAAACCAGGTCTAGGATATTGGAGCCCCTGGTGGGAAAATGGATTAGGTGATTCAGGGCATTGGAATTTATGAATTCCAAGAACTGTTGGGAAAAGGAGTTGGTACCTGAGTAGTTTTCACGGTTAATAGCAGGGTAGTTGAAATCACCCAGTATTAGGGTATTTGGTTGTATCGTAATATTTTCCAGTATGCTTAGAAAGGTGTAGTGAGAATCTTGGGGCATGGTGGGGGATCTGTAGCAAGCTACAATTTGGATTGCAGTCTTACCTTGTGTTAGTTGCACCTGGAGAATTTCAGATGCATTGTGTTGGGTAACTAGCCTGGAGGTGTGAATATCCTTGGTGAATATGGACACTCCTCCGCCTTTGGTGTTTTGGTCTTGGTTTTGTGGCCGAAAAGTGTGGTAAGAGTTGTAGCCTGGTATTGCATGGGTGCTCCCTCGAGCCTTGAACCAGGTTTCAGTTACTGCACAGATATCGATGTTCTCCATTTTTAGGAGTGCCTCGAGAGAGTGCATTTTGAGGTTTAGACTTCTAACATTGAGTAGCATTACCTTCAGATTTTTGCATGCTTGTATCTGTTATGGTGGTGGTTGTATCCTTTGAACCTTGCCTAAAAAAGGCACTATAGGGGTGGCAAGAGCTTTAGCCAGTAACCTGAATCCCAGGGGTGACAGGTGCAGACCATCTCTAGTAAAGCATCATGGTTTGTCAATCATATCTTCCCAGGCAGACAGATACTGGATCCCCTTTGAATGACACCAGAAGCTTAGCCAATTGTTGTAGTCAATCATTTTGTCCTTATACTGTGGTATCATTCTGGGCGAAGGCAGGATGCTACTCAGGGCTAGGGTCATACCTGCCCGGGCCACATGATCCAAGAGCTCTTCCATGTCTCTTTTCATGTAGTCCAGGGAGGTATGTCTCAAGTCATTCACTCCAGTATGGACAATGACAGAGTCGTATTTGTACTTGTTGTGGAGTGACATGAGAGCATGTGTTATGTGGCAGATCCTGGCACCCGACAGGCAGCTGAATGTAATTTTCTCCTTGTTCAGCCTGGTGAGTGGGACATCAGTGTGCCTGACTATAGAGTCACCTATGACTAAAGTGTTCGGTACATGGTCTTGCCTTAGGGGCTGTTGTTGGGTGGCACACTGGTGTTGTGAGCTATGTGTCACTTTGGTTGTGACTGGTGTTTGTTTGTGTTTCAGCTTCAGAGGTCCTTCTTGCTTGGGCAGGTTAATGTTAAAGGCCTCTGCATATGTGGATTTAGTGTTGCTATGTGTGGGTGTTGATGGTGTGGGTTTTGAAGGGCTATGAGTTGCTTGAGGTGTAGTGCAGGTGTTAACCTTCTCCTCTTGACTGTCTAGCAAAATCTTGGCCAGAGAGGGCTTTGCTTCCAGTTTGGCTATGTAAGTGCATCTCTCGCAGGTTGTAGTGTTGGGTGGTAGGAGGAGGAGATTGTCTGTGTACATGAGGCAGTTGCCGCATTCCCCCAGTATGCCCAGATTCACCAGGTGGACAGGAGAAATCACTGGAAGCTGACCTTTAGACATGCCTATTTAGGTGCTTTTTTTGTAAAGTTTAAGAGCTGTTTTCCCTTTCCTTTGCAAGGTACTTTGCAATTATAGGATGTTTAGTGCCTACGATTAATTTCTCCTTATTGACAAGGAGAGTTGAGTGCATGTATCAGTTTCAGGCTTCCTAGTGCTTTCCAGCAGGTTCTAGAGCAAGTGATAGTCACAGGGGATCAGATTTTAGTGCTACTGCTGAGAAACCAGCTAGTTCTAAGGGAATATTTGAAGAGCAGATTTTCTGGCACCTGGAATAGTTTAACTGTAGCCTCGCAGTGCTGCATGATGCGGAAAATGTGCAAACAAATGCGTTTTTAAGCCAGAAAGTTAAAAGGGACAGAAATCAGCCCAAAAAGGCTAATAAAATTACAATTTCAGAGCTGGAAACCACTCCTCTAGCATTAGATAGGCAGTACAATGCTCACCACTCCCACTGGTACGCAGTAGGACTTCCCTCTACCACAGCAAGGTCTGGATAGCTCTGAACACAGAAAATAAAGTCCTGAGACAAGCAAAGCCTGGAATATGGACTGGCTAGGAAAGGTGGGAAACGAGCAAACAAGATAGTATTTTTTTGTTGAAACAGGCTAAACAATGCAATAATACAGTAAATAAACATAGAAAAGGCTAACACACTTGAGTGTGTAGTCCTAAACAATAAATGCAATTAAAACTCTACAAAATTAGCAATTTAAAACTTTTTAAATGAAGCAAGGCAAGTGCACAACTGAAAAACGATTTAAGAGGCAGCAACACAGCAGAATAAGTAGCTAGTCTACATATACAGAGGTCATCCTGTCAAATGTGCACTCTCTCCTTGGGAGTCTGACTTCTCCTGTGCTACTTGTGAATAATACTGTGTTAGGTAGATTGTGTAACTCTTACGGTGAGGAACTTGCATGTGTGGTTACAACATCATATACATATAGCCTCCAACAGACTTCCAGTCAGGGTTAAAATTGAACCTGGGCAAGTGTTCCACCATCTCATTATCACAGTTTTACCACAAACATTTTCTCTGCAACACAGTGACGAGGTCATCCTGACAAAAGTGCCTGCTCTCCACATACACATCAGACTTCTCCTGTGGTGCTTGCAGCTAATACTTTGTTCACTACATTGTGTAACTACTTAGGTAAGTCATTCAAATCACAGTAGTGAACTTTCATGTCCATGTGATTCTAATGTCATGGAGGTAAAGCTTCAACAACAGATGGGCTGTGTCCACTTCTACTCAATAGAAAACTTTAGCTTTGTATATAGCTCCCTCTGCACTTTATCCCACTTTTAACACAAACTTCTTCTCTGCAACATGGTGAAGACATCATCTTGTCCTTTTAAGAGTCAGACTTGTACTGTGGCACTTACAGCTAATACTGTGTTCTCTAGATTATATAACTATACAGGCAGGAGGTTTAAATTGCACAGAGGTGAACTTGAATATGTGTGACTTCAATGTCAAGTACATACAGCTTCCTGAACAGATGTGCTGGGTTAACTTCCAATTAGAAGATTTTAACATGGGACAGGATGCTCCCATCCCCTTATCCCATTTTTACCACGCACTTTTTTCTCCATTCCACTGATGTCAGCATGTCAAAATTGCACAGTGTGCCCTTACAATTCATACTTTTCTTGTGACTAATTCTGTGCTGTATGCATTATGCAAATAGAGAGGTAGATGGTTTGAGTCCCCCACAGGTTAATTAATGTGACTGTGTGCACTGCCATGCACAATTGTTTCTCTGACAACAACCTTAATGTAAATTTCCACTTAGGTGATATATTTTCGCTTGTAGAGGATTACCCTATAGATTTGCATTGCACTCAAGCAATAAACAGTTTTGGAAACACAATGCTTACATCATGTTATCAACAATGAAACACATCAAAGTGTTTACATTATTTACCCTGTTGTGCTGACTGTTGATACTGTGTTTTATAGAATGCATAAATACTGGCAGGTGTTTGTCTATTGTGCTGCATAAAGAAGGCTTCTAATGCATTTAGTATGTACAGTTACATAGTGTTACTCAGGATTTCAACCACCTTCATGCATTTTTAGAAGAACATCAACGTAGAAAAGAATGGCGATGTCATCCATTCCAATGTACACTGTCACAGTTGTAAAGGAACATCTAGTGTGGTGCATGCAATTCAGGCAGTGTTCTGTACCGTGTGATCTTATGTAGTCAGTTCGAATCTAACCATTTCTCCTTAGACTCACTTATATCAGTATGTCTATGAATGTGCAGATAGGTAACAATGTTGTCAGCCAGCTATCTGTTGTGTACATGTAAGGCTGGGGATTCCTATTATAATGATTTCTGCTCATTTTCACAAATAAAAGCTTTGTTGGATACTGATGATGCCATGAGATGATGTTTGGCCTTCCCAGGAGAACTACTAAGGCATTTTCTGTGGCATGTTGTCTTAGAAAGGCATGTGTTCAAATCTGTGATTATCCACACATTGTGCCTGATTGCCATTCTCACAGGCATCATGTGTGTCTGTGTATAACTAGCAGCAGGCAATGTTGGTAAGAAATACACATATAGCAAAAGTATTTTAAAGAAATGACAGGCACACATATCCCTTGCAGCAATATCATGATGTTAGACCTTCAAAGATGTAGGTATTTCACAGTTGTAGCACCTGTGACACATTCATTCTTCCCAATATCAAGTAGCCTCTGTCATTGCATAGTCAAGTGTTCAAAACCCACATTGACTGACTGTAAGCATTGCATGTACTAATGCTATCATGCATGAATGACATCCACAAGTGTTACAATGTCTATAATTAAATTGACAGAAACCTCTCCTAGCCTTTTTATCTCATACAAATTGCAACACAATCATATGATGTAATAAGTCTTTCATTGTAGTGCATGTGATTCATACATATGTTTGTAGGTGGTGGACTTCTAAAGCTTGCTGTTCAGTTCCAGCCAGGAGTAACATTCTGTGAATGTACTAATATTACACAACCAACACTACATAAAGTTATTATTCTCAATTTTTACTTTGGAGAAATAAATACAGACTGAAACAGTTCTTCTGCGAATGTCTTGGTTTGAATGCTCCTGCATCGCATACATTTAGTAATGACATGTACAGCATATCTGCATAGATACAGTATGTTTCAAATCTGGGACAATGTTGGACAAAACAATAAGAACAGCTTCCTTGGCTGAGAAACATTTGATATTGTAATGCTCACAGTTGAGTAAACATTAACATAGTTACCTGCTCATCATCATTCTGACAAAAATCATATTGTGCACATTATCTTCACATGTCATTTATTAGTTCAAACTTTAGTTTAATTTATTTGTGACAACATCCATTGCTGTGTCATGTGACAAATGTCAATATACAGCTCTGTAGAGTGTGTAGTATGATAGGCAGGGACTTGAACATGGTAACATCTGTGTGTCACATAGCTTTGTTAGACAGGAGTGGCTTAAGCAAAGGAAGTATTTATTGCACAATCAGAGGGTAATATTTTTAAGGTATAACCCTTCATGGTAGGGGATCCATACCAATTACAATGGAGAAGTTCTGTAAGCCCTTCAAGTGTGTTCATCATAACTCACACAGTATATCTACTTCTGTGGCATTATAGTTTGATACACCTTTCTGACATCTGTCCTGGCATGTGTTCATGTCTGGCAAGATGCAGATATTGAGTAAGATATTGATTGTTCACAGACATTACTTAATTTCTAAATAGGTTTGCACTGTATTGCATGTCTTCTTCCAGACATGCATTGTATTACTGTAATTGCTTTCTTCACATTGCACAGTTTTATTTGACATGAAGATTTACATAACATCTTTCTGTATGGCATGATGCCAGATCATCATAAAGTGTGATTGGGCCTGTGCGTGGACACTTTCTTGTGTGTTTGTGTTGTTTACATTCTGTTATGGCAGAGCTCACTGTAATGTCTTGTGAGCATGTCCAGTATAATCCTGTATTAGATGCAATCCATTTTCAGAGACCTTGAACTACTGCATTGTAATCAGACCCCTGTTGTCATTTATCAGTTGTATATTTTGATTGCTATAGTATTACTGTTTATGAGGCATATGTATATAAAACACATGCTTGTCTAAGACATGTGTCAATGTAATATACTCCCCTAGCTATGGCTGTCTAATGACAAATGTTAGAACATGTTCCTTTGGGCTGTGCATGACACAGTTGCTGTACAGTTCATACCTTGCTTATACAGGATGGAGTGGAGGATACAGCACTACAGTCAGTTATTACACATATGTTCCCTGTATATACATGTCATATTCAGTAACTGCACTGTAAACAAATGGTCCATAATGTATCCAATGTCCCAGCTAACTAGTATCTCAATTCAGCTTATCAACATTAATATCACATTTACTCCCCTTTCTTACAATGTTGCATTGTGTCCCACTCACATACATTGTCAGCATATCCGTTTTTAAGTTATGTACGTGGGTAAACTCTTGACAGCATTAATATCAATACTGACGTCTTTCTACTGAAAAATGTTTCTTTGTGGCATCATCACATTTGAAATCATTAACTGATCGCATTTTTTTCCATTTATCCCCCAACATAATTATTCCTGCGCTATAAACATTGTATTTTGTGTGAATTAGCCCAGTTTAATGTCCTGTGCTTCTATATGATTAGACCTCACTTACCTTTACTGCATAGATGCTGTCCATGCTTGCTCACATAATAAATTTGCCTACAAGCAAATAGCTTTGTTTACATTGTGTGCTTGTGTACCTATCGCTGCTTCCTGGCCACCACCACTGCTGTGGGCCACAAAACAGTGCTTGGAAACGTGTAAGTGCAATAAGCAGCATGCATATTCAATGAGTGCTGCTGCGCATCTTGCTAACATGCTGTCATTGTGTAGGCTTTGTGCGAAGCTTACATAATTGCTAATGAATCCCGGGTTCATCTTGCATTTTGTTCTATGTCCACAATTAAACATTTTACACCACATGAATCTATCAAGAAAAGGTTTATGATTTCTAATCAAATGGCTAAACATTTAATGCCATGTTTGCTGATAAATACTGATTTATCTGTAATGTATCTTTTAACCATTCATCCATTTGTGATATGTGCCAGTCCTTCTGCATAATGATATACAAAACTGACTCTTGGATGCCAGCCAGGCACTCACAAATCTAAAACTTCTAACATTATCAGACATGTTTCTGTGACAAATGCTCTTTTTCTGTGCTGTTCTTGTTCTGCATATAAATGTCCACAATCTCTCCATGACTGTTTTACTCAAACATTTTTCACTCTTTATCTTCAATTGCATTATTAATATGTTTCTAATGAATGTCTTGTGAGTAAAACTGTTGGAGTCTTTCACTTGCAATATTGGAATAAAATCATTTGGCATTGTATTTGACTTGTTATATATTTTTAAATGGTACTTTTCCATTATCAGGCAACAGTTTAAATGTGGTAGACAGCTCCGAATGTAGTGTCTTTTCATGTATTTCTGTGATAATATAACTAGGTAATTCTAAAATATAAAAGTTATTTCTCTTTTTGATAAATATTATATATACGTGTTCTAACATCAGAAATGCATGGCAAGACACTGTATTCAGAGCCCATCAACCACATTTACATTGTTTGCCCATTAAAAGAATAGTTAAAAAAAAGAAATTCTTGATAATGTGAAGCCTTTTCTCCATACACACAAAATAAAAATGTACAAATACACATAGCGTGCACATACAGTCATTGAGCCATAAAGATAGCTGAAAAGATGTGCTCGTCATCGTAGAAACAGCTGTTCGGTAGTACACGTTTTTTTTTAAAGCATCATCTACTGCTTTAAAAAGGATTCCTTGACAATGGAAGTAACCGTTGTATATAAATTCATGCACGTTTTATTTTACAAAGTTGTGTTTTGTAAGCACTTCAGTAGATAGCAATTTTCAGGTTATATGAACAACATTCCACTAGCCCCTTAGACTCATTAAGGTATTGGGTATACCAGGTATTGATATGGATTACTGGCCTGTCTGTTCAAACTGCTCAGTGAGTGATTATCATACAAATTGGAGGTTTGGAGAGATATTTTTGTAGAAGCTGTTTTCTAACTTATTTTTTTCATTTTCCTCTGTGTACTTTATTGGGTGAATAGTTTCAACGCGATCATTCAGCTGTAATTAGTTCCTTAACATATGTGTAAAGATAATTTAGTTTTTTTAAATGTATTATTAAAAGAACAAATTTTTACACACAGATCTGGTTAGCAGATGTATTAAGGAACTGGATTACAGCTGAACGATCGCGTTGAAACTGTTGCCCGATAATGGAAAAGTACCTTTTAAATTAACCCTTTGCTTGCCATGGCTTTATCTTTGAAAGCACATTGGCTGACCTACTGAATAAATTTTACCCAACGGTATTACAATGAAAAGTTTACTAGAAAATGTCAAACCATATTAGAGGTACTGCCTTGGATATATACGACTGAAAGCAGGCTAAGATGGACTTTAGAATCTAAATACTGAAATCTTCCATCAGATTTGTTTCAAAATAAATGACTGCATCTTATTTTTTTCACAGTGAACAGCAGGCATATTACACATCAAAGTTAAATGTATGCTGTAGTGTTGTGACATCAGAAACAAAACTAATATTTTTTATCATTAAAAGTGATATTTTTAAGAATATAAAGTGAGCTGACAGAAAAAATAGAAGAAACAAGCACTTTTATCAACAACGTATGATAGAATTATTCACTTGCCATTCCAAGTAAAGGTTTGTTCTAAGACAGGTTTACAGAGTTATGTTTTTTTTTATTTTATTTTTATTATTTAACATTTGTTGATGTTCAAACATCTTGCCCAGAAAATTTTACTACAAAAGGTCCATCATTTTCTGAATTGTGGCCTTAGTATATAGGGAGTAAGAATAAGTAAGAATAAGCACTGAGGAACAACTTTTGAAAAAAACAGTACCTGTTAAGTAGTTAAAAGTGTTAATCCTAAACTGATTCCACAATTCATGTCTAGAAGGTAAAATTATATTTATTTATTGATTTGCTTATTGACATTTGTTTACTGGGAAATTCTGACTGGATGCAGATGACCTTTTACTTGGAAACCTGTGGAGAAAAGCTCCAAGGCATACCTCTCAACCTCTTAGTACAAGAAATCTGGACAAAGCCTGACAAAATGGGGAAAAAGGCCCAAAAATTAGCACAGATTTTAAATATTCATCTTATAAACTTAGAAAGTTGCTAGAGTAACATGGTTTGTTTTAACATACATTTTTCTGAAGGATCTAAAGTCTGAAACTCAAATGTATGTCACTATTTAGTGACTTCATTCCTCAGATCATCCCAGTGATTTTTAAAAAAACCCACAAATTTTATGAGGAACAGACCAAAAATATGAGGCAAAAATCTGGACATTCTGCAAAAATCTGGACAATTAATAGGTATGCTCCAAGGTAATAAATTTAATGCAATCAATGTTATAATTTTTATACAAATTTTATAATGCAATTACAGTGAATACATAGCATAGTAGTCAGTAAAATAAAATTTGTACTGAGATTCATAAAGATTAATACACAGCATTGTTTTCAGTATTTACAGACAGAAGAGTGCTGTATAAGATAGGTAGGAGTAATTTAAGAAATACATTAGAGTGAGGTATTAGGGGGATAAGTAGTTTAAGTGTTAGTAGAGAAATAGTATTGGAATTGAAATTTGGTTGTGCTAAGTTAGAAGTAGGTACAGCAGTTTAAGTACTACAATAAAGTGAGGTATTAGAAGGGGATAAGAAGGTTAAGTGATTTAGTGCTTTAAAGGAAGGTTTAAAAAGGTGATGAAGGATGTTAGGAGAAGCTATGTCGCAGATGAGAAGCATGGACAGAGCCAGGAGGAGAAAGGGGAAGTCTTTTAGTAATGGTTTGAAAAGATGAAGGTAAGACTGATATAGGAGTTTAAATCCATGCCCTAACTACATTAATGGAATAGAGGTCAACTCCAGCAACCTTGTATTATCTATACAAATATATATTGTATTATATATGCAAGTTTAGATGTATGCTTTACATGATCACTTATAACGTATTCATTTAATTTGTAACATAGAAATTTAGTTATTATAAATATGCATACCTGAATTATATTTTTCAAAGATTCTTCCCCAGGCTTGCCCATTATTTGCCATCATGTTAGCAACTCGAACTCTCTGCCATGCAAAAAGGGACTGTGGTTCAACTTCTTTAAACAACTTGCTATTAAACACTTGATTTGTGGTCTGCAGCATCACTAGGCCACTGCCAAGGATGTAAAAGTCATCTAATGACACCAGGAAACCTGTGTATTATAGAAAATAACAGCATTTTGGTTAGTACATGAACCGATCCATGTGCATTTTGCTTAGCCAGAACCAAAGTCAAAAGGCCTAAGAGAACAACTACTGAATGACTTATTCAAGATTCAGTGTCACAGCTGTATCAAGGGAATTTTGGGCACCTATTTTGTGCCTCCCACAAAACTAAAAAATATATAAGCTAGGCTTAAAATGGCCCACAAGGGCAGCTAGCCTACTATTTACCCATGAACCTACATATACAATACATATCAATTAGCTGGTGCTGGTACACCTAACAAGTTGGAATTTGGTGCTATAGTACTATTAACAAGGTTCTTCCTGCAGTTTTGTTTTCAACAGTAACACATATAAAGACTTGGGCTCACATTGTACACCAACCAGGCCATAATAGTACATATTATTGTAGGCCCTAAAGAGAAATATTCACTATAAAGTCTCATCCACACAGAAATTCCACTTGTGGAACAAGATGCACAAAACATTATCTCAAAAACTGCAATAAAGCCTTGGTAGGGCTGTTTTCAAATAAGACGTAGGAAAACTTGAGTCTTTTACATTTTTTTTTTTTACTTTTTAATTCTGCAGCTGCACACTCCTTATGCATAACTCTTTTAATATGTTTTTAATTGAAACTCTGCAAATACTGTGCACAGAATAAAGCTGACTCCCAGTTTCCCCTCCATTTTGGGCACTATAAAACTGTGCTGCAGTGGCGCTACTGTAAGACAACAGTGTATGTTGGATAATGGGGAACCAGTTCTTGGGGCTGCCTTGGCAACAACAGCAGCATAGGCAGGGGCACTGGCTTTTACAGGGACTGGTCCTGATAACAGTCTATCTTTCCTGAAGATGCACTCCTGTACAGATTAGGACAAGTCATCCCACAAATGAAACAAAAATCTTATTTCAAAGCCCTTTCCTGTGAACCCTGGCAATGAAGACCCCAGTGGATGTTTCTTACTCTGGGCTATACTGGGCCAAGGGCATGGCCTCTAGATATTCAGATGGTGAGACAGCAGTGACTAGGCACATGTGACTCGATCCCCTAAAGTGGGAAGTGCAGTGTTCTTCTTCTGATCTTCCTGTTATCTGCTGGTGCAGAGAGAAGGTGCAAGCTTGTCTATCTAATCAAGAGGGAGCTAGTGACATACTAGGCCTGTGAGAATGTCTCAGGAATGGAAGTATCCACAGGACAAGGTGACAAATGTCTGTCCTCCATAATCACTGCCTTATCACAGTTGTCTAACACTGGCCTTGGATTGTGTAAGGGACTCTTCAGCAAATTACTGCACTGTGCATTCGCACATACTGCTGCTGGGAAACCAGTGTCATCCCTTGTGGTGCATAGATTCTCCATGATGTGGACAGCCAGATGAGCAGTTCAATAAGTATGCAAATGGAAAGTTTGCTCCACCAGATGCAGCCACAAATAAATTCATACACTACGATCTTATACATTACTCCTAATAATCTATGCATGTAAAAAGAAAGTACAGTTGTGTCCCACTTAATATAATTGTAGATGTTTGAGTAGATCAGTGTTGCAGTACTGATTCTTGGGTCTTCCTGCTATGCAGAAGCCTGTGTATAGTCTGATTTCCAGAGTCCCATCCCTAGCTGATGGACATCCAAAGACTGATGTCTGCATGTCAGGGTATAAGAAGGGTATCAGTTGGTGCCACCTTCAGGTCTTTCTAAGCAGTGAATGATCAGTTTGATGTCTGAAGACAACACAGCCTCCCCAGTTGTCTGAATTTAAGTGAGCAGGAGGAAAATACCTAGCAGGCAGAGATGGGATGATGGAGATAAGATGACTATTTGCAGGAGAAAAAAAAAAACTCCTCTACCCCTTGCATCCAGCAAGGTGGAAACAAGTGGTCACTAGATACAAGGGTTGGAGGGTGGGAGCATTTACTGAAACACTAATCTACAGAAGCATCTACAATTATGGTAAGCAGGAGACAACAATGCTATGTTCTTCAAAGTCATTGTTGCAGTGCTGATTCTTGGGAGGACTCCCAAAGCTAAAAGTTGTGGGGTGCACCATCTGTATGACCTTAGGAAATAAGGTTTTGAATGATGGCAGTAGCACAACCTGCTCTAGTCCTGGAGACATAGGTTATAGGGATTTGTAAAGGTGTGCACTGAGTTCCATGTGGCTGCCTTAAGTGGACTCCTTTGAGAAAAGCAGTAGTAGCCACCCCATGTCTGGTGGAGTGGTTTTCAATATGCCCAGGCAAATCCCTTCCATGGTGTGAGTAGAAGAACTTAATGCAGTTAGCTATCAATTTTGAAATGCTTTCTTTGGAGACAGGCTTGCCATATTTACCCTCTGTAAAAGCCACCAGCAATTGCTCTACTGTATTAGGGGGTGTTGCCCTGTATAGATAGTACTATATCTGCCTGTGCACATCCAGGGAGTGGAGGACTTGTTCTGCCCTGTCCTGTGGATTTAGGTAGAATGGTATGGTATGTGGATACCCTGGTTTAAAGTAGATATCACCTTAAGCATAAAGGATGGGTTTGTTCTGAGGGTGCCCCTATCCCTGTATCCCTGTGAAAGACAGTGAATTATTCTTTACACTTGAAGGCTTGAGGTTCAGAAACTCACCTAGCTGTTGTAGCAGGTATAAGAAAGGGTATTCTCCCAGATGAACATCTTTACAGAGGCAGTGGTAGCAGGTTGAAGGGGGTGGGAGCAAGATTAGTTTTTCTGACACATAAATTAGATCTTTTACAGGAATAGGGTTCCTTCTTGGTGGTGTCAAGGGACTCACCCCTTTTAGAAAACGTTCATGAGGGGTGCAAGAAAATAGTTGGAGCACTGTGCAGACAAGATGATACTGCAGACACAGGTACCTTAATGCTGGAATAGGAAAGTCCTCATCTAAACAGACCTGAAAGATAGTGCAAGACTAAGTTGATGTTTGCCTGACAAGGGTTATTGTTATTGCTGTGACACCAGGTAAAAAATCTTTTCCATTTTACCAGGCACAACTTCCTGGTAATGGGCTTCCTTGCTTCCCTTAGAATGGAGAGCACATCCTTGTGATAGGATACAGTCCTTGGTGTCAAAACCCAATCTACCAGACAGTTAACCTTTTGGTGGCTAAGTGGGAGTGGAAGACAGATCCCTTGACTTGGCTGGCCAGATCTATCTCCTGCAGTAGGGTGCAGAATCTCTCCACACTGAGTGTCAGTAGGAGGAGGAATGAGAACCAGTGCTGTCTCAGCCAGAAGGGGGCCACTAGGATCATGCTGGTCTGTTCACTTTGATTTTTGTCAGTACCCTGGGGATTGGGGTAAGGGCAGAAATGCATACTGGAACTAGTTTGTCCACGTGAAGGAGAATGCATCTATTTTCCAAGCTCCTGTCTGTTGTGTTCTAGAGTGGAACTTCTGCAGTTGCTTGTTGTGGTGAGAGGCAAACAGGTCTGTTGAGGGGATCTCTCACTGTATGGTTAGAGTCAAGGGCACCTCTCTCTTCAGCATCCATTTGTTGGGATCTAGAAGGTCCCTGCTAAAAGAATATGCCAGGGTATTGTTCTGGCCTAGAATGTAAGAGGCTACAAGGGTCAGCCCTATTTCTTGAGCAAGTATCCAACATTTCCTGGAAAAGCTGTACAAAGGATAAGACAAAGTTCCCACTTGTTTATGTACCACATCATGGTGGTGTTGTCTGCTCACATTTGTGGGTTCCCTGGGCTTAAGTTTTGTTGAAAACCTTTAATGACTAGGTAGACTGCTAGTAATTCCTTCTGATGTATATGCAGCACTCTCTGCTGTGGAGATCAACTACCCTGCACTTTCAGGGAATGTAAGTGAGGCCCCCATCTATGTCTGAACTGTCTATGGTGATGGTTTTGCATGCTTCTGGTAAACAGAAAATTACCCCTGGGTTCTTCTATATGGTGTTCTTCCAAAACAGGAGTTCTTTTTTTAAGCCTTGAAGGAGAGGCAGTAAAGTTTCCAGGGGTTTGGAATGCTGTTCTCAAACATTTTTCAGAAACCACCGAAGTTTCCTCATGTGTAACTTTGCAAATAGGATCATGAGAATGCAGGATGCCATGTACCCCAGTATCCTCATAAATTATTTTGGAGAGATCAGCTGCTTTGGAAGCAGACAAGCCAGATAGCCTGTCAGAAAGGTAACCTTGTCTTGGGGAGGGAAGGCTTTCTGTTGAACGGAATGTATGAGGGCTCCCAGATAGTGGATCCTTGTTTGAGGAAGGATTTGAGATTTTTGAAGATTTTAAAGTGAGATCTACCTTCTGAAAGCAGTCTACAGTGATCTGTAAGATGTTCAGGGTCTCTGATGTGGGAACTTCCTTGAATGAGTCACTCATCGAAGTAGGGGTAAATACGAACTCCTAGATTTCTGCAATGTGCAATCAGAGGACTTAGAAATTTTGTGAAAAGTATAGGCCAAACGGCACAGCACAGAACTGGAAGTGGGAACCTGTTGCTACAAATCATAGGTACTTGCTGTGACTGTCTGCTATGAGGACATGAAGATAAGTGTTTTTTTAGGTCTACAGTGACTATACAGGCATCTGGAAGATCATGAGCTGCAATTTTTGCAACATAAGCATTTTGAATTTTGGGATGTTGAAAGATTTGTTTAGCTTTGAGAAGTCCAAGATGGACCTCCAGGTGCCCTCTTTTGTTGGAATTAAAATATCCTTGAGTAGAAGCCTTTTCTCTCTTGTCCTGAAGGGACAGGCTGGATGGATCCTTGATAAAGTAGCTCCCTGAAGATAGGTGGTAAGAGTCTTTCTTGCTCTTTTGGTGGCTTTGGAATGCCCAAGAAGGCTAGTATTTCTCTGAACTGAATATACTACCCCTCTTGTATGATGCTGAAGACCCAATGGTCTCTGGTGATGGATTTTCATTTGTTTAGGAAGAAAGAGGGTCTTCCTGACAGGGGTTTGGAGTGGTGGGCAAGAAGGGGTAAGGGAGGGTGGAGCATAACATTGTTACAGTTGTTCTCCATGATGGGCAGGCTCTTTGGAGCCACCTGCTCTGTGTGATTGTTCTGGTTGTCATCTCCTAGACTGTCATGGACTTTTGCCATGGCAAGGCCTCCCTTGTCTTATCTAGGTGGAAAAGGCCAAGGTTTAGAAGGGTAATTTCTAATGTACTTGGGGTCAGAGACAGGTAAAATTCTTTCACAGTTTTAACTTGTTTTTCTTTTTCTTTATCCAATTTCTCAAAAAGTTGTTCAGCTAGAGGACCAAAAAAAATCCTTGTCTAATGTAGCGACCTGTAGTTCAGCGATTACCCGATCTGACAGGGGCTGGGTCCTGAGCTATACATGTCTGCGGGTGACAGAAACTGTGGCAGCTGCTCTGCAAGAAGTATCAAAAGTGTCACAGCCACATTTTATGGAGTGTCTAGAGACTTGTAAAGCTTCTCTGGCTATCTCCTGAATTTCCTTAGATAAGGTTCTATCCACAACAGAGTCTACCTTAGCTAGAATTTTGTCCAGAAGACATTCAAGGTACTTTAGTATATGGAACTGACAATTCAAAGCTCTCATTGCCAGAGTGGAAGAAGTATAATCGCTCTTCCCAAATCTGTTTAACAATCTACTTTCCCTGTCATTAGGCATGGCATGTCTTGTTGGTCCCTTAGGTTCACCTTTTGTTGATTCAGTGCAGACTACAGAAGGGGCCAGCTTTTTGTTTTTTGTAGATGTGCTTGTGAGATTTAATCATTCTGTAAAACCTGTTTGGCTTCCTAGGAGCAGGGGTATAAAGCAATGTCTTCAAAAACATCATCCAATATAATGTGTACAGGAGAATTAACCAGTAGTCTGACAGAAAGTAAGCTTAGTAGTTCCCTATAGTGGGTCTGGGCCTGAGAGAACTCTTACTTTCTCAACTGAAAGCATCCTTCATTCTATGTAGGATATCCCCAAAGGAAAGGTCCTGGGGTAGACAGAAGAGAGGTTGTCATCTGAGTCTGAGTCTGGGTAAGTTTGAGGTGGCAAATGGCTAGAGCAAATCAATTCCTCCTCATCCTCACAGCTACAGAGATCATCATATTCCTGAAAAGCTACTTCCTTGCTCCTTTTAGATGGGGAGGCCTCAGAGCTGGACGAATGACAGAGCTCTTTAAATTTCCTGAAAGCCATAAATTCCTTTGGTATTTTAATGAGGTCTTTGGCTTCACTCTGAGAAGAAGTGGTCAGTGGCATTGGCAAAGAAAAAGTAATGTTTTGATTTGGTTTGGATGCCCACTTTAAGGGAGTGACTGGAGGATGTTGTCGTCCGACTTCAACTTTGGTTGTAGCTTCTGTAATTAGGGAAGACAGTCTCCCTTGAGACCCATGTTGTGAACGTTGAAAGCTGAGGCTTGCAGAGTGACCTCTGACCCAACCAAAATGTGTGCTGTAGTAGCATTTGCATGTAGGCTGGAAACCATGGTGGCTTCCCAATGGTTTAAGCCTAGGTATCACCTGACCAGTGGTCTGCAAAGGTGCCTCACCTTGGTTGTTGGTCTAATTCAAATCTATAGTTGGAACTTTTTAACAATGTCAGGGTCCTTGGCCTTTTTGTCTTTTTTTTGACTGATTTTTGTTGACTGATTCTAGCTGATGCTGGAGTCTGTAGAGTCCCTGTGGTAGCAGCAGATTGTTACACAACTGAAGAAGCAAAAGAGGAGGACTCCATATGGGAGGTTAGACCTTGGCTCTATGTTTGAAAGCTTTCATATGGAAGTTTACATAGGACAGTTAGAGATGGTGTGCTGAGGCCCCAAGTAGAGCAAACAAAATGAATGAAAATCTTCATGCTTCCCACACGTTAAGCAATTTTTGATTTTTTGAACATTAAATTAGTAGAGAAATTTACTTAACTGGTAAATTAGCTGACTGGAAGAAAAGGTTTCTCTGGAAAAAGAAGCTGACTGACGGATTGTGAGCATACTCAGCATTCGTGAAGTGCACTGGACTGCATGGCTAGAAGGAGCTGAAGATAATACCAATGGATGCCCTTCTTATACCCTGACATACAGACATCAATCTTCAGATGTCCGTTGGCTAAGATGCTATAAAGACTCTGGAAATCAAGCCAATTGCAGGCTTCTGTGTGACAGGAAGATCCAAAAATCAGTACTGCAACATTGACTATGAAGAACATCGTGCAGTCATTAATTATACTGAACTAAATACACATGACATTTTAAACATAGGGTATGGCACATACAGAACATTAAGAAAGAATTTTAATTTTCACCGACTATTCCTGCTCTTTGCAAACCTGCATTTTAGATCATACTGTGAAACGATACTGGATCATAGCTGGAACCTTAGTAACATTCCACATGGCTATATGGCAGTACTCAATGCATTGTTACAAGCCACAGTGCTAGGTTATTTCACAAATATGTGCTACACATTAGTGTTACTGTAGGCACTCAGTCAAATTTTCAGTGTTCCGTGTATCTAAAATAAACTCTGTGCTTGCATAATATTGTGAGCCATAAGCAACATGGAGACAATGCTACAAATAAGCAGTGGAAACACAGCAGTAAGAATATATGCAGAATTTTTAATCATTCATTTTATTCCAATTTCAAAGGGTATATATTTAATAAAATATGCCATTTATCACCTAATAAAAAATAAGTTATGTCTTACCATAACGTTCCATCTGTGTTGTAGAGCTTCACTAATCCTTGATTGTGGCCTCAGTTCTGAGTCTCGGAACTGACTCGGCCATTTACTTCAGATTGCGCTTTCCGAACTCTTGATCCAGGCTCTACCCATAATGTTCCTTTCTAAATTACCTCAGATTGAGTTTGCCTAAATTAGTGGCAGACAGATAGTAAATAACAATAAAGAAAAAGACCAGATCTGTGTCTCAAGAATGTCAAGGATTAGTGAAGATTGACAACACAGATGGAATGTTATGGCAAGACATAACTTCTTTATTTGATGTTGTCAGTCTTCACATAATCCTTGACTGTGGGACAGAGCTCCTAGCTACCTAAATCTTGAGAGGTCTTACAGAAGAATATTCCTGAGCATCATTGAACCGAATGATACACATCCCCTAGAGACATGGTCCAATTTGTAACGAGTGATAAAAGTATGAGGAGATGACCATGTGGCTGCTGCACAAAAGTCATCTAAAGAAGTTCTGGCATGAAAAACTGCAGAAGCTGCTACAGCTTTAGTTGAGAGGGCTTTCAGAGGGCTTGGTGGTTGAAGTCCTTTTGAATGATAGATAAAGGTAATACAATCTCTGAGCCATTTAGTTAAGGTAACCTTGGAAACTGGGTTACCTAAGGAAAGTGAGGAAAAGGCAACAAATAATTGGTCAGATTTTCTGAAATCCTTTGTTCTGTGAAGATAAAAAATGTAACTTCCTATGAACATCTAATAAATGTAGATAATACTCTCCCTTACTGGAGAAAGTAGGAAAAAGATTGGTAGGTGCAATGTTTGATTGATATTAGATTCTGAAACTACCTTTGTCAAAAAGAAAGGATTAGCCTGAGGGAAACCCTGTCCTTATGAAATACTATATAGGGGGTTTGCAGGACAAAGCTTGAATTTCCGATACTCGACTTGCAGAAGAAATAGCTAATAAAAACAAAGTTTTCCAAGTCAGAAATTTTAAGTCATAAGTAGCTGACAGTTCAAAAGGGGAAAGAGTAAGATATTGTAGAACTGAAGGTAAATCCTATGGGGCAGTGGGCTCTTTAAACAGAGGCCTTAACATTGGGATTCCCTTCAAAAAAGCTTTACAAAGTTTATCTGATGGAAGTGAAGAACCACTGAAACCAATATGGAAATTAGATATCATGGCTAGATGGACCCAATTGGTAGAGGCTGAAGAGCCAGTTTGATAAAGATCAGCCAGAAAATCCAATACTTTATGCACGGGAATTGTATAAGGGTTATAGGGTTGTTAAGAGCCCATCTAACAAATTTTTTTCCCATTTACTTTGGCACTGTTTCCTTGTAGAGGTTTGTGATGGGCCAAAATGATTTGACGGACGGGTGAGGAAAGGGAAGAATGCCTGGCAATCATGGGAATTGGAGAAGCCATGCAGTGAGCTTGAGATGATGGAGATGCGGATGAACCATACCTTCTGGATGAGGTAATAGATTTGGAATTGAGTCCAGAATCCAAGGTTTCCAAAGTAGATGAGGCCATATGAAGGGAAACCAAACCTGTCAAGGCTAGAATGGAGCAATGTGGATTACTGTGTTCTCTGACTTCTTGGCTTTCTTTAGAAGCTGGGAGTTGGGGGAAAGGCATACAGGAGACCAGGGGGGGGGGCAATCATAGACAACAGCATCTCTGTGTGACTCCCCTGAGGGGGTAGGGCAAAGTAACTGCTGCACTTGTTGTTCAGAGGGATGTGAACAAATCGCAGCAATGTTGACTCCAGTGGCAGAATATCTTCTCCATCACCCCAGGATTGACAAACCACTCATAATGCATTAGAATAGTTCTGCTCAGTTTGTCTGCTGTCACGTTGGAACTCCCCGGAATGTGCAGTGCCATGAGAAAGCAGTTGGAAGAAATCACCCATTGCCAGACTCTGATGGCTTCTCAACAAAGTGGGTAAGATTTGGTTCCTCTTTTTTTGCTGATATACCAGACCATTGACATGTTGTCCGCCTGAATTGTCACTGTTCCTAAGGGAAGGGCATCTTGAAATGCTTGCAACGCCAAGAGCACTGCCTTCATATCTAGAACATTGATGTGCAAATTGACCTCCTGTTGGGACCAAGTTCCTTGGACAGTCCTTCCCAGATAATGCCCCCTACCCTATCTGGGAAGCATCCATGGTCACTATGGCTTGGGATTGTGGAAGGACAAAAGGACAGCCCAAAAGAGTTTCACTGGAATGGAACCACCAAGACAGGTCTTGTTTTCAGTGATTGGTGATCAAGATGTGGTATGAAATTGGTTCATTCATTAATGACCATTGGGGAGGCTATAAGCCATTGTAGAATTCACATGTGATACCTGGCCAAGGGGGTTAGAGTTATAGAGGCTGCCACCAAGCCCAGTGTGTGAAAGATGAGTCTTGGTGGAACACTTTTGTTCTGAATTATGTGGTTTACTTGTGATCTGATCTTCTGAAGCCTGTCTACTGGGAGTAAAGTGATTCCTATAACAGTGTTTACTAAGGCTCAGATAAATTCCGATAGTTGAGTAGCTTGTATATTTGACTTTTCGTAATTCACTGAAATGCCCAATGAAGCGCAGAGATGCAGGATGTAATCTCTTGCCCATTCTAGCTGAAACCAGGTGGTAGCAGTAAGGAGCCAGTTGTCGAGATAAGGATAAACTCTAAATCCCTACAGTCTGAGATGAGCTGCTACCACTGCCATGCATTTGGTAAACACCCTGGGGCTGTGGTGAGACCAAAGGGCAGTGCTTTTAACTGGAAATGACTGGGTCCTAGCCAGAAGTGCAGGAATCTCCTGGAGTGTTTGTCCATTTTTATATGGTAATATGCATCCTTAGATAGTACAGTTCTGTACCTACCATAAATGTAGATGTTCGAGTGTATTCACTGTTGCAGTCATTACACTTGGGTTATCCTGATGGCAGGCTACCCGCAGTCGGCCTGAATTCCAATGTCCTGGTCCGGCGTCGGTTGCTGTCGCCTCTTCCCTGACGTCAGTGCGCTAGGGGTATAAAAGATGCAGCCGACGCCAGTTTCTTCAGTTTTTCTTGCCCCAGATGTCAGGCGCCCCCAAAAGGATAGGCTAAAAATTCTGCTCATAAAAAAGCATGCACTAACATAAACATTACCTTCATCTACAAGCAAATACACCACATAGGTTATATAGAATAGAGAAGTACAGATAAGTCCCAGCAATGAAAGGGGGATGGAGGGAGGGTAACATGGACTGCAACAGTGAATACACTGGAACATCTACATTTATGGTAGGTACACAACTGTACTATGTTCATCATGTTTCATTGTTGCAGTCATTACACTTGGGTTAAATCCCAAAGCTGAGGTTGGGTGGCTGGGCCTAGACAGAATTAGGAGTGGCTATGAGGCCCTGCAGAACTGCAGTGGTGAGGCCTGCTCTGGATTTAGAGTAAAGAGGTAAGGGGTAGTGCTTTGTAAAAGTGTGCACTGAAGTCCAAGTTGCAGCCTCCAAAATGTCCTTGGTTGGTCCTCCTCTGAGGATGGCTGCTGAAGTGGCTGCTGCTCTGGTTGAATGTGGCCTAATGCCCTTAGGCACTGATTTGCCATGTTGTGAATAGCAGAAATGAATGCAGTGGCCTATCCATTTTGAAATAGTCTGCTTTGAAACAGCTTTTCCTTGTAATCCTGCAGCATATGCCACTAAGAGTTGCTCAGTCTTTCTGAAGGCTTTAGTTTTGTCCAAGTAGAAGCGTAGCTGTCTGTGTATGTCCAAATAATGCAGAAGGCTCTCCCCCTTATTCTGTGGGTTTGGATAAAAGGTAGGCAAATGAATGGTTTGGTTAAGAGCCACACTGGACACTACCTTAGGCATAAATGTTGGGTTTGTCCTTAGAGAAACCCTGTCCGGATGGAAAATAATAAAAGGTTCTACAGCCATTAGTGCCTGTAACTCTGAGACTCTTCTTGCTGATGTTATTGCTAGGAGCAGAGCTGTTTTCCATGATAAGTATTTTATCTCAGCTGTGTTGGCTGGCTCAAAAGGAGGCAGTGTGAGTTTTCCAAGACAAAATTAAGGTCCCATGCAGGTGTTGGAGCTCTCCTTAGAGGTCTTATGTTTTTGGCCTCTCTGAGGTACTGCCTTAGCCGTGGATGTGAAAAATAGGTGGATCCGTATTGTAATGAGCTGAAATGGCAGAGGCATGGATCTTAATTGAAGAGAAGGATAGGCCTTTGTCCAGCATCTCAGTAAGGTATTGTAAAATCTGAGGAATATTTGGTACAAGCGTGTCCATTCCTTGTGCCTGGTTCCAAGCACAGAATCTCTTTCATTTTTCTGTATAAGATTTTCTGGTGCTGGGCATCCTGGCCTCCAAAATAACATCCATAACTGCTTTAAAAAGAGATGTGTTCTGAATGGTTACATTATCAGCCATGCAGCCAGATGTAGGGTTCTGAGTTGGCTGTGCAGGATCTGATTGTTTTGTTGGGTCAGCAAATGAGAAATTTGGGGTAATGTCCAGGCTGGGCCTTGAGACAAGCTCTTTAGGATTGGGTATCAGTGCTGGTGTGGCCAGTCTGGTGCAATCAGTATCATTTTTGGCTTCTCTTGTCTGACCTTTAGGAGTACCTTGGGGAGGAGAGGCAGTGGAGGAAAGGCATATACTGTAAGGGTTTTCCAGCTGAATGATAGGGCATCCACTTTCCATGCTTGTTTGTGATAAGTCCTTGTGCAGAATCTCTGTAGTTGGCAGTTGTGCGGGGAGGCAAATAGATCTATGTCTGGGCATCCCCATTTCCTTGCTATCATGCTGAAGATTTGTGGATCTAGTTTCCACCCGTGAGGATCTTTCAGATTTCTGCTTAGTTCGTCTGCCAGAGTATTTGTCTTTCCTGGCAGGAATTGTGCTTGCAGGTGTACTTGATAAGTCAATGCTGTGTTCCACAAAGTCATGGCTTGTCTGCAGAGGGGGTATGAATGTGTGCCTCCCTGTTTGTTTATGTACCACATGACTGTAGTATTGCCCGTCCTTACCAGCAGTTGTCCTGGATGAAGTAGATCCTTGAAGGCTGTCAGGGCATTCTGAACAGCTAGCATCTCTTTTTGATTGATATGAAGATGCATTTGGCTTGCTGGCCATGCTCCCTGAATACATTTTCCTGCCATGTGGGCCCCCCAGGCATAATCTAATGCATCTGTTGTTAGTGTCTGCCTGGCCATGGGTAGAGTGAATGGCTGACCCTTGTTGTGGTGACAGGCCTGTGCCCACCATCAAAACTCCTGTTGCAGGCAGGGAATGAGGGTAATTAATGTTTCCAGGCTGTGGCAATGTTGAGTCCAAACACTTTTTAGATACCATTGTAGTTTCCTCATATGCAGTCTTGCATATGGAATTAGTAGAATGCAGGATGCCATGAAGCCCAAAGCCTGCAGAATTTTTCTTGCAGATAACTGGGTCTTTGTTGCCAACATTTCGAAGTAAGAAGTCGGTTGCCTTTGTTTGGCTGGCATGAGATAAGCCATCTGGGCAGTTGTATTTAAGCTTGCACCCAGGAATATTATCTCTTGAGAGGGTACTAGTTTTGATTTCTTTTCGTTTACCATGTACCCTAGGTAAAGTAGTCATCTTTTTACAAACGCCAGATGCCTCAGTAGAATGTCTTTGTTCTCTGCTTGAATAAGGCAATCATCCAAGTAAGGGTATATTTGAATTCCCCTTTGTCTGCAGAAAGCAATTACTGGTGCCAGGCATTTTGTGAAGACCCTGGGCTCAGTAGATAAGCCAAAGGGCAGTGCAGAGAATTGGTAGTGCATTTATCCAGCTATGAATCTGAGGTATCGTTTGCAAGATTGTCTGATTGGGACATGCAGGTATGCCTCTTTTAGGTCCAAAGTTACAAGCCAAGCCTTCTTGCCCAGCATGGGCAGAAACTGCTGCAGAGTCAACATTTTGAATTTTGGAACGTCCAGAAAAGTGTTTAGAATATACAGGTCCAGTATTGGTCTCCAAGCTTTGTCCTTTCTGGGTACCAGGAATAGTCTTGAGTAAAATCCTTGTCCCTGCTCTTGCTGTGGTACTCGCTGAATGGCCCTCATGTCCATGAGGGATGTAACTTGCTTTTGTGCTTCTGCCCATTGATGCTGTGGCAGGTCTGGCATACCTTTTGCCTTTGGCAGGGTGTGAAAGTGGAACCTGTAGCCTTGGGACACTATATTCAAGACCCATTTGTCCTAGGTGATTATATGCCAATTTTGTGAAAGAAGTGCTAGTTTTCCCCCTAAGGGGGGCTGCCAAAAGATAAGTGCTTGGTATTGGCAGAGGAAAGTCATTGGGACTGTTTTCTACATGGCTGTGATTTGTCTTCTCCGCTTTTGGAGGTAGAAGCACCCCATTGTTTAGGCCTGTATGTGCCTTGGGGCTGGGATCTGCCTCTAGGGCATCTGTATCTGCCTCTTTGTGGCCTGTCTGACACTGGAAAGGACCAATTCTTAGAAGGCCAGTTCCTGCTAAATCTGGGTGGTTGAACCTGTAAGAAATCCTTAACTGTCTGCATAGATTTCGCTTTATCCTCCATTTTCTTCAACACCTCTTCTGCCTTAACACCAAACAAAGTATCATGCTGTAAAGGAGCATCTAATAATTTTGCTTTAACATGATCAGGCAGATTTTGTTCCTTTAACCAAGCATGCCTTCTAATGACAGTACCCGTAACAGCGGCCCTGCAAAAGGCCTCCAGTGAATCAAAACCACATTGCAAAGTATGCTTTCCCACTTTTTCAGCTGCATGCAATAAATCCTGCATTTCCTTGTTATCTGGACATTCAGAATTTGTCAACATTTTCTGTTTTAGCAGTGACATTAAATATTGCTGATATTTAAGCATATGAAACTGACAATTTAAAGCCCTTACAGCCAAGGTAGCAGAAGTGTAAACTTTTTTCCCCATCTGTCCAGTGCCCTAGAATCCCTATCAGAGGGGACAGGGTTTTTTGCAGTGGAAGCCTTGACCCCTTTGGGACCCTGAGATATAGTTTCTGGGTCAGCAGCAGGGTTTTTATATAGAAATTTGTGGGAATCTGGAACCCTGTAGTATCTGTCTGGCTTAACCAGTGCAGGGGGTAAAGAGTCAGGAGACAGGCTGGACTCTGAAAATACATCATCTACTATGCCTAGAACAGGTGGAATAGCAAGAGGTCTGTGCTGAAGTAGTAAGAAAAAGTCTCTGAGCCTTTTCTTAGATTCTGAGTAATCTTGGCTCTCCCAGTGAAAGTGCTCCCTCATAGTATGAAGGGTTTCCGCAAAAGAATAATCCTCAGGAGGACAGGCTGATGGAATAGACTCTTCAGCATCAGAATCCTCATAGGGAGGAAGGGAGTATCCCTGTTCAGAAGAGGAGTCAGAGGAAATGGAAGCCTGATCTGAAGATTCATATTTTGTCTCTTGCCTAGGCCTCTTATCAGGAGGGGGATGGAAACCCCTGATCAAAGTAATTAGGTCTTCGGCCATTTTAAGCATCTGTTTTTTTAGGCATGGAAGTCTGTGCAGGAGAATGCTGTACTTGTTTCCTTTGTCTTTAGAGCTGCTTTTGTCTTTGCCTTTGAAGCTGAGGTTGGCTTTACATATAACTGTGTAGGTCTGAAAACACCCTCAGAAGCCGATGCCTGCTCAGCGGCTCTGGACCCATCTGAGGGAATAGTTTCCGAGTGTCCAATACCTTGAGTATCCAGAGGCCTAATCAGCTCCACGTGGGAGTCGGAAGTGGCCTGTGGCTCTGAGGTAGTGGGCGTCAGGGGCTGCGAAAGCTCCTCACTGAGAACTGGCGACTGGCCTAGCGGAGGCCTCCTCATCAGTTTTGGACCTCGGATGCCTATCCTTTTCCTTTTCCTTTTCCTTGTGCTTTTTATAAACTCCGGTCATCGGCTGTTCCAACGGCATTATATAATTAAATCTTCGGCCAAAGTAATGAAAGGCAAAATCGTACCGACGCTTAATAGTGCGTTGGTTAAATTTAGCACAAAACCGAAAGCTATCAACGTCGTGGTCAGGGCCTAGGCAAGGAATACAGTAAGAATGAAAATCCTTATGAGGTATTTACTTCCCACAAGAAATACAATTATTAACTTTTTCTGACATCGGTCTGGAGCAAGAAAAAAGTTTCCCCAACGGGGTACTTAGCTTTTAATGAAGACTTCGGATCTGAAATTCAGTTTTGAAAATCTCAGGAGTCGGCCGACCAGCATTTGCGAACTGCTTTTGCTTTGGGCACCGCACGGCAAGAAAGACTGAAGAAAATGGCGTCGGCTGCATCTTTTATAACCCTGGCGCACTGATGTCAGGGAAGAGGTGACAGCAACCGATGCCAGACCAGGACTTTGGAATTCAGGCCGACTGTGGGTAGCCTGCCAGCAGGATAACCCAAGTGTAATGACTGCAACAGTGAAACACGATGAACATCTACAGAGCACATCCAATCATCTTTTTCCAAGAAAGGAAGTATTGACTGTACTGAGGCCATCCGGAATTTGGTTTGCTGAATTGCCTTGTTGAACTGGTTGCGATCCAAAATGGGTCTCCAGTCCCCTGTCTTTTTGGGCACTAAAAAGAATCTTGAGTAAAACCCAGATTCTCTTTGGTCTGGTGGGACTTTTTGGATGACTCTTTTTTTCTAGCAGTTTTTGAATTTCTATGACTGCTGCTTCCCTGTGACTGGGTGGAATGTCTGGGAGTCTTTTTTGTGTTTTTGGATTTGAAGAAAGGGAATAATGTAACCTCTGTAAATGATTTCCTGCACCCATTTGTCCAATGTTATCTCTAGCTAGGCAAACTGGTGAAGAGATAATTGTACCCCAAGTGCCTCTAGAGGAAGGCAATCAGACCTCCATTCAGGAGTGCTGGTAGGAGTTACCAGAGAAAATCTCTGGACCCCTGGTTCTGCTGGCCACCTCTGCCTCTAGGATGGCATCTTCCATTGTTACTTCCCCCTCTGCCCCAGGGAACGTCTTTGCCATGTGAGTCCTGGAAAGGCCCTTGGTCTTTTTAAACTATAGCCTCCCAGTTCTCTGGTTCCTAGAGTAGGGCTGTTGAGGAGTGGAGAAGCATACACCCATGGCTGAAATAGTCTTTCCATCTTTCTCACATCTGGCCAGTGTGTCTTTTACTTTGGGTCCAAAAAGAGATGTTCCATCAAACAGAGCATTGACGAATAAAGATTTGAATGGCTCTGCAATATCACACAAGTGCATCCAGGCATGTCTCCTAATGGCTACGCCTGAACCCACTGATCTTGTCATCCCCTTCAGCTGTGTGGGCAATTAGCCTCATGGACGAGTACGAAATTGCTTCGAGGGTGGCAAGCTGAGCAATAACTCTGTCTTGTACCTCTTCAGCTACTGCTTCTGTGAGAGTATCTGACAGCTCTTTGATCAGATTTCTCTGTAGCCTGGTAAAGTGCGCCATGTAGTTCAATGACCTGAGAGCGAAGGTTGATGAAGCATAAATGCACTTCCCAACCTATCCATAGTCCTGGACTCCTTGTTAGGAGGATAGATAGTAGGACTTTCCTCCGCAAGTTCTTTCTTAGTGGCTACCGCTATCACCATGGCATCTATGGGGCTACCCTTAACTCAATGTTGCTCTTCCTTAGGGGTAGAAAGGATCCAGTCAGGCCTCTTGGGGATCAGCTCGATGGAGTCAGGCATCTTCCAGGCCTGCTGCACAATCAATTTAATGAGCTCATCAGCAGGTGGAGAGATCCAAGAGGTAGAAGGTTGGGCAAGAAAAGCCTCCAGGTATACAGACTACTCCAAGAAAGGCTGCAGGGAAGACTAGCCACCCCTCTGTTTCAGGATTTTCAGGATGTCCCTGAAGGAAACATCATCAGGGGGTGACCTATGGGAACCTTCTCCCTCATCAAAACTGGTATCCTCAGTGAAGGCCTCCTCCAGGGAGTCTAAGTGCTTCATCTTGCACTTTTTCTTCACAGGTACTTCCTCAGGGGGATGCTCCGGGGAAGTATCCGAAGAGAAAACAACCAAGGTGGGAATTCATGAGGCTTTTGTGCCCTCTGTCCCAGGGATGAGGCTGACAGTAGCTCTGGTTGAGGGGATGCAGAAGTTTGGCCCAATAGGGATGGTAAGGACTGGGAGTCCACAATAGACAAGGCCTTCTTCATGGGAGCCCAGAATCAAAATAAACTCCTTTGGAACTGTGGTCCCACCCCACTCCTAGGAAGCAGCCTCCAAAGCAGAAGCTTGGGTTGAGCAAATGAAAAACAAAGCACCGAGGGGCATGGACGTTTTCTGAAAAAAAGGAAGTTGAACCCTGCCCCTCGGAACCGGAGATGAAGTCTCAACCCCAGGAGACCTCTGGTTCTGATAAACCAAAGGAGCTCAATGAAATTCTTGGTTCTGGAGAAGAGGCTCTTATCAGAACCAAGACAGTCAGAGCCAGGTAGGTTGGTGCCAGGATCTTCAAAGACTCAAATGAAGTTGGAGGAAGAAGATGAGACAGTGTCAAAGAAGGACAGGTTCCAGTGCCAAGTTGGTTGGGAGCCAAAGATGAAGGTAATCCCCTCACTGTCAAGAGCTGGTCCACCATCCTCATGATGTCTGATTCCAATAGGCTCTTAGTAGATTGAACAGGCGATGCCTAAGGAGACCTAGGCAGTCTCAGTCCCATGAATGGGCTAGGTGTTTGGTCCGCAAATGGATTGACTGAAGGAGAATACTTTGTTTTTGGTACTGATATCAATGTAACCAAAAAAACTTCTGGTACCGAGGCTGTAGTTGTCTTATCTGAAGCAGTGATAGGTGCCAAGTCAGTCTTGCCTGTTGGTGCCAAGGAAACTGTCAACACCATAGGCTGTTTGGATAACTTTTCAGGCGGTTCCGAGGAACTTCTCAGTACCAAATGGGAGCATTTCTTAGGTTTAGAAGAGGAGGAAGAGGAAGATGACAAGCTGACTTCAGTCTTTGGACCAGATATGGCCTTTTAGAAGTCCCCTTTCAACAAACCTTTCAAAATCAGCTTTTTTTCTGGCTTGTTGCAGGTGGACAACACCTAAACAATACACACAGCAGACATGCTCATCTGAATTGGGTATCTTCCTGTCACACTTCTGGCACCTCTTAAAGCCAGAGGTGCCCTTTGAAGATTTGTCAGCCATGCCAGAAAAAGTAGGCCTAGCACTGATAAAAGTCACACACACACACACACACACACACACACACACACACACACACACACACACACACACACACACACACACACACACACAGGAACAGGGGAAAGATTTTTTTTTAATAGATAGAGGAAAGAAAAGGGTACCAAGTATGGTAGCCAGAAATACCTAAACAGATAAAAATAATACCAGCAATAGTATGTAAGAGAAATCTACCCAAAGGTAGAGGAAAATGAGAAAAACATTACTCATGAACATAGAAAAAAATGAGAGGAGCGGGTAGAAAGACTAAAAGTACTTAGGAAGATAAATATACACATATAAGAAGGAAAATTAGAGAACTCAGAGAAAAAACTTACTGTAAATAACTGCCAAACTCGAGAGAGGCTGCACGTGTCTGATACACAAAGTGGCAAATGAAATCTGCGGTAATTTAGAGAGGAGCGTTATGGGTAGAGCCTATTGGAAAAAGCAAGCTGAAATAAATGGCTGAGTCGGTTCCCAGGACATGAAGATTGACATCGGATCCCAAGGTTTCTGAATTGTATTCTAAAATATCCTGCTCTTTTCTCCAGAGACTTAAAAAATGCCTTTTAAAGTATGTGGCATGTAATTTAATAATCCTGGATGCAATAATGGTTAATTTCAGTGAATGTGCAGCATTTCACTGTGGCCACATAAACTCTAAACAACCCTACCTTCAAAAGCCCGGTTCCTAGTACTGCTGAAATGTTTGAACTTCACTTCAATTGCTTTAAAAATTCATTAAAGTGTCTGTCCATCACCATACCCGCAATACACACTTTCATTCATTCACACATTTATAAAATCAGATACCTAACATTCATTCATAAAAAGTCTGCAAATACAATCACACAATCATGTGGACATAAGCAGACATTCCGGGCATTACCCTTATTCACAATAACAGACCCCCATTCATTCATCTATCTTTATTCACATTCAGCCTTTGGTATATGCTTATTCAGACAGAAAGTCTGTATCAACTTCTGAAGGATTGCCAATCTATAAAATAATTATCACTACTTGAAAAACCATATATTGTAAAGATATATATACATTTTTGTCTGTGAATTGCTTAAACTAATAGAGTTGCTTTCTGTTTTACATGGCTCCGTTTTGTTTTCTGTTTTAGGACATTTGCTTGTCCTGGTGTTTTTATTCAATGAGACAGATACACACTTAAATTACTTAGGTTGCACATTAGATATGTTTTTTATTGGTAAATTTGTCTCTTGAGTGATACTTAATATACTGAGAATTTCTAGGTCTTTGTCTTTTCTGATAAGACTCAAAACCTGCAAAAACTGCAAACACTGTTGGTGACTCTCTGCTAGTTAATTTTCCCACCCACTCTCCCATCCCTGGCTTTTTAAACTTGGTGATTTTAAACTGCCCACCCTTACTGTAAATTGAGCTTTATAAGTTCCTCCCTTTCTGCATTGCTGTTTATATCTTAAATTATTTAGTTGCCTTTCCTTGTTCTTATTTTGAAAAAAAATGCAATTTGCTTCTCATTGTCTGTTCTATTGATTTACTTACTCTGAATTCATTACCTAACTAGATGTTGAATAAAGTACTGTATTTTTACAGTTTAGCCAACCACATTTCTATGTTTTTAACATCAAGAAAACAATGGATTTTCCATCTAGTGGTGGTGGGTGGATGCCTGGTCTGTACAGGTTGGGGAAACACACTAGAGATAACTGGATGCAGTTGAAGTATTGGCTGAATGGCTTATTAATCAGCTTATTTTTACTACCTTTATAAATACTGCACAACTGAGTGGCTCGCTCTTCGCTCATTTGTACAAAGTGAAGTACTATTATTTAATAATCATACTGTAGAACAAAAAACTTCTGACTCTCCACGTTGCATAAACAATTTATTCGTAACAAAAAAGGACAAACGGTGAGCGCTTTCGCGTATGCTACGATACGCTTCTTCAGACAGTATAATGTTAAAACTAGCAGCATATTTATAGGGAGGCTTAGCCAAAAGGCGCTTATTTAATTGACTAAATTAATCAATTAGCTGATAATTTAAATTAAAACAAACCATTCTCAGAGAGGGCTCTTTTAAAGCCATAAAACAGTATACAAAACAAACCTAAAGCATTGAAATACTTGTAATGCAATAAACCGTGCTTATATTTAAACACATTTTGAAACCATATAAAAGCATATATATACATTTGTTCCATTTATAGCATTTGTTTCATATATAACATCTTATAACTCATATACAATGTATACTCATCTCATTTCTTCTACCCTTTCTGGAAGTTACATTTAGTATGTAATAAGTATTAAAAATTTTTTTTTTATATAATAATAAATATATATATGTATATAAAAATGAATAAATAGATGAATAAATATCATAAAATATACTGAATAATATGTAAATAAAATAGAGTAAAATAAGCCAATATATATTCTATATATTATAATATCAAAGAAAACTAAAACAGTCTTTTATTCAAGGTTATGGTACTGGAACATATTAAAACCTATCAAATATACTAATATTCATTTTTTTTTATTTTTTTTATTTTTTTTATTTTTTTTAATAATCATATTTTTATAAGCTGTTTAAACACACTGTTGTATCTGTATCTTAAGTTTGTTTGTGGTAGCATTTCACTTCTGCTTTTACATTAGGAGGAATGGGATTATTCATCTAGTGGCAGTAGGTGTTTACATGGTCTATCTGAGTTGGGAAGCACATAAAATAACTCTAAGTGTAGTTGTTTTATTGGCCAGAGGGCTCAATAGTCAGTTTGCTGTATTTTCAGTGCTGGTATAAATTCAGCACCTTTGTACAGAGCTGTGCCAATACCCTGTACAGATTCAAACATCTGGAAACATTGCTTATTTTCATTCTGCTATGAAAGTTTACTGTGCTAGCTAGCTTATTACAGAACCCATTACTATTGCCTCTCAGAGAACATCGAATTTGGTACTGGGCAGGATCGCTGGTTAGGTTAGCTGCAGATTACACCAAGTAAGCATCCGTCCCTCATGTGGTTACAAACATCCTCTACTCATTTCAAGTCCACATTAGGACCTGCAACAATGGATGGGCACTTTCCTGCTATCTCTGCATCCAGCTTGGTGGACATGGGTATCCTGAGGCAATGTAACAATTGCTTTATGTACACTGACAACCACTTAATTCTCGAACAGACTAATGCAGTATGTCAGAGATGTAGTTACACATGACACTAGTGGCTAAATTCTCACATACAGACACAAAAGGCAACAAACAGGTTGTCAGTGACTCACACACATCACTCACCACCAACACAAAGACCATACACATAGACCCACATATGTGGAGGTACTCACATGTAACTCATCCAAACCTTACAGGCCTCTCAGACGCAGTCCTCAGAAACTCTTCATGTACACAAACAAGACAATTGCCATCACAACACATAAAGCTACATCTCATTGTGCCTCAACTACCAAACTCATAAGGTGAAATGCTCCACAACCCAATATTCATAGGATACTCAGGTCACTTACCTCTAAGTACCAGTATGACTCTGTCTTAGTCCATGTGGGCATGAATGACCTGAGACATAACTCCTTGGACTATATCAAGAGAGACACGACTAAGCTCTCAGAATAAGTGTCACAAGCAAGTATGAGCCGAGCACTGAACAGTGTTTACCATCTCCAAGGATGACGCTACAATACTATCAAAAAATTATCAACTTTAACAAATGGCTGGGGTCATTCCAAACAGGTCCAATACCTGTCAGCCTGGGAGGACATTGTTGACAGGCCATGCTGCTTTGCCAGGGATAGTCTTCACCTATCACCTCTAGGCTTTTGGATATTGACCAAAACATCATCCACCCCTACAGTGCCTTTTTTTTAGGTACTGCCAAACAAACAAATCTTCCAACATAACGAAAGCTACTCAGGGCAGGCTAAGAGTGTTACTGCTCAAAGTTAGGAACCTCAACAAGAAACTGTACTTCCTGAAACCTCTCCTCACCCTGGAGAATGCTGATGTCTGTGCAGTTACTGAGACATGGTTCAAAGCCATGTAAAGCACTTTGGCAGTGCATGGTTAGAATGCCTTTCATAAATTTCAAACACACACTGAACATGAAAGAGCAAAAGGTGGAGGTGTATCTATCTACATAAAGGACAAGCACACCTCAATGGTGGTCAGACAATATGACATGTTTGAGCTACTCCAACTAAACATGGGAAAAATCCATTACTGCATTCTTGCTAGCTATAGGTCCCCCACGATGAAACAGAAAACTTATACATCATACCTAAAGGTAACAGAATCATTCACCATGCAGCCCAATACCTTACTCATGGGTGATTTTTAACTACCCCTCCATTAACTGGGAGGCATACATGACCACTATCATACAGGCCCAAAGGCTTCTTGACTTTGTAAATTCAAATGCTCTGGAGCAGCTAGTCTGCACTCCCATTAGAGGAACAAATATCCTAGATCTGGTACTCACAAATATGGGAGAGTGCTGCACCTCTCCTAGTGTGATCTCAATGGTAAGATCAGATAACAAAGCAGTCTCCCTTGAAATAAAGGTAAAATAAGCCCCCCACCTAACCCCAAAACCTTTAAGAACTTCTCTAAAGTAAATTACCCCCTATTAAGGGATGGCATAGCTAGTTTCCGAGCTCCCACAAAATCTAGAAACGTATACAGAGACATTCACAAAACCCTATACGACCATATAAACAATTGCATAGAAAAGGCAGTACCAGATTAAAATAAACTCAGGTCAAACTGCAAAAACAAGCTGCCCTGGTGGACCCCTGGTATTAATAGGCTGTACAACAAAAGAAAAAAAATACTGTCGAGAAATAAGACGGGATGTGTACAACAGAGCAAAAAGTCCCTCATCAGTTTAAACAAGTGAACCAGGGAACTTGTCAAGTCTCTGAAAGCAGATTTTGAGGTAAAATAGCCTCCAAAGCTAAGGATAAGCATAAAGCATTTTTCAGTTATGTCCATAATCTTAAAGGCAACACCCAACAATGTGTGGAATTAGTTGCAGATGGCATCACTTATACTCAGCTAGAAAACAAAGCAAATCTGCTGGCTAACAAATTCAGATCAAATTTCACCTCCCCATCACCCCCAGTTCTCCTCGCAGAAATACCCACCACCACTCTACTGCCAATTATCACCAAAGAACATGTTGCCACTGCACTCTCTAAAGCTGTAAACAAGGCTTCAATGTGGCCTGATGACATACCAGGTTGCCTCATAAACAGCTTAAATCAGAACTTATTATATCCATTAGGATCTCTGTTTAACCACAGTCTCTGGACTGTCTTTGTCCCAACAGAGTAGGGAACAACAACAATCATCCCTCTGAATAAAGAGGGACCATCTACTAATCTTGGAAATTACAGACCCTTAAGTTTGACTAGTCTTATATGTAAGACTAACGAAAGAATAATCATAGACCTGATAAATAATGATATAGAAAACCTTTAAACAACAAACCTGACCCAATTTGGCTTTGTCAAGGGCAACTTACATGTAATAAGTTTTACCATATAACAGTGGATCTTTTCTGTTTAGTTATTTTTTCCCATGGTAGTTTAGCTGGCTGTGCTTAAAGTCAGTGGATGGCTTGTATTTCAGAAATTTACTCAGGAAGTGTCAAAAAATGCAGCCAAGTATTAGCAAGTAAAGAGTGAGTTTTATTAGATAAACGGTATCTAGGAAAGCACATACAGTGATGCATCAACAGCACAAACACGTCAGCAATAACACATCTTATAAAATGTTGTCACACTGATGTAGCTTGCATTAAATAAGACATGGATATCAAATCATCAGTATATGTATCTATCTACCTATCTAACTATGTATCTATCTATATATATTACCGAAATAAAAATGATACAAATAGCGCTGATTCAGTTAAAGTCGTCTCTCTCAACAATGAATAAATAAGGATCAATAACTGCAAATCCTAGACTAAAAGCATAATGTCCTTACATAGTACTGCTGGGCATGAGCATGAATATGGAACTCTTTTAAGTCATAGCCAAATTCTATATAATATCATCAGGCTAGCACTACAGAGCAAGCAGATGACGTCAGATGGCAGACTGTTGCTGTATTGCAGTGGTGCCAACAATCACAGGATGTGGTTTGGTACTTGACCACCTTGAGTCTGTCTTATTATAAAGGCACTACATACTGTAAGAGGTGGGAGCACCAAACCATCACGGCCTTTATAGCCCCTTGTATCAATGATTATAAAGGCAGCAAAGGCTACTTGTGTTTTTCCAATATGGGACATGAAAAGGAGCTAAAAACATGTGGTTCCAGTGTATGTGTATGTGTGTATGTCGGGGGGGGGGGTGGGACTGAAGTGAGGGGGTAGATGGACTACAATTGTTGGAGAAGACTATATTTTGGAACTTGGTGCTCAGTTCAAGAATTCTGGTTAAACCCCTGAACTGCTGTACAACACATCTTGATTTGAGCACTATTTCACATTTTTACAGTACAGCACTGCAAACAGGAATGTGCAGGAAATATCTAATTTAAAAATTCTGCATCTCATCAGAAAGTATTGCAAACAGCAATAGTTCTCATTTAAAATGTTAACATCATACCATTTTACTGAACATAAAACACTGAATAGCACATGCAAATATAACATTATTTTAGCAATGACATTAACTTTTAACTACAGAATTGTGGTGCTGATTTTCAGTGATGGCAGTGCTCGATATGAATTATATCCAGTGTAAAGATACTGTTAAGACATTATTGGGAATCATACACAACCCCAAATGTGCAGGGCCAGCGATTCCTGAACTTTGTCATCACAAACACCCTGGACATGATAGTCCACAAGCCTATTAGGGGTTCAAACATACTAGATATGTCTGCAACCTCAACGACAATACACAACAAAATGCATATAGCAAATCTACTGGCTGACAAATTCAGCTTCAATTTTACTACCCTTCAGACACCCCTTGGCAAAAACCATCAAACATTCCCCACAACTATCTCTAGGGAGCAGATCCTTGATGGACTCTTCAAGGCAAGTTGATGAGCCTCAGTAATATCCTGGATGCCTCTACAACAGCATGCAGCAAAACATATCAGGACTATTTAACTGTAACCTCCAGACAGGATTCATGCCACATAAATGGACAACTGCAACAGTTATTCCCCTGTACAAGGGTGGGCCATCTACGGATCCCAGAAACTACAAACCCATAAGCCTGACTAGTCTCATATGCATAAACAAGGAAAGAATCATTATGGAAATTATTAACAATGACATAAGTTAGGATAGAGTAGTCTACCTCCACAAAGAGGCCAGTCACTAGAGGAGTCATTCAGGGGTCTGTGCTGGGATTTGCTCCATTTTGGCTTCTACTTCTCTGAAGATAAGGCCAAAGTTATGGACCTCTAGCTGACCAAGTTTGCAGATGACTGCAAAGTACGTGCAGTCACAGAATCTCCTTAGGACACTAATATCCTCAAAGAAGGACTGACTCAGATAAACAACTGGAGTCAGAGCAACGGTCTAATACTCAAAGCTAAGAAATGCATAACAGTATTATTTGGGAAGTTATCTATCCCTTGAAATTACCTCATTAATAACACACCATTAAAGCAGATCTAGTAGTCAGAGATTTCAGGATACATCTATACAATAACTTGTACTTTGATCATCATGTGTCTACAGTATTAATGAAATTATTCAATACTGCATAACTTGTAAGCAACAGCATGTCACCTAGGTCCAAGGAAGTCATTTTTCTACTGTCTTTGTCCCTTATCAAACCAATCAAGTACAACATACCCTTCTGTGTGTACATAGCCAGGGACATGCAACAACTGCAAGTCCACAGAGGTTCCTTGCAAAAAAGGATACAGAGTGTAATAAACATATCCCACATGGATTTCTTCAAAGCCCTATCCCTGTTCTCAGCCTCTTACAAAATGCTGAAGGGCAATCTATACCTGGCATACAAGGCATCATTTGATCCTGCCCTGACAGTCCTTCTGCATATCCACAAAACAAACAGCATCGGAATTAACCAGTCTAGGGATTAAACCTTGCTTGCAATATAAACAGATCATGTTGGAGTGAGAGGTATGTATCTCAGAGAATGATACTTATCTGGAAAAGGCTTCCCATCCATGTGAAACAGAGTTATTCTCCAGCCCTGTTCAGGCATAATTTGGACCAGTGGATGGGGAACCAGAAATTCATCCTTGTCTGGCACCAATGTCCATAACGGACAGAGGTAGCCTGTAAATGCTTGACTACCAAGCTCTAGTCTTTATATACCCCTTAGAAAAATCTTATGGTTACTACATTGTCAGATACATTTGGGAAGCATGGCTAGGCTTAAAAAGGCCCATGTAGTCTTTAGTCTAGTATACACCCATGAACCTATTGGATGATATCAATTAACATTTGTCCTATTTCTGTATCTCATTAAAATGTAAAAAATCCTACTGAAACCATAAGACCTGTAGCCGTTTCTGTGCTCCCAGGAAAACTATAACATATATTTTGCAGTTATTCTGTTGTAAAGCATTCTGAACACTGCTGATACTATTAAATATGCATCAGACTAAAGATTTTTCACCAACCTGGGTAGCTGCTGAAAGAAATTTTGGAAGTAGCTGTAAATGGGTCACTGATGTTGAAATTCCAGTGCTTATAGATCCTCAGTGTTGATGCATAAGTAAACCAGCTGGAATGGGCCATGAAGATATTTTCATATCCAGGAAGCACCTTCATTCGTGACAAAATAAAAACTGTGTCATTATGTTGCATTCGGTTGCAAAAAAAGCTCTGAAAAATAATAATGTATAATAAAATTCAATTTCACAAAGAATAACATTAAACTTACAAGCACTGAAATTTTGGGGGCAACTTTGCCACTAATGTGATGACACTGCAGAACAAATACTGAAATTCAGTAGGCTATTTTACTCCTAACCTTTAATGATACAGGTTCATAGGTTCATAGGTGTGTACTAGGCTAATTGCCCTGGAGCCTTTACAACCCTAGCCCATAGGATTACCCTAGCATCATGCCACCCGACCTTAGTTCCCAGTGTCTCTGTCAAGTAGAGCCACTGGAGTGATCCCCAGGGTGAATTTTCTATTTCCCATCCACTCATCAAGATTTCTCTTGAAGAGGGCCAGTGAAGTGCTCTGCTTGACCTGTATGGGAAGTCTATTCCAGAGCATGGGCATTCTCTGGGTTATGAACCTGTCCCTCCAGCACGTTCTGTTGATTGTGGTAATGAGGTTGAGGTCTCTGAAGCATGTTGTGTGGAGGGATTGGGATTTCTTTAGATGTAGCACTTCTAACAGAGCTGGGTCAGACATGGCTCTGTAAGTCAAGTAGAGATTGCCTCTAAGCAGGTGATATGAGACAGAGAATAGTTGGTACCTTCCGCGGTGGTGCAGCAGTAGCGTTGTTGCCTCACAGCAAGAGGTTCTCTCATTCTATTCTTGGCTGGAGTGCGGGGAGTGCCTTCTGTGTGGAGTCTGCATGTCCTCCCCTTGATTGGGTAGGTGTTTGAAAGACGTGTAAATGGGCATGCCTTCGGTGAAGGTTGAACGTCGAGCTGGCACCTCTGCGTTAGTGAAAAGCTACTGCCAATCATTAGTGGACCGGAGTTCCGCTGTGGCGACCCCTAACCGGGAAAAGCTGAAAGACAAACAACAACAACAACAACAACAACAACATGAGACAGAGAACAGCTGGAGTTTCTTTGAGTCTGTCCATATAGGACAAGTTTTTAAGGCCTAGGATCCTCTTTGTGAGGTACTTTTGTGGCATCTCCAGTTGTTGCAGGTGTCTAATGAGGTACATGTCAAATGGCGCATTGTACTTGATGATTGGCCTAATGATGGAAGAGTAGAGGGAGACAATGACCTCTTTCTTCCTGGATGCAAAACCCTTAGTAATGTGATGTGCCACAAATAAGGACTTTCTGACCACAGTGGCAATGTGGTGGTCAAAAGAGAGGTTGCTGTCAACCTGTGTTCCCAGATCTCTTATAACACCTTCTGTGTTCAGTGGACTACCATTGATGTGATAATTCAAGGGAACCGGGTTTTCCCCAAGGAAGATGATGACACATTTTTTGGCATTGAGCTTAAGGCCATGGTTCTGACACCAGTTGTTGGTCTCAGTGAGGCCTTTCTGTAGGATGTCAACATCACTTGGGGAGTTAATAATAGCTCCCAACTAGCAATCGCCTGCAAACTTTGTCAGCCAGAGTCCCTTCGTGTTGGCCTTGACTTCAGAGAAGTAGATACCAAACAGGAGAGGACCCAGGACTGAACCCTGTGGGATTCCACTCGGGAATGGTCTCCAGTCTGACTTGGAGTCAGCTGCTTTCACACAGTGGGTTCCATCTGTGAGCCAGTTTCCAACCCACCTAGTGATATAGGGGTTGATTCCTAGCTTAGTGACTTTTTCTATGATTCCTGAGTGGGGAATGGTATCAAAGGCCTTGGCCAGATCAAGGTAGGCTGTATGAACCACCTTGCCTTCATCCACACCTCTGTTGACTGATTCAAAGAAGTTGACCAAGTTGAGCAGGCATGATCTACCCTTCACAAAACCAAACTGTGTGATATCCAGAGTTTGGAGATTCTCTACATCCTTGTTTATTAGGTCCATGATGATGCGGTCCATAGCTTTGCATATCCATCTCGTCAGGCTAATGGGGCGATAGTTCCCAGGGTCTGTAGTCGCTCCTCCATTGTGGAGAGGGATAACTGTAGCAGTGTGCTATTTGGTAGGAATAAAGCCTGAGGTGAGGCTGTGAATGAACAGGGCACACAGGTGAGGTGCCAGTTCACTCTGTAGTTCATGTAGAACACAGCCAGGGATATTGTCATGTCCCATAGAAGCTGTATTCTTGGCCTTGGACAGTGCTGTCTTAACCTGTGCAGCAGTAATACTGGGTGCCTGACAATCTACTGGTTTTGTGATTGGTCCATTGTGGGGTGAAAGAGGGGTGAAGTTGGCACTGAATCTTTCGACCAGTATATTGGCAATATCTGTTGGCTCTTTATAGGAGGGACCATTGTGCAGTAGCTCAGAACAAATATGGGTACTGCCGTGGAGATTCTTTACATAACTATAGAAGGCCTTGCGGTTGTCTTTACTATCTGCTGCAATTCTATTTTCATAGCTAGCATTAGAGGATTTGATGAGGGATCTCAACTTTTTGTTTAGGCTGATAAGGGAGTTTTTCCAGTCTTGGGAATTCCGCATCAGTTTCCTCCTTCTGTTGTAGAGTTTGTTTATGGAGGGGACCACCAGATTAACTTCCTGTTTTTGGACGAGAGTGTCTTGGTTCTATTGGGTATGGCGAGATCCATGCATTTGTGTATGTATTCGTACAGTGCATTGGTGTATGATTCGGCAGTCATGCAACTATTCTCTATTTGCATGGGTGCCGTGAAGTTAGCCACTTTTGTTTTTAGGAGCCCAAAATTAGCTTTGGAGAAGTTTTTCATGGTGGTTACCTTTGCAGGGGGTGGGGGGTGGAAGGGATGTGAATTTCCAAGGTGATTAGTTTGTGGTCGGATCTAACCATTGGTGTAGAGCAACAGTCGCCCATGTTAGAAATGACCAGGTCATGGATGTTGCTACCTCTAGTGGGGGCAAGAACGAGCTGGTCCAGGGCATTAGAATTAATGAATTCCAGGAAACGTTGGGCAAGTGTATTGGTACATGAGTAGTTTTCCTAGTTAATGGAGGGGTATTTGAAGTCACCCTGTACTGTCCCAGATAGATTAAATTGGAAGCTATGTACTTATCATAACTTAGCATCTGTGTTGTCCATTTTCATTCTTTTTCACTGATGGATTATGGGTCACATTTCCAAGACTTGGAACCAAATCTTGAGCTCCTTCATCTACACATAATGCTCTACTCCATCCCCAACACCTCAGATTGGGATTGTTGCCTTACTGCCCACTGTGATATAGAGACAGGACAGACATAAGAAAAGATTTAGGCTCAAACTTAGAACCTGAGGGTCCCATTATCATCCAAAGATCATTCTAGGAGAGACAAGGTCGAGGGATGGCTGGGAGTGAAGGTGAGGAAGAATGAAAATTGACAACACAGATGCCAAGTTATGGTAAGGACATAACTTCTAAATCTGATGTTGTCCTTTTCATTCTTCCTCACAGTCCCCAGCTACATAACTCTTTGGAGGCCCTCAAGGAAGGATATGCAGGAGGACTGTCGAACCAAAGGAAGCTCTACTTCTGGAGACAAAGTCCAATTTGTAATGTGTAGAAAAGGTATGAGTCTTTGACCAAGTGACTGCAGTGCAAATATCATCAATAGAAATTCTAGAAGAAAAAGGCAGATGAAGTAACCATGGATCTGGTGGAGTGGGACCTAGGAAGACGAGGCATCTCCAAACCTTTTTGAGAATAAATCATAAAAATACAGTCAATAATCCATTTGGCCAGAGTAACTTTGGAAACTGCTTGACCCAAGCGGTTAGGAGAAAAAGATACAAACAGTTGATCAGACATCCTGTACTGCTTTGTTCTGTGAAGATAAAAAACGCAGTTGTCTTTGAACATCAAGAAGATGTAACATGTATTCACCCTTATTAGTAAAGTTTGGAAAGAAAACTGGAAGTTGAATGGACTGATTAATGTTAGTCTCCATAACTACTTTAGGCATAAAGGAAGGATTGGTTTACAGAGGTACCCTGTCTTTATGAAAGATAATGTAAGGAGGCCTAGTTAATAAGATCTGGAATTCAGAAATTCTTTTTGCTGAGGTGATAGCTACCAAAATGATTGTTTTCAATGACAGAAATTTCATATTGAAACTGTTTGCTGGTTCAAAGGGTTTCTGGGTCAATCCCTGGAGGACTAAGGTAAGGTCCCAAGGAGGAGAAGGATCTTTTATTGGAGATATAAGAAGGAAAATTCCCTTCATGAAAGCTTTACATAGTCTGGAAGTTGACAGAGAAATGGAATCGTTACTGGCATGGAAGTTGGATATGGCTGCTAAGTGAAGTGTAATAGTAGAAAAGCTAGCTCCTTCTCTTAAAAGAGTAGTGAGAAAAAGAAGAATGGCTGAAGTAGGAGCTGAAAAAGGGTCAATATTCGTTTTAGAAGCCCATATACAGAATCGTTTTCATTTGCTTTTGTAAACCTTCTTCGTGGAGGCCATCTGGGAGTATAAGATAATGTCCCAATCTGGGGATGCGAACATGGATCATCTTATTATCACTGGAAGTGGCGAAACCATGGGATAAACTTGAGGGTGTGGAGATTGGGATGTTGGATTTGTGACGGGTGAGATAGGAGATCCTGATTGGGCTCCAGCATCTATGAAGGATATTTCAGGTGAGACCAGAGAAAGGGGGACCATGCTTGTCAAGGCCAGAAGGGGGCAATGAGGATGACTGAGCTCTTCAGCCTGCTTGCTTTCTGTACAAATGTTGGGATCAGTGGTAGAGGGTGGTATGCATAGAGGAGACCCGAGGGCCAATTGTGAACCAGCGCATCCCATTGTGACTTCCCCAGAGGGGATCAGAGCAAACTTTCTGCTGCACTTGTTGATGAGAAGAGAGGCAAACAGATTGCAGCAGGGCTGGCCCCAATGGCTGAAAATCATGTTTACTACTGAAGAATGAGGGGCCACTCATGAGGAATCAGAATGGACTTGCTGAGTCAGTCTGTCAGCGTGCTGGTTTTCCCCAGTATGTGTGCTGCAATTAGAAAGTAGTCTGAAGAGCTCACCCATTCCCAGACCCTCATGGCCTCTCTGCACAATGGGTAGGAATTGGTTCCTTTTTTTTTTGTTGATGAACTAGACTACAGACATGTGTTGTCCATGTGTACTGCAACAGTCCCTAGGGGGAGAACATCCTGAAAGGCTTGCAACATTAGGAGAACTGCACTCAGCTCTAGGACACTGATATGCAGCTTGGTCTCTGAGGAGGACTACATGCCTTGAACTATCTTTCCCTTGAAATGCCCCTCCCACCCCAGTTGGGAAGTGTCTGTGGTCACTGTGGCTATAGGGGGAGGAAGAGAGAGCAGTCTGCCCAAAAACAGGTTGTCTGACTGTATCCACCATTGGATATGACATTTGCAAGTTGGAGCCAGTTTTTGGGAAGAGATAGAGGCTAGTAAAGAATAGACCACTCTACCACCAAGGTCCACTGAAGAACACTCATGAAGAATCTTGCTAAAGTGACCAGAATTATGGCAGCTAACACTGATCCAAGAGCTTGTAACACTAGTTTAGTTGGAGGTGATGGACAAGACAGTAAGTCCCACACTTGAGTTCTCAGAAATGTGATAGGGCGAAGAGGTAATGAAGCCACTAGAGTCATAGTATCCAGTTAGGTGCCTATAAACTCTACAGACTGTACAGGAGTCAGGTTGGATTTGGCAAGATTTATCATAATGCCTAGGGAGTTGGAGATCTGAAACAAGAAATCCCTGGCTTATAGAAGTTGATGCCTGGTTGGGGTGGTAAGGAGCCAATCATCAAAATAGGGAAACACTTGAAATCCTTTGAGCCTCAGGTGAGCCTCCCCAACTGCCATGCATTTGGTGAACACCTGGGGGGCTGTAGTGAGTCCAAAGGACTGTGCCCTGAATTGGAAAACTCCCAGCCAAAAGTGAAGGTGTCTCACAAGTTAGTGCTAGGCTAACTGCCCTTGTGAGTCATTATAAGCCTAGCCAATTAACCCATGTGAGAATCAAACCCTGCACCTTTTATCTGTAAGGCAAATATCTTAATCATTATGCCAACCTCCCTCTAAAAGTTCGACTTGTATCAAAATTATGTCACCCCAGATAGGGCTCAAACCCACAATCCCTGGCTTAGGAGGCCAATGCCTTATTCATTAGGCATCTCCTGGAGCACCTGTCTATTTTGATGGATAGTATGCATCCTGGAGATCCACAGAGCACATCTAATCATCCTTATGCAGAAGAGACAGGATGGACTGAACCATAACCATCCACAACTTTGACTTCTTTGCATACTGACTCAGACAGTTTAAATCCAAAATTGGTCTTAGGTCTCCTGTATTCTTTGGTACCAGAAAGAAGTGGAGTAAGTTCTGAATCCTATTTGTTCGGTTGGGACCTCCTGGATGACTCTTTCTTGTAGCAGCTTTTGAACTTCTTGAGCTGCACACTCCCTCTGACTGTTTGAAATGTCAGGGAGTTTCCTCTTTGGCACAATAGGTGGAAGGGAAAAGGGAATGTAGTAACCTCTGGATATTATGCTTAGCACCCATATGTTGTTTGTAAGATTTGTCCAGGCATCTAGGTGCAGGGAAACATGACTCCTGACTGCATCCAGAGATGGACAGTTCAGCAGCATCTCAGGAGCACTGATAGGGCCTGTCAGAGAAGGAGTCTCTGAAGTCCTAGTTCTGTGGACCCCCTCTGCCTCTGGGGTGACTTTTACCATTGATACCTCCTCCTCTGCCTCTGGAGGAAGTGTCCCTGTGCGTGTCTTGAAAAGGCACTTGAGATTTCCAGTACCATGTTTTCTTCTCATCTCGCTGGTTTCTAGAAAACATCTGTTGAAGGGTAAAAAACTTGATTCCCATGGCAGACAGGGTCTTTCCTTCCTGCTCACTGTGGGTAAGTGCATCTTTCACTAATGGCCCAAACAAAGAGGAGCTATCAAAGGGGGCATTAACAAAAGACACCTTGATGGGTTCCGCAAAGTTGCATAGCCTCAACCAGGCAGGTCTCCTTACGGCTATGCCTGAACTGGCTCATGAGGTACCCTCCACTGTATGGGAGATCAACCTCATTGATGAATTAGCAATAGATGACAGAGTAGCCAGTTGAGGAGAGACCCTATTGAGATCGTCCACCAACATGGTCTCAGTGCGAGGGTTTGAAAGCTCCTTGAGCAAATCTCTCTGCAAGCAGGTGAAATGTGCCAGGTAATTTCATGACCACAGTGCAAATGTGGTTGAGGCATAGATGTGCTTTTATAATCTGTCCATCGCTCTCCACTCCCTGTTCAGTGGATGGACTGAGGAGCTCTGCACAGCTAACTCCTTTTTAGTGGCTGCCTCCACAGCTATGGCATCAACCGGGACACCCTTACTCCAATGGCTTCTATCTGATGAGGGGACTAGAAATTTATCCAGGCATTTGGGGAGGGCGCGACAGTGTCCGGTTCCTTCCATGCCCGGTGAGAAACTAAGTCAATAAGTTCAGCTGCTGGGGGGGGGGGGGGTCACCCAAGACATAGATAGGCCTACCCCAAAAGACTCCAAAAACACTGACTCCTCAGAAGAAGGAGGTTGGGAAGTCCAGCCACCCTTCTGCTTAAGGATTTCCAGGATGTCTCCAACGGAGATGTCATCAGGTGGTGATCGAGAGGAACCTTCTCCTTCATCTAAGTCAGTGTCCTCAGTGAGAGACTCCATCTGGGCACCAATGTGCCTCTTTTTGCATAGCTCATTCCATGGTACATCCTCCATGGGGTGGTCAGGGGAGGTATTGGAAGAATGGGGAAATCCCTCTGGGGAATGAGTGTGGAGGCTTCCCAGGATAGGCTGACATAAAAGAGCAGGGATGATGGGCTCAGTGCTTGGACCCAATGTGAGTTGAGTAGTAGGATCCAAGATGCTAGAGGAGGGATCTCTATGCAAAGAAAAGGCCCTTTCTACTACCTGGAAGGCTGACAGGCCCAGGGAAATCCCTCCCAGCCTCTCTGGGGCTGAGGCAGCTTAGGATGAAAGGTCAGGGCCCACCCCAGATCCAAGTCCCCCAGAAAGAATTGGACCTGAGCTGTCAAGAGTTGAGGCATCGAGAGGAAGAGACAGATTTGACAATGTTGGACCTGAACCCAACCTCCTGGACCTGGCACCAGCCTCTTGGATCCAAGACCCGCTCTGATCCACTGGCACTGGAGCAGGGCTGGTCAGGGAATCCATTGGAGTAGAGGGAGGAGGCTTCCTTGGATCCAATGCTGACTCTCTCGGGTATTTTAGATCCTGGGTCTCTGAAACCACTGGTTGGATAGAAAAAGAAGACTGTAAAGGCTGGGAGGGTGCACTTACGGATCCAAGAGGAAATGTAGCTGGCAATACCCCCATCTGAATCGCAACCCTAAGGAATTTCTGTATCAACCTGTCCATATTGGTCTCTGTCAAGCTCCTAGAGGATCTGGAAGAAGCTGAAGAAGCAGGTCTGGAAGGTTTGGTCGATGTTTGAAACAATTTGGGAGGCAAGGCAGGTGAGACAGGTTTCAGTGGAAAATTTGGAGATCAGTTCCTAACTGTTGGATCCGAGGGTTGGGAATCTGACACTGAAGTCAGTGGAAGAGGGAAACCAGTTGTAGTGATAACCTCCATCGTATCTAAAGAGGTCTGTGGATCCAAGCAGGTGTAATACTGTTTGGATTCGTAGAAGTCAGATCCAAAGTTCTCTGAAGCTACTCAGGAGGCTCCAACAAAGCCCTTGGAGACACAGAGAGAACTTGCTTCTTAGATTCTTTGGAGGCATGAGCTTTGGAGGGGATTTGAGCCCCAGAGGAGCAAGGAGAAGCAGGGTTTAAACCTTTAAGGAATAGTTTATAGCACCTGTCTAAAAGGGCTCAAGGATTCAAGGAGGTGCATATCTTACACTGGAACTTCAAATATTCTGGCCCCAAGCAGCAGACGCACTTCTTGTGGGCATCTGAATTGGAAATTTTATGCCCACAAGAAGTGTATCTTTTAAATCCTGTTGGTTTCTCTGATATTTTAAATAATGAAAGACCCCACTGACTAGAAAAGAAGACTGTCCACTCTAAGTGAAAAGTACAGTTGTGTACACTTACCATAAATGTAGATGTTCAAGTGTATTCACTGTTGCAATCATCATATTTGGGTTATCTGCTTGCTGTAGCCCTCAGTCTGCCTGATTATCAAAGTCTTGGGTCCTGTATTGGTTGCTGTCTCATGTTCCATGACATCAGGTAGTCAGGGGTATAAAGCATGCATCCAACGCTATTACATCAGTGTTTCTTGCCCCAGATGTGAGGTGCCCCCATAATGGGAAGCAATTATATACAAGGTTACACCTCCAACAAAAAAGCAAATACACCAGAAAGCTTTAAGCATAGTAAACAAGAATAGAGGTATAGCTAATAGAAGTCAGGGGGCTGGAGGGTGGGTAACCAGGACTGCAACAGTGAATACACTCGAACATCTACATTTATGGTATGTGTACACAACTGTACTATGTTCTTCATGTTTCACTGTTGCAGTCATCACATTTGGATAGATTCCCAAAGCTAAGGATGGGAGGAGGAAATTAGATAGCATTAGGATCAGCTATAAGGCCCTGCAAGACTGCAGTGGCAAAGCCAGCTCTGGATTTAGAAAAAATTGGCAAGTGGTAATTCTTGGTGAAGGTATGTATAGAACTCCAGGTAGCAGCTTCTAGGATGCCCCTGGTAGGGACACCTCTGAGACAGACTGTAGAGGTAGATGCAGCCCTGGTTGAATGTGGTCTTATCCCCTGTGGGGTAGGTTTTCCATGGTGCTTATAGCAAAAATTAATGCAATGGCCTATCCACTTAGAAATTCTTTGTTTTGAAATGGCCTTCCCCTCTGCCCCTGCAGCAAATGCAACCAGCAGCTGTTCAGATTTCCTGAGAGGTTTAGTCCTGTCCAAGTAAAATCTAAGTTGTCTGTGCATGTCCAAGGAGTGCAGTATCCGTTCCCCTTTGTTCTGTGGATTAGAAAAGAAGGTTGGCAAATTAATGGACTGATTAAGCGCCACACTGGATAAATACCTTGGGCATGAAGGAGGGATTGGTCCTGAGGGACACCCTGTCCACATGAAAGATGATGAAAGGCTCCACTGCTATGAGGGTCTGTAATTCAGACACCCTTCTTGCTGAAGTGATGGCTAAAAGAAAGGCTGTTTTCCAAGAAAGGAATTTCAACTCTGCATTTGCAGCTGGCTCAAAAGGAGGCAGAGTGAGCTTTTCCAATACAAAGTTAAGGTCCCAAGCTGGAGTAGGGGCTCACCTGGGTGGTCTTAAGTTTTTGGCCCCTCTGAGGAACTGCTTCAGCAATGGATGAGAGAAGAGGGGTGGTTCTGTATTGTAATAAGCTGAAATGGCTGAGGCATGAATTTTGATGGAGGAAAAGGAAAGGCCCTTGTGAAGTATCTCAGTTAAGTATTGAAGAATCTGAGTTAAATTGGGTGCTGCTGTGCCCATCCCCTGAGTTTGGCTCCAGGAACAGAATATTTTCTATTTTTCAGCATAGGATTTTCTAGTACTAGGCCTCCTTGCCTCCAGAATGACATCCATCACTTGCTTACTGAGGGACGGTAATGGAGCGATCAGGTAATTTGCCAGGCTTCCAGGTTCAGGGTTTGAAGCTGTGGGTGCAGAATCTAGCCCTCCTGCTGGGACAGCAGGGTAGGGGTCTGAGGCAGGTGCCATGGTGCCAGCAGTGACACGCTGCGCAAGAGGGGGTACCAGTGTTGGCATGGCCAGTCTGGTACAATCAGTATTGTCCTTGGTTTGGCCTGTTTGATCTTTAGTAGTACCTTGGAGAGGAGAGGCAGAGGGGTGAAGGACAGGGCATCCACTTTCCAAGCTTGTTTGTTGGGAGTCCTTGTGCAGAATTTGTCCAAATGGTAGTTCTGGGGGGAGGCAAACGGGTCTATCTCTGGGCTCCCCCATTTGTTTCTCAACATGTTGAATATCTTTGGTTCCAGTTTCCGCTCATGTGGGTCCATGACATTTCTGCTTAGTTCATTTGCCAGTGTATTTAGCTTTCCTGGCAGGGATTGAGCCTGTAGGTGCACTTGGTAGCTCAAGGCTGTGTTCCACAGAGCCATGGCTAGTCTGCAGAGAGAGTATGAGTGGGTTCCCCCCTGCTTGTTTATGTACAACATAACAGTGGTGTCCATCTTTACCAATAAATGTCCTGGAAGAATGTGGTCCTTGAAGGCTGTCAGAGCATTCTGTACAACTAACATTTCTTTTTGATTGATTTGCAGGTGCATTGACTTGGGTTCCATTTGCCCTGAATGCACTTCCCTGCCAAGTGAGTCCCCCCATGCATAGTCTGATGCGTCTGTTTTTAGGGTTTGGGCGGCAGGGGGTAGAGTGAATGGCAGTCCCTTGTTTTGGTGGCAGGCCTCTGCCCACCAAAGGAACTCTCTCTGTAGACAAGGTATGATAGGAATCATTGATTCTAGATCCTGAGAATGTTGACACCATAGGCTTTTTAGATACTATTGTAGTTTCCTCATATGCAGTCTTGCATATGGAATTAGTAGAATGCAGGAGGCCATGCAGGAGGCCATGAACTCCAGGGCTTGCAGTATTTTACTTGCAGATAGTTGGGTCTTTGTGGCCAATAGTTTAAAGTAGTCTGTCAAATGAACTTGTTTCTCTGGCGTGAGGTAGGCCATCTGGGAAGTTGTATTCAAGCTTGCTCCCAGGAATACAATTTGTTGGCAGGGTACAAGATGTGATTTCTTTTCGCTTATGGTGTACCCCAGATAAGTTAGCAATTTCTTTACAAATGCCAGATGATTTAACAGTATGTCCTGGCTTTCTGCCTGAATTAGACAATCGTCCAGGTATGGGTATATTTGAATATTTCTTTGCCTGCAAAATGCAATGACTGGAGCTAAGTACTTTGTGAATACCATGGGCGCAGTAGATAAGCCAAAGGGCAGTGCAGAGAACTGATAGTGCATTTAGCCTGCTTTGAAGCGTAGGTATCTTCTGCAAGATTCCCTTATTGGGATGTGCAGGTAGGCTTCCTTTAAATCCTGTGTTGTCAACCAGGCATCTTTGCCTAGCAAAGGAAGCAGCTGATGAAGAGGTAGCATCTTCAATTTTGGGATCACCAAAAATGTGTTTAGGATAGACAGGTCCAGGATAGGACTCCAGGAATTGTCTTTTCTGGGTACCAGAAAAAGTTTTGAGTAGAAATCTTGTCCCCATTCTTCTTCTGGGACAGGCTGAATAGCCCTGATGCTTACAAGAGAGAGAACTTGCTTTTGAGCCTCTGCCCACTGATTTGGGGTAGATCTGGCCAACCATTTGGGGTTGGTAAGAAGTGGAAGTGGAATCTGTATCCTTGGGAAACTATATTTAAAACCCATTTGTCCTGGGTAATGAGTTTCCAATTTTTTGCCTACAGGGCAATCTTTTCCCATAAAGGAACAGTCAGTTGTGCAGGGCTTGGAAGATTTTAAAGTTAAGTCATTGAAACAGTTTACCATAGGGGGGGAGTCTTACTACTCCCTGCTTTGGAAGTGGGAGCCTCCCACAGTCCTGTGAGTACCATGCCTGGGTGTTCTGCTGGTTCTGAGTTTGGACTGAGAAGGCCTGGAAGAGGCAGGAAAGGATCAATTCTTAGAGGGCAAATGCCTACTAAATCTGGGAGGCTGTACTTGCAGGAAATCTTTAACAGTTTGCATAGATTTAGCTTTTTCCTCTATCTTTTTAAGTACTTCTTCTGCTTTGTTGCCAAAAAGGCGGTCTTGGTTTAAGGGAGCATCCAGCAATTTAGCTTTAACGTGATCTGGCAAAGGCTGCTCCTTAAGCCAAGCATGCCTTCTAAGTACAGACCCAGTGACAGCAGCCCTGCAAAATGCCTCTAATGAATCAAAACCACATTGCAAAGTATGTTTTCCAACTTGTTCAGCAGAATGCATTAAATCCTGTAAATCTTTATTTTCAGCACAGTCAGGAATCAACAACATTTTCTGTTTAAGCAATCCAATAATATGCTGCTGATACTTTAACATATAAAACTGTCAGTTTAAGGCCCTAATAGCCAAGGTTGCTGAAGTATATACCTTCTTACCCCATCTATCCAGCACTCTGGAATCTCTATCAGAGGGGTAGGATTTTTGGCAGTAGTAGCCTTAATGCCCTTGGGTCCCTGTGAAATGGTCTCAGGATCCACAGAAGAACTTTTAAAGAGGAACTTGTGAGAGTCAGGAACCTTGTAATACCTATCAGGTTTTCTGGGAGCAGGCAGTTAAGAGTCAGGGGCCAGGCTTGATTCCGAGAAGGCATCATCAACAATGTCCAGTACAGGAGGGATAGCTAAAGGCCTGTGTTGGGGCAGGAGTAAGAAATCCCTAAGCCTCTTTTTGGAGTCAGAGTAATCCTGGCTTTCCCAGCGAAAATGCTCCCTAAGAGTATGCAAGATTTCACCAAAAGAGAAATCCTCCGGAGGGGAAGCAGAGGGAATGGAGTTCTCTGCATCAGAATCCTCATAGGTAGATAAGGGTAAATCCTGGTCATCAGAGGAAACAGAAATTTCAGAGTCCTGATCAGAAGAATCAGAAGGAAAATCAGTCCTAGGTCTCTTAGAGGGGGGAAAGGTGGCTTCCTCTGATTAGAGTAATAAGGTCTTCAGCTATTCTAATAATGTGTTTTTTAGGCATAGGGGCCTGACCATGTGGTCTGGGTGTCGGTTTTCTAGGCATGGATCGGGTTTTAGGCCTTGAAGAGGAAGATGGCATCGGTTTAATATGCAAGTCAGTAGGCCTGAATACACCCTCAGAAGCCGGTGCCTGCACAGCGGCTCCGGACCCATCCAAGGTAGAGACATCCACAAGTTCCACAGTTGAAGAAGCATCTCATGGCATGGGTCTCAGTAGAGGCCTGCGAATCTGATGTAGCGGAAATCAGGGGCTGAAAAAGCGCCTCACTGAGTACTGGTGAACTGGTGACTAGCTTAGGAGACGCTTCATTGGCAGCTTTGGACCTAAGCGGTCTGTCTCTGTCTTTATCTTTGCATTTTTTTGGAATGTTGGTAGTCGGTTGGCTTACCGAAACCATTGCTGGATAATTGAACCAAGTGCCAAAATATTTAGAAGCGTAAATAAACCGACGATGAATAGTTCGAGGTTTGAATAAGGCACAAAACTGACAGTGAGGTACGTCGTGGTCAGGGCCTAGGCAAGGAATACAGTATGAATGAAAATCTTTAGGAGATATTTGCTTTCCGCAAGAAATACAATTGTTAACTTTTACTGACATTGGTTTAGAGCAAGAAAAAGGTTCCCCAATGGGGTACTTAGCTTAGTTGAAGACTTCAGTTCTGAAACTCGAAAACGAAAGTTTCAGGAGTCGGCCGACCGGCACTTGAGAACTGCTTCTGCTTCGGGTACCGCACGGCAAGAAAGACTGATGTAATGGCATCGGCTGCATGCTTTATACCCCTGACTACCTGACGTCATGGAAGATGAGATAACAACTGACGCAGGACCCAAGACTTTGATGATCAGGCCAACTGAGGGCTATTGCAAGCAGATAACCCAAATGTGATGACTGCAACAGTGAAACACGAAGAACATCACAGTCGCACACACTGAGAAATTAAGCAATAGTTCAAAAAGATTCTTTCTTTTTTTTTTTTTTTTACAGCTATAAACACCTATAAACAAGTATTAGCAAAATTACAGAGAGTACTAGCGGGCACAAGAGGAAACAGAATAGGAGGGATAGAATAATAAATCCTAATGCCTGCGAAAGCTAGTAAAAGTCAAGAGGTAGGAAAAAGAGAGATGACTAACTTTAAAGCTATAAGAATAGCTATAAAGCAGAAAATAATCCACAAAACACTTTTTCTCTTACAGCCCGAGATTCTGAACCACATCTTGTCGCAATGGTGGCAAACAAGATCTGAGTAGATGGGGATGGATTAGAGCATTATGGGTAGCGGGTGGAGCTCGAGATTAGGTTTCAAGTCTTGGAAATGCGCCTGAGTCAGATCCGAGGGTTGGATCCGTAACCCATCAGTGAGGAAGGATGAAAAGGACAACATCAGATCCAGCATTTTCCAGAATCACCTTGCATCAGAGGAAGAAATGCTACACCTCAAGATTTGGTAAAAAAAATGGATCACAACATAATGGTTAATGTGTTTACTTCACAAACACAAGTTACAGGGTTTGAGTCTCATATTTAATCACTGACTAATAGTTGGCAAGGCATCTAATAGTCTGCACACTGGTTACCTAAGATTTGCTTATGATCAAGCACAAACATGAAAGCTACCATTTTTATAAAGTAAATAAAGATGTCACCTGGGCCCCCAAATTAAAATTATCATGAAAAAGTATTTTCCTACAAAAGCACTTCTGTATCCAGACCTATGACTAACCATGTTTTCTGATAACTGTAAGCTGGGTATCTTTGTTCATTCCCCCTTAATACCTACCCCTACAACAAGAATGAATTCTTATAAACCAATGGTGCACTGAAAAGGGGATAAAATTAAATGCAAAAAAAGTGCACTGTTGTCAAATTTGGTAAACATCTCTTGTCTATAACTACAGTATGGTTAGTACTCCCTACTCAAAACTGACTGACTGATTCAGGGATCTTGGCAACTTGGCTGATAACTCCTTCTCCTCAGTTGTTCAGGAATCTTTGTTTAGCACAACTGATTTCTAACTGAATCTTTTCCAGGTCAAAAGCAGTTATTGTCCTGCATAAATTATCTGTGATTAGATGTATAATACAGTACAATTCCTCATTCAGCATGTACCTATTCAGACATATCACAAAGCTAAAAAGACCGCAGTGGTCCCAAATCAAACAAATTACTGGTCTAAAGACCCCTTTCTGCAAAGATAGGTTTGAAGCCCTGTCACTATACTTAGCCCCTCCTAGACTCCTGTGTGAATATTTATACCTTACATTCCTATACTTTACATTCCATGCCATTAAGGACTCAACTGCCCTTAAGCTAAAGCTACTCTGCAAGACAAACAACACTACAAACACTCAAACTATGGATTTAAATCCCCACCAACACACAGGTAAAACATACTGATATGTTAAAGGGACATATATATTACCCAGTGTCTATGCCATCTGACCTCTCCAACTATAGACCAATCGCCATTCTCTCACCACTAACCAAAATCTTAGAAAAATACCAGCAAATCCTAGACTACTTCCTTAAAAACAACCTTCTTTCCAACACTTAACATGGTTTTCGACCTACACACAGTACCAATACAGCCCTTATAAGTTTCACAAACACCATAAATCTTCTCAAAAATAATGGTCAACTTGTCTCATCTACCTTTCTTGAGATGTCAAAAGCCTATGACACAGTATCACACCAAAAACTTCTCAACAAACTTGCCTCGTACAATACCAGTACAATATCCTTATACTGCTTGTATAGCTATCTCTCTAACCGTCAACAAGCCACTAAATGGTGGAGGGGCGTGGCCAAGGATGAACACAGGATAGCAGCAGATTTCTTCAGCTCCACCAATTTCACTACATTGACAGGAATTAATTACTTAAAAAATTAATTCTTGAAGTAATTTTCTTTCTAAATATGTTTGTTTTATATAGTTCTTGAACTATAGCTAAAAAAGAAAGGAAATCTTAATAATATTCCTGTCAGAAATTACTTTGGAAATTTTCCTGTCAGTTTATCAGTCTGAAATGAGTTCCAGTAAGACAAATTCTCAAGACTCCAGCATCAAGAAAGAACTTCAGTCTCTGATAATTATAGTCCAGCAACTTACTGCTAAGATGGATAAAATGGATACTAAAATAGACACTTTCATAGAAACACTACAAAACAAATAGACTTGTTACATATGGACCTGCAACAACAGAAGATCCAGATGACAGGCATAGAAGAAGCTGTGAATGACATGGAAAATAAAATACAAGAACAGGAAATCAACATTGAGTTTCTGCTGAAACAAAATACACATTTACAAACAAAGCTGGATGTCCTGGAAAATAGATCTAGGCAATAACATTAGGATTTTTGGACTGCCAGAAAATATTGAAGGTAACAATATTACTTCTTTTTAACAACATGGCTCCCTAAAACTTTAGATTTACCAGAAGCATTCTCTTTTGGTATCGAAGAGCACATAGATCTATAGCTAATACTAACTCTAACAAAACTATCCTAGATCAGTTATAGTTAGATTTCTATCATCTTTGATAAAGAGATGGTTCTTAAATCTGCTTGGGCTAAAGCTCCTGTTAAGTTTAATGAGACAACTGTGCGTTTTGACAATGACTATTCTTCCATGGTAATTGCTAAAAGAAAAGTTTTTCTGCCACTAATAAGGGAGCTTAAAAGCACAGTTTAAAACATACCTTCTGTTTCCTGCCAAGCTTAAAATCTTCCTTCCTGATGGTCCTAAGGTCTTCGATGATTTAGACTCTGCTTTACTGTTTGTCAAAGAAAAAGGATTTTGGATAAAATAGAAGAAATGGAATGGGCTAGTTCTTCATTAAAGAGATTGGCAAATGAAGCTTCCTGGAAGACTTCAGAGAAGAAGAAGAGACTAAAAACAAATGATTTGTTATATGTTTTTCTCTCTCATCATTTTAGTTCATTATTAATCTTTTTGAATATAGTTCCTGCATTTCCAGAAAGCCACAAATATTTTGGAAAAGATTTAATCAAAGTTATTCTCTATGTGCAAAGAAATGTTTTGTTTCATAACCAGTCAAAATGCCTGAGGATTTAATGGCAGGCTGTGACTCGATTTGTTTTTCTTTCTGAAAAAAGTAAGGTTAGTAATTTGATACATTTTTTTATCTTTACCTTTTTTTTCCCTTCTTCTTTTATTATTTTCTTTGTTTAAACAATGACATTCTATTTAGATTATGCAGTGGGTAAAGGGTGGGGGAGGGCAGGAGAGAACAGTAATGAAAATATCATTAATAGAATAATAACATATTTATTTCTTGTAAAAGTTTATAAGTTCTTCAAATGCTATTTCTAATTATACTTTCTTGATTATACTGCTTATGCTTGTTTGTAAATAATCTGTCATGCTTTAACTAATAATAATCAGAACTAAATAAGAGTAAATAATATGTTTTATTTTTAACTCTATTAATATAAACAGTAAGTAACATTCCATTGTATATACTTCTTACAGCTTTCTCTTACATTTTTTATTTCTGCCTCACTCCCTTTTATTTTCTACTCTCTTTTCTTTTCTTTATTAATATATAGAAATGCTTTAGACTGTGTGGGCACAGTGAATAATAGGATTTGTATGAAAATTGAGTTGGGAGAAGAATGCTGAGTTTTATTGCTTGTTGGTAATTTTGAGTTTAATTTCACTTGCATAGAGGCTGTGATGATCTGTGGAATACATTGTGGAGGTTCTGTCATGTTTAGATGCATTTACACTGCTAAATGAATGTTTGTCACTAGTTTTTAATAAGTTTCCCGCCAAAATGTTAAGAGAGACAATCTGGGATGTGGGCTGTCTTATGCACAATGTCATTGAGTTACCTCAGAATCTTCAAATCACAGAATTCTCACAGAGAAACTGAAAGCAGTTAGTATAAACATTGACAAGGTTATCACACTGACACACCACAGATTCAGGAAAAATACTCTGTTCATAAAATATGTCAGTTATAATGAGTTTAAATGATGTAGTTTCTTGTAGTAAGTAAATGTCTTATTTTAGAAGGCATAAAAAATGAAACATTTATTTAAATGTTTTTGAAAATCTACTTAACAGTAGCATAATAATCTGTGTTAAAAATTTGTGTTCCAAACATATACTTTACTATAACTCATTTAATTCATCTGATTGACAAACATAAATAATCTTATAACTCTATTCTGGAAGAAATGTCATGTGATATATTTTAAAGCAGTAGGTTAGCATGATTGTAAAATCTGGTTACCAATATGTGTTTGCTGTGCATTATTTTGTATAAAGCAGACAGATTTATTCCAGGGACAGCAAGTAGGATAGTGCTCTACTAACACACAACTCAGTGAGATCAGATATATATATATATATATATATATATATATATATATGTGTGTGTGTGTGTGTATGTATGTGTGTGTGTGTGTGAGTGTGATGGCTTTTTTTTCCTGAGAATCTGCATAACTATCCAATATGATTTATAATAATTTCTATGAATACAATATTTTACTCTATTGACAAAATGAATGTTTGCCACAAGTTTTAATAAGTTTCCCGCCAAAATGTTAAGGGAGACAATCTGGGATGTGGGCTGTCTCATGCATAGTGTCCATGAGTTTCCTCAGAAGCTTCACTCACAGAATTTTCACAGAGAAACTGAAAGCAGTTAGTATAAACATTGACAAGGTTATCACACTGACACACCACAGATTCAGGAAAAATACTCTATTCATAAAATATGTCAGTTATGATGAGTTTGGATGATGTAGTTTCTTGTAGCAAGTAAATATCTTATTTTAGAAGGCATAGAAAATGAAACATTTATTTAAATGTTTTTGAAAATCTACTTAACAGTAGCATAATAATCTGTGTTAAAAACTTGTGTCCCAAACATATACTTTACTATAACTCATTTAATTCATCTGATTGGCAAGCATACATAATCTTATAACTCTATTCTGGAAGAAATGTCATGTGATATATTTTAAAGCAGTAGGTTAGCATGATTGTAAAATCTGGTTACTAATATGTGTTTGCTGTGCATTCTTTTGTATAAAGCAGACAGATTTATTCTAGGGACAGCAAGTAGGATAGTGCTCTACTAACACACAACTCAGTGAGATCAGATATATATATATATATGTGTGTGTGTGTGTGTGTGTGTGTGTGTGTGTATCTATGTATATATGTGTATGTGTATATGTATGTGTGTGTGTGTGTGTGTGTGTGTGTGTGTGTGTGTGTGTATATGTGTGTGTGTATCTGTATGTGTGTGTGTCTGTGTTTATGTGTGTGATGGCTTTTTTTTTTTTTTTTTTTTAGGTAATAACGTAGGTGTTTCTGAGAATCTGCATAACTATGCAATATGATTTATAATAATTTTTATGAATACAATATTTTACTCTATTGACAATAATGAGTTTAAGTAAATGCTCATATACAAACAATTCAAGATTTTTTGGAAGCTGTTGATAGAATTCACATGACAGAAAATAGATGCATCTTAATGCATGTAATGTCTGAATCATATTAGCCAAAGTTTTTGATTTAAATGAATGTTAGAACATAATTTTCTCTCCTCTTGATTTCTAACATTAAGATTATTTGAATGCTATTAGAATTCAAGTGTTATATATTACATAGATCTATATAATAGTATGAACAGTTTTAAAAAAAAAAAAAAAAAAAAAAGTTTATTTTAGTTTATATGATGCTGTTTTACCAAATGTGTAGTTTTGTCTTGATAGATAATTGAATTGAAAACTGTTAACCTCAGTTAAATATAACTAGTATTAAATTGATAAGGTGGTAGCTGAGGTACTGCTGCTTAGGGTAGGGGGTTAACTTGAGTAGTAAATACTGCTCTAAGTTGGAGTTTTCAACTCAGGCGGGATGCAAGGTTTAATCCTTACATTATTTTCACTTGTTCATTGTTATATGTATATAGTTTTGACATCCACAATATATTTTGTACACTCATTGTCACTACAAACAAAATTGAATCCTATACAAAATCCCATAAGAGATTTAATAAATACAGCTATATTTAAAGGTACACCTAAAAGAGGAGATGTAACATTATTTATCTTGTTATTTGTTATTTCGATCATAAGATTCTTGAGTTTTAAAAATGCCAAATGACATCTTTAAAATGAATTTCTTTAAACATTAATGGATTGAATAATCCGTGTAAAAGGGCAAGCCTAATAAGATACATTAATCTACACAAGGCCAATCTAGTCTTCCTGCAAGAAACCCATCTCTTGAAAAAAGATATTGATAAACTAGCCACTAATAAGTATGCAGTATTGGTTAGTTCAGAGCACACTCAGAAAAAAAAGAGGAGTGGCTATTTTATGGAATAAAAGTATGCCCATTCCTAAAACCATTAAGTCTTATCAGGATGACAAAGGAATGTTTTGTATGGTTACAATACAAATTAATGGGAAGACTTACACTTTAATTAATGTATACTGGATACCTGGAATTGGTATTAATACAGTGAAACATCATATTGATAAGATCATATCATTCTCTATAGGGGATATTATTTTATCTGGTGATTTTAATTGTATACTACATGAAAGTGATACTACCACTATAAAGAAAAGAAGAATTATATCTAATGCAAAACATTTAAATGATTTTGCTAATTCTTATCATTTGAATGATATTAATAATCAGATAGAGTCAAAATCATTAGCATACACCTTTTTTTCTAACAGATACAAAACTTATTCAAAAATAGATAGGGTCTTTATTTCTAACCAGATGGTAACAGATTTAATTAATTCCAAAATCATTTCATGTCCTATATCTGATCATAACTCAATTGTTTTTGAATTCATGATAAAAATACTCATAATGTTCAGATCAAAAGGATACCAGCATACTTAACTCAGCTAAAAGACTATAAAGAATATATACTTTCAGAAGTACAACATTTTCTAGACATAAATAATACTCCTGAAGTCTCCATTGTCTATGTTTGGGATGCCTTAAAATCATATCTATATGGACAAAGTATCAGATGGTATAATAACAAAAGGAAATCTTGGGATAAGGAATTGTTAGATATTCAAAGTAAACTAGACTCTTATAAACATAATAATAAAGAAAATATTATGGACAAGAAAGTTATTGAAGAAATAAACAAACTAAATGAGAAATACAAAGAAATTTTAACTCATAAAGTTTAAATAACTTTAGAGAAATACAAGTTTTTGTCTTATTCAATAAGCCCCAAATACTTACATAGACTTAAAAATAAAACAAAAAGATTGAATAAACAAAACCATATCAAAGAAATCTTTTCTCTAAGGAAAAAGAAGAATGTTTCTAGTATACCAGAAATACTGGATGAATTTAGAAATCACTTTCACAAGATTAACCATAACAACATTAACATGGAACCTAAAGATAAAATAAAGGAGTTTATAACCACAAACATGAATAAAAAGCTTAATAAACAACAGATTAAACTATTGGACAAGAGTATTTCATATACAGAAGTTATTACACAAATAAATAAGCTTAAATCAAACAAAGCACCGGGTAATGATGGTATTATACCAGAGATATATAAAATCCTTTCTAAAACTACATATTCATTAATACATAAGGTTTTTATTCTGGCCCAAACTGAGTTAATAACCCCCCCATCTTGGCAATATACATTTATTTCACCAATTTTAAAACCTAATAAAGATCCAACTAGATGTTCTTCATATCGACCCATCTCATTACTTAATGTTGATTATAAAATGTTTATGAGTATTTTTGCTGATAGATTGAAGACAATTATCCCCAGCATTATAGACATAGATCAGACGGGCTTCATTGTAAATAGAAATACTTTTGATAATATAAGAAGAACTTTAACATTAATTGATTTTGCAAATAGGAAAAAAAGATTTAACACTTATTAGTCTTGATATAGGTTCAGCATTTGATTCAGTAAGTTGGGACTATCTGTTTACCTTACTGAAGTGCACAAATTTCTCTGATGCATTTGTAAATTTAATTGAGCATTTATACAAAGGAACGCTGGCTTATATTAAGGTAGGAACATATGTTTCACAAAAATACCCATTCTTAAAGGTACAAAGCAAGGATGTCCACTTTCTCCACTATTATTCACTTTAGTAATGGAGCCTTGGGCTAATTTGATTAGAAACAGTACTGACATAGAGGGTTTTGAAATAGAAGAAAATACAAGATCAAAAATTCAACTTTTTGCAGATGATGTTCTAATTACATCAGCAGGATCTAATTCTTCTATGCAGTCTTTATTTGATAAAATAATGAATTTTAAAAGTATTTCTGGTTTAATATTCAATGAAGAAAAAACTAAAATACTACCTATATATACACGAAAAATACTCTCATTAGTGATTTTACTAAATATGTACCCAACTCAGGTCAGATAACTTATTTAGGTATAATACTATCTAAAGATATTAAATCTATTATATATAATAACTATAATACCTGTTTTCTTAATATACAAAATCTTTTTAATACCTGGAATAATATGTTTTTTATTATGGAGGAGAGACTTACAATTATTAAAATGATAATATTCCCCAAGATTTTATACTTAATACAATCAATAATACTTTCACCTACAAAAATAACTATCAAGAAACTGAATACACTAATGTTAAATTTCTTATGGGCACCTAATAGACCTAGGATTGCATTAAAGAAACATACTAATAGCTGGTCTCAAGGGGTATTTCTTTTCCAGACTTTAATTTATATATTATCTCTTCTATTATAAAAGTTATTACTTTATTAATAGATCGGTCATATGTCGCAAAATGGAAAGATTATTGGGAGCTAATTAGTATGCACTTCATGAAAATCTCCTTAACACATAAAAATATGATTATAAATAACTCCATGTTGTGGTTGCTAAAGGAATTTTGTACTTCACCTATTACACCTAAACATATGGTCTGTTACCCATTAAGTATTATTATTAGTTATCGTAACTTTATATTCATGCACCCTAAGTATAGGGAATGGAATTTTATTGTATTCCCTATAATTTATACTCAGGGTATGCTTATGTCATCTACTTCTGAAGGAGCTCATTTAGCTATAGATAATAATCTAAAGTACTGGTATCAGCTGATATCTGATAATAAAGTTAAAAATCTAGATTTCTTAAAACAAGAATTTGATCTAAGAGAAACTTGCTGGTTAGAGGTTCAGATCTTTAGACAACATCTCATTGATAGAATAGATCTAATGTCTATAACAGTTAAAGAATCTATTCCAAAACTGATTGATTACTTGATAATAAATTTACAGCATAAAGTTTCTGATAAAGGTAAACTTTCATATATACATAAAATTATCAGACAAGAAACTTTTTACAATGTAGATTCATACTGGAATTATTTCACCTCTATTAATGGGGACCCACCAACTCAACAAGATAAACAATATATATTGGAATCTGATTATAGAACTACATCTTCCATTGTCTGGAGACTTTATACATGGAAATTTTTACATAGATCTTTTTATACACCTTTGATGATGAATAAAATTAATAATAAAGATAATCTATGTAAGAGATGTAATGTAGAAATTAATGCTGACTGGGCTCATATGTTTTATGACTGTATGAAGTTGAAAGAATACTGGAAGTCAATTAATGAATTTTGCAGGCTCTTTTACAGATAATTTCATTATTTCTAAGTCTCTTATATTATTCAACACACCTGTACCTCAATGTGTTAAAAAGATTAAGCTTCCCTTGTTATGGTCTATCCTAGCAGTGGCTAGGAAAATAATAACTAGAAATTGGATTTCAGATACACCTCCTTCGTTCAATGAATTTAAAAATGTTATGAATATAATGTGTCATATGGAAATAAGCACAATTAGAATGAGAACAACTAGAAAAACATCACATTTTATTGTATGGGATAATTTACAACATTTGTTAAAAAAATTCTAATTTCAATAGCACAGTATTTTAGTTTAATTAATTGATCTGATTGTAGTGGATGTCTTTGTAAATACTTTAGTTGTTTTGTTGAATATTATAATAATACCTATTTTTAATTATTTGTATAAAATTGTTATGATATTTCTCTTATATGTTAAAACAATAAACTTGTTTTAAAAAAAAAAAAACAAGCCACTAAATGGGATAATAAACTCTCTCTCCTCCTACCCATCACTGTCGGAGTTCCTCAAGGCTCCATCCTTGGCCTCCTACTTTTTATCATATTTACCAATGACCCAATCATTCAATACACTAATGATGCCTTTCTCATCTGTTCTGCCCCATCTATTAATGAACTACAAGACAAAACTCAAATTACCCTACAAAACAATGAAAACTAACTATCCGACCATCAACTTATTTTAAACCCCAACAAAATCAAACTCATGGTTTTCAGTAATTCTAATGCTACTAACATCCCATTGCCTCTCACTGTCTTCTCCGCTAATTGTACAAAAGTCAAACCAGTCGAACAGACAAAACGTCTAGGTGTTGCAATAGATAATAGCCTAAAGTTCGATAAACATATAGCACTAACAATCAAAAAAGTTCACATGAAACTTGGTTCACTCTACAGAGCCAAACCCTATTTAACTGACTATGCCAAGTTAACTACAGCTAGATCCCACCTCCTGTCTTCCTTTCTTTCCTGTTCCCAAATCTTTACCAACCTAATTAAATCAGATTTGAATAAACCTCAAACTTCTATAATAAAATAGCCAAATTTGTCTCAAACCTTCCTCCCAGATCACATCATTGTATAGCTCTTCACCACCTTAACTGGACAGAATTCCCCAACTTGCTACCTGTCAACCAGCCTATTACTGCTCATAGAATCATCCACAAACCTGATTTCTTCCCTGCTCTAACTGGCCTCGTTCAACCTTGCACAAACCATAAGTCCCATAGGTCATCTAATAAACTCATGCTCAAAGTAACCAAATCTCATAATTATCATGGGGACTCCTTATACTCTTACAAAATTGCCAAATCATGGAACACTCTTCTCCAACATAATCTCTCTACCCCTGATACACATACTTTCAAAAAACTTCTAAAAGAATATTACTCTAAACATTGGCTATGTCTTTGGACATCTCCAGGTTAATAAAAGTCATATACTATCTCTTTCCATAAATCTTCTCTACCTTCGCCTCTTAACAGCCGAAATTGGCTTCTTTTTTTTTTTTTGATTGTTCCTCAAAAAATTAAGTTTGAGTGATTTATATGTCTAATCCATTATGATTTCTATTTTGTATTTTGCCACTATATTGTATCTGCTTTGTGTTTCATCTGTATCGCATTTTAAGTATTTTTTCTTTGTACTTTTCTCTTTTTTATTCACTGTACTACTTTCGTATTTGTAATTTGCTGGAGCTTTTCAACCCAGGTCTCCACTGAAAATGGTCTTCTGGACAGTACCTGGTAATCAGATATAAATAAATAAATAAATAAATAAACAAACAAACAAACAAATAAATAAATAACTCTCTGGAACAAATTGCCTAGATGCATAAAACAGAGTGATATCCCCACATCTGTTCAGATGCAACTTGACAACTGGATGGTCATCTGGAAATTCATTGCTGGTCTGACATGGTTTGCCTTTGTGGACGTGGGAAATACATCATAAGAGTGGGTACTGGCAAGGAATAAATTATCTTTTCCCTTACTTGCCTTGCAATTCTTAGGATTCTATGATCCTAAAGAAAAGTATTTTCCTATCAGACTGTGCTGGACATATGAATAAATCAAAATCATTGTGTTCTTTACAGTTTCACTACAACAGATCCACTGTAAATCCCTAAATGACAAGGCACCCAGGAATCACATTGATAAACACAACTGCCTGAAATATAACAAGGGCAAAAACTCAAGCTGAAAGCATTTTTTTTGCATGGAGACAAGCCTCACTCTACCTTCCATGTGGAGGAAACAACACCTACACCTCCTGAAATATAGTACAGTTTTGTACCTACCATAAATGTAGATGTCCGATAGATATGCAACTGCAATCCTGACATATGGGTTGTCCTGCCTCAGGCAGCCCTTCGGTTTAGGTTAGGTTTCTATATTTTTATATTTTTTATATATTTTTTATATATGTGTCCATCAAATTCAGTAGGTCACTCTGACCTTACATTTGAATTTAAAGAGGTCTGCGTGTGGTTTTTTAGCACTCATATTCAGTTATTCAACAATTACAGATCATAGATGGTCGAGTCAAGGATAATGTCATGCAACAAGGTTTACGGGGAAAAAAATTATAAATTTATAATCCTAATAATGTCGTTGAAGAAGAACTATAAGTTCACTTTATTTTATATAATTCAACTGTGACATCAAGTAAATTTGAGCTGATAAAATAGAATTTTAATAGAGCTTGCGAATTTTATGCCATCACGGCTCTAGCTGTTCACGCCAGGAAGTTTTGACATTTACGTAATGACGCATCAGAATGGATGTGAACGTCTATATCAGTTTAAGCACACTTTGACTAAAAGATGAACATCGGAAGGATTATTAAATGTTTTACGTCCTCTGTGTATCTTAGGATTTTATATATATTATCACGTTGCAGTTTTCTGTTTTTTAACAGGTGAGGAAACGGAAACAGATAACATGTACAGGCCTTGTTATAAACTATATTTGATTGTTTTTATCTGTACACACAAATATTCATGGACTGACATTTGAACAATAGATAGAGCCTTTGTATAGTAAATTTTATTTAAAAAGCACAGAAGTCTGGATGCAAGTTGATTATGAATATAGCAAAGACATCGGTTTGAAGGGGATTGTTTTTGTTTTTGTTTTTATTTAATTAATCCAGGCATTTTAAAAAAAGTCAAAAAAGTTGAATATGAATTTTTTGGACAAGTGAATGCATTTTGTATTTCGACATGAATCAACATTTGATTATTGTATGTTGTTTATTAAGCAATGAGAAGTTAAAGTAGCTTAGAATATCAACAACAAAGTCTGCAAGTATATGTCATAGTGGAAACACTGATTGAATGCTTGAATTGAACAAGTTAATTGTTTTATTGGTTAAGATCTGTTATTGGATGTTGATTACTATTTAAATACAGCAGTTTCAGCAGAGTAATTGTGATCTGATGAAGCGTGCCCTGAGCACGTGAAAGCGCTTATCCTTTTGTTTCATGTTGTAATAAAGAAGATTGTGCTCCTACTTCTCGTGGTGTGTCCTGAGGTTTTCGTTTGGAATAAATGTAGATGTCCGATAGATATGCAACTGCAATCCTGACATATGGGTTGTCCTGCCTCAGGCAGCCCTTCGGTCGGTCGGATTCCAAAGTCTGGGTCCGTCGTCGGCTGATGTCGCCTCTTCCCCGACGTCAGAGCGGCTGGGGTATAAAAGCATCAGCCGACGCCATCTTCTTCAGTGTTCCTTGCCCCAGATGCCAGGTGCCCTCCAAGAAAGGCTAAATTTAGAGAATGGATAAAAATTCCATATCTGCACAACAGTAATAAACAGATACACCATAACAGATATCCCCAGCTACTTGAAAAAGGGGGAGTGGGCCCAAAAAAGAGAATTACAGAGGGGTAGGAGGGTGGGATAAACTGACTGCAGTTGCATATCTATCGGACATCTACATTTATGGAAGGTACAAAACTGTACTATGTCCTTCAAGAATGCAACTGCAGTCCTGACATATGGGTTGAATACCATAGCCAAGCTGGGGGTGATAGGATCTAAGATAAGGATGGTGTAGCTAAAATGCCCTGCAGGACTGCAGAAGCAAAGGCTGCTCGGGATCTGGAATATAAAGGCAGGTTGTAATGTTTGGAAAATGTATGCACGGAGCTCCATGTAGCAGCTTCTAGAATGTCCTTTGTAGCCACCCCTCTTAGAAAGGCTGTGGAGGTGGCTGTAGCTCTGGTGGAGTGTGGCCTGATATTGGCTGGCACACCTTTTCCATGGAAAGAGTAGCAGAATCTGATGCAGTCTCCAATCCATTTTGAAATTGTTTGTTTGGAAATTGCCTTTCCTTGTATTCCAGCAGCGTAAGCTACAAATAGTTGGGCAGACTTTCTGTTGGCCTTTGTTCTGTCCAAGTAGTAGCGCAATTGTCTGTGTATGTCCAAAGTGTGCAGAAGCTTTTCTCCTTTATTTTGAGGATTGGGAAAGAAAGTAGGCAGGTGAATTGCTTGATTTAGAGAAACCCTGGATATCACTTTTGGCATGAATGAAGGATTGGTTCTTAAAGAGACTCTGTCCTGATGGAAAATGAGAAATGGAGGTACTGCCATGAGGGCCTGTATCTCCGAGACTCTTCTTGCTGAAGTAATTGCCAACAGGAAAACTGTTTTCCAGGAGAAAAATTGCAATTCTGAAGATGCTGCTGGCTCAAAAGGAGGAAGAGTTAATTTTTCCAAGACGAAGTTGAGGTCCCATGCAGGCACTGGTGGTTTTCTTGGAGGTTTGATATTCTTTATCCCTCTTAGAAACTGTCTTAGCAAAGGATGTGAAAACACAGGTGGATCACAGTTGTATTTTGCTGAAATTGCTGAGGCGTGTATTTTTATGGAAGAATATGAAAGGCCGTTGTGAAGCATTTCTGCCATGTATTCTAGTATCTGTGGGATGCTCATTACTGATGCATCCTAACCCTTGTTGGCATTCCAGATGTTGAATCTCTTCCATTTGGCTGAATAAGTTTTTCTGGTGGAAAGCCTGCGTGCTTCCAGTAAGATCTCTTGAACTTTTTTGGAGAGAGAGATATGGGGAGAAGTCATGGAACCCTCCAAGCTGTCAGTTGTAATGTTTGCAGGTTGGGATGAACAGCCCTGTAATTGTGCTGAGTTATAAGCAGAGGCCATTGAGGCAGGGGCCACGGCTTGGTGCGAGTTATGCTCCTTAGTAATGGATACCAGTGCTGTCTTGGCCAGTCTGGAGCTATCAAAATGCCTTTCGGTTGTTCTGCTTTGATCTTCAGTAACACCTTGGTCATTAATGGTAGAGGTGATAATGCATAGATTGTTAGAGAATTCCATCTGAAGGAGAGAGCATCCATTCTCCAGGCTTGAGGATGGTGTGTCCTTGAGCAGAACTTCTTCAGATGATGATTGAGGTGTGAGGCAAAGAGATCTATGTCCGGCCTTCCCCATGCATGAGTTATTTGTGAAAAAATGTCTGGATGCAACATCCGTTCGTGCGGGTCCATAATGTTTCTGCTTAGACTGTCCGCCAGAACATTGTCCTTGCCTGGAACAAACTGGGATTGCAACTGTATGTTCAGTTTCAGGGACTTTTCCCAAAGAGTCATTGTTAGTCTGCAGAGGGGGTAAGAATGGGTGCCTCCCTGTTTGTTTATGTACCACATAACAGTGGTGTTTTCTGTCTTTATTAGCAGATGACCTTGCTGAAGAAATTTTCCGAAGGCCTCGATTGCATGAATCACTGCCAACATCTCTTTTTGATTGATATGCAGATGCAGTTCCCGGGGTGCCCATTGCCCTTGAATGCATCTGCCCTCCATGTGCGCCCCCCATCCATGATCTGAGGCGTCTGTTGTAATGGTTTGGCTTGCTTGAGGTTTGTTGAAAGACATGCCTTTGTTTAGCTGGCTTGCTTGTGCCCACCACAAAAATTCCTTTTGTAGACATGGAATGAGTGGAATAATTGCTTCTAAGTTGTGGCTGTGTTGAGACCATAAACTTTTTAGGTACCATTGTAGTTTTCTCATGTGTAGTCTTGCCAGTGGAATCAGAAGAATGCAAGATGCCATGAAACCCAGGGCCTGCAGGATTTTCCTTGCAGTCATCTGGGTGTGCTTTGCTAGGCTTTTGAAGTAATCTGGTAATTGTTCTTGTTTTTCTTCTGTGAGGAAAGCCATTTGTGAGTTTGCGTCCAGTTTGGCTCCTAGAAAAATTATTTGTTGGGATGGCAGTAGTCTTGATTTTTGAATGTTGACTGTGTATCCCAAAGCCTGTAGTAAGTGAATGACATAGTCCAAGTTTCTTATCAAGGCTTGCTTGCTGTCCACTTGTATAAGGCAGTCGTCCAGGTAAGGGTATATTTGTATCCACTGAAGTCTGCAATGTGCAATTACTGATGCCAGGCATTTCGTGAATACTCTGGGCACAGTAGATAAGCCAAAAGGCAATGCTGAGAATTGATAATGCTCTGACCCTGCAAGAAATCTGAGGTATCTTCTGCAGCTGTGTCTGATTGGGACATGCAGGTATGCCTCCTTGAGGTCCAGAGTAACCAGCCAAGACCCTTGCCCAGCATGGGAAGAAGTTGCTGTAACGTCAGCATTTTGAATTTTGGCACAATGAGAAAAGTGTTTAGAGCGGACAAGTCCAGTATAGGTCTCCATTGCTTTTCTTTTCTTGGAACAAGGAACAGTCTTGAGTAGAATCCATGGCCTTGTTCCTGAGGAGGAACCTTTTCTATTGCTTTGATTTGTAGCAGCTTTGAAACTTGTATGAGTGCCTCTGCCCTTTGATTTTGTGGCAGGTTTGGCATGCCTTGTCTTGTTGGTAAGGTATGGAAGTGGAACCTGTAACCTTTGTCTATTATGTTCAAAATCCATTTGTCCTTTGTAAAAACATGCCAATTTTTTGAAAATAAAGATAATTTTCCGCCTAAAGGTGCTTCTCTTTGAGCCTTGGTCGGCGGTGTCAAAGTTAAGTCATTGTGATTGTGCCTGTGGAGCAGTAGGAGTCCCTGCGCCACTTCTCTGATTAGTTGGTTGCCATTGGCGGCCCCTGTAGGAGCCTCGGTATTGCCCTCTACCTCGAGCACGCCTGTTTTTTCCCCTTTGGAACTTGTCAGTGTCTGGAAAGGACCAATTCTTCGAAGGCCAATTCCTGCTGAACCTTGGTGGCTCAACCTGGAGGAAATCTTTGATTGTTTGTACTGATTTAGCTTTTTCCTCAATTGATTTCAACACACTCTGTGCATTAGCACCAAATAGCTTGTGTTTTTCCAGAGGTGCATCTAGAAGCTTTACTTTAACATGATCTGGCAATGCCTGTTCTTTCAACTAAGCATGTCTACGTATGACGGCCCCTGTCATAGCTGCCCTGCATGAAGCTTCCAGTGCATCATAACCACACTGAAGAAAATGATTGCTAACCTGCTGAGTATTATGAACCAAATCCTGCAAAGCCTTTCTATCTAAAGGCTCAGGAGAAGCTAACTTTTTCTGCAAATCATCCATCAAGAAATCCTGATAATGAAACATATGAAAAAGACAGTTAAGTGCCCTCATGGCAAGGGTGGTTGAGGTATAAACTTTTTTAGCCCACCTCTCCAGGGACCTAGATTCCCTGTCTGCGGGCAAAGGATTTTTGGCCGTGGAAGTGGCCACTCCTTTGGGCCCCTGAGAAATAGTTTCTAGATCAACAGAGTGGGCCTTAAAGAGATGTTTATGAATTTCAGGAACCCTGTAATATCTGTCTGGCTTGACAGGAGCAGGAGGGAGAGAATCAGGAGAAGTACTGGAGTCTGAGTACACATCATCCAATACATCTAACACTGGGGGTATAGCTAAAGGCCTGTGCTGGGGTAACTTAAGGAAAGTCCAAAGCCTTTTCCTGGAGTCGGAGAAATCCTGGCCCTGCCACTGAAAATGCTCTCTCATGGAGTGGAGAATTTCCCCGAAAGAAATATCCTCAGGAGGAGAGGCAGAGGGAATGGATTCATCAGCATCAGAATCCTCGTAGGGCGGGAAGGATTCTTCCTGGGAATCTGAATGGCCTGACTCACCAGAGGCTTCATCTGAGGAAAAGGTATCTGCCAGCTCAACCCTAGGCCTTTGGGTGGCTGAGAACCTCTGTCTGGATGAGCCTGAGAGCCCCTGATTAAAGAAATTAGATCTGCAGCTAAAGTCATGATCTGTTTGTCAGAAGTGGGACCCTGTGAAAAAGATTTAGGAGGGTGAGACTTAGCCTGGCTGGCAGCCTTAGCACGTGTGTAGGCCTTGATGGACATAGACACAGGAGGCCTAGCTGCCCCACATGCTGGAGTAACTTTGTCCACCGGTATGGTGTCAGGCAAATCTTGGGCTTCGGTTTCAGGAGGAAAATCAACAACTGGCACCGGGGTAGCCTCCGGGACCGAAGTGTGCGGTAAAGCGGTGTCGTCGGCCTGGAGTGGTAGAATTACCACCTCCGAAGAGACCGATGCACTTGCGGTAGGCTTTAGCATGGTGTCGGTGGAAGTCGCGGGCCGCGAATGTCGGTCACGGTCCTTCTGTTTTTTTGGAAATATGTGCTGTCGGTAGTTCCGACGGCATGATATAGGAATAATTTTCCCCAAAAAAGTCTTCAGCAAATTCTGCCCGGCGCCTAAGTGTGCGCTTATTGAAGCAAGCACAGGCAGCACAGGCCGAGACGTCGTGGTCTGGGCCGAGGCAGAGAAGGCAGTAAGAATGGAAGTCCTTATGAGGTATTTGTTTACCACAAGACAAGCAATTATTAACTTTTGCAGTTTTATCTGACATCGGCTGAGGCAAGAAAAGGTTCCCCAACGGGGTACTTAGCTTTTTGATGACTTCTATATCTGAAAACACAGGAGCTGGCCGACCAGCACTTGCGAACTGCTTCTGCTTCGGGCACCGCGCGGCAAGAAAGACTGAAGAAGATGGCGTCGGCTGATGCTTTTATACCCCAGCCGCTCTGATGTCGGGGAAGAGGCGACATCAGCCGACGCCGGACCCAGACTTTGGAATCCGGCCGACCGAAGGGCTGCCTGAGGCAGGACAACCCATATGTCAGGACTGCAGTTGCATTCTTGAAGGACATCTTATGTATCAACTTCATTCACAGTTGCACAAACAAGAAGAAGAGTGAAATCTCCCAAAACAAAGGAATCATCTCCAGTTTACTTTTAAAAGCAACGCTGGCAGTGATTCCTTGTGGAAAACAGTTATCAGCTTTCTGTTAATTGGTGTCTTGTGATTCAGGCACATTACATTTGGGGAATTTAATCTTAAACCACCTGTAGATATACCACTACAACAGTCTGTTGACCGGAAAATAAAAATCCTTCCCTCATTCATACCGCTTCAGTCCGTCTAGCTGTTTTATGTAATAAATATTTTCCATGTGATAGAGCAGTTTAATAAACATTGTATTTTTCTGGCATGTAAAAAAGGAAATACTGAATGTGTTTTGTGACATTTACCGAGTCTCACTGCGACTGTCTCATTTTATTTTCTGCCTTTGGTGATCTCATTTTGCTTTGTACCACAGACTTTAGTTAAAATTTGTTACATATGTAATGTAGAAATAAGAAGTTTCTTTTTGTGGTGCAGCTTATATGGCCATGCTTCTGCATGGTTTCCTCTGACAGTCACTCATCCAGCTGTGATGTGAACTCAGGGATACCAAAGCGGCTGGGGAGTGAGAAGTCTGTTCAGCATGGTGCCCTGATGGTATTGCTGGGTTAAGGAATTTCACAGTTTTTGAAGCCCTTCTTTCATTTTTGAAGTACTGTTTGGATTTCTGCATAAACTAGGGCAAATTGACTATGTTTCTCTATTTGCCATTTATTTGGTCTGCCAGGAGAGGCAGCTGCTGTTTTTTCCTAAATTTGCTGTCAAGGTTTAGAATGTCATGTTGTGAAGGTTGAGGGCAGTAGTACACCAGAGGTAAAAGTAAGGAAGGGAGTGCAACCCATAAAATGAAAGCAGTAGAAGTAGCTATATGAAACCAAAGCAGTATTCATTGGATTGCCACTGTGTTTTCAGATGAAATTTTTGCAGAACTTACCAAAGGCCACTGCTGCAGGACTGCATTCTTTGCTGCTGCTGCAGTTTGCACATCTAATATGTGCCATTTTGTGCCTTGATATATACTTTATGAAGTCGGAAGTGGGATGCAACTTAGCTAATATTCAAGGGTGATTGTAAATCGGAATATTACCACTGCATTTTTGGGGGTGGGGTTGTGTATAGGATTATTTTAGTAACATTTGCTATTTGACTACCATTCTGTTTGGTGTGGAAAGCATTTCAGTACTACCTTTTTCTGATCAGTGATAACTGTGCTGTCAACTCTGTTTCCTCTTACAGCATAATATGACCTGTTATGGTGATTATCTGTTCATTCACATGGAGTTGTATAGTTTCAGTAATGTACTTTGTTTGCGGTATGAACTTCATTTGCTGACTTATTGTCTAGATCCTTTTGGATACTAGAACAGAAAAAAAGAAGTTATGTCTTACCATAATATTCCATCTGTGTTGTCGATCTTCATCTATTCTTGACTGATGGGTTACGATTCTTATCCTCGGAACCAATCTGGTTGTTTTATAGCTTGCGTCAGCCAAAAAGTCTCTCGACCTGCAGGTCTAACCACAATTCCCCTCTCCAGATTACCTCAGATCGTGTTTGCAATAGACAGGAAAGACTAAATAATAAAAGTCAAAAACCTTGTCCAAGGCACCCTAACAATAAGAACCCAGGACAGGCTATCGCTCCACCAGAAACCTAAAGGACGGGGCAGGTGGGAGGGATGCAAGAAAAGATGAAGACTGACAACACAGATGAAACATTATGGTAAGACATAATTCTTTATCTGGTGTTGTCAATCTTCATCGATTCTTAACTGATGTGGCAGAGTCCCCAGCTACCTTGTATCCTAGGAGGCCTTATGGAAAGACACTCCTGAGCACACCATAGAACTAAAATATGCTCTCCCCCTGGAGACCATACCCAGTTTGTAATGCGTGATAAAGGTGTGAGGCTTAGCCCAAGTTGCAGCCATGCAAATTTCTGACATGGAAGCTTTGGAATGGAAGACAGTAGAAGTTGCCACTGATCTAGTAGAATGTGCCTTGACTGGTTTTGGGAGTTTCATATTCAGCTTCGTGTAGATAAAAGATATACAGTCTCTCAAACAACTGTTCAGATCGTCTAAATTGTTTAATTCTATCTAGGTAGAACTGCAAATGTCTGTGGACATCCAGAAGGTGAAGGCAGTACTCTCCTTTGTTAGAATAATTTGGGAAAGTACTTAGCTATGAGACAGTCAGCTGATGAGTCTTATTCGCAAGACACAAGAGCGGCAAATGAGATCTGAGGTAATCTGGGGATGGAAACTGTGATTAGACTTGCAGCTCGAGAGATTTTTTTGGCTGACTCCAGCTATAGAATGTCCAGATCAGTTCAGAGGATCTGACCCATAAGCCATCAGTCAAGAATAGATGAAAATTGATAACATCAGATCTATTATTAGATGTTACAGAATGACTACTTCAAGTAAAACTGCTACCATTCTCACTGTGATTTACAGTGGCAATGCACTTATGTTGAAAATGAGTGAAATATACATGCCTTAGCTATTTAGTTGTGAAAGTGATTTCCTGAAGTGATATATATATATATATATATATATATATATATATATATATATATATATATTTATTTTTATTTTACATTTGTTTACCAGGATAGTCCGACTGGACCAGGTCCATTTACAGCAGAGACCCAGGGAGAAAAGCTCCAAAATTACTTATAACAAACAGAAAATAATAAAAACAGTAGTATCATACAGGCTTCATTATATTACAATTGAGAGCACGCTCTCCATATGCTCAATCAGTTTTGATTAAAAAAAGTAGAACAGTAGAAAAATACAGTCATATATACTTATTAACAACAAATGCAGTAGGTAACAATATAGTTAGCAAAGAGGAGAGTGAGCTGGAGGAAGCGTATTATAGTTGTGGTACTTTTATATGGTTATCAGTATAGGAAGGTAGCTGAGGAAAGGATGACTGAGCTTTTAAATAATGCAAGGACATTAGCCAGGTGTTTATAAGATGTGCTTTGAGTGATTTTTTTCTGAAGAGTAGGGTACAGGATGCAGAAGTTATTAAAGGAGAGGTTATCAGTAAGGATGCAGACAGTTAGGGCTAGATTACCACACACTAGCGATTCCTACTTTTGAACATAACTTTTATTTTTGTCATCTGATCTGTAACTTGCCAAGTCTTCAGTAGACATTCTTGTAAATTACTGCAAATGGTAATTTATCTTGTGGTTGCCAAGTGTATAACTACACCTAGTGATAAAATGACACTGTTTACCTTTCAGTGCTGGATACAGTGGCGGATCCAGGAATTTGCAAAGGGGGGGGGGGGGGCAGTTTGATTAGTTGACTACCGGGTGGGAGAGGGAAAGTAGAACACAGGGTTTAGAGTTTGTGGAAAGATGACCTTAAGAAGCTCTAGCATCATCTTGGTAAAACCAGTTTTTGAGCATTTTAGTTTTTGAACTGGAAAAAATTCCCAGGGCAGTGGTTGTTAGTCATGCAGAGACTATGTTACAGACATAAGGCATGGTCACATGACAAAAAATGTATGAACAAATGGAATGAGTACTGAAATGTTTTTATTTATCATACCCAGGCAATGATTACAGGATTTCAATGGTTACCATCGCATCCAGAATGTTAAATAACATTATGACTATGTTTTATAGATTTATCCTTGTATTTCCACATGCAATTGGCTTGTTAAAGGATCACAGTTCTCTGCTGTTAATCTATTGCATTATCCATTGTTTTTTTACATTCTTTTTTTATCTATTTTAATTTCTCTATTTTATCAAATGCTACTTTCAGTGGTTTGAGGTTTTGAATTTTATCACTGTAATTGATACTGTTGCATGTTTTAAGACTATTTAATGGGTTTGATAAAGACATTTCTACAAGAAAAAAAATGTTTTAAGTGAATGAATATATGCCTTGTCAGAAAATACAAAGAAGCCATTGTTTAGAAAACCCTGTTTATAAAGACCACCCTCATAGTGTAACAAGTGAAAGGACTGGTGATTAATTTAGTAGTTGGATTCATAGCACTTGACCCACTCATGGCTTCTACCTCCTGTTATTTAGTGCTTAGAAATTGAGAAGATGCTAACATTCCATACTTACAACTAAATAGTAATGCAGAGTCCATTTATTAGCATATAGGTATGTTATATATACAAGTCTTGAGATGGTGTTTTTATTTGTCTTAGTGACCTTGTATCTTCTAATAAAGTTAGTGATGCTATTGGCTTTCCAGATCAGTAAGTATAATTCAGTTGGCTCTCTCTTGTTGTCTTGTGTCAGTGCCAATATTAGTAGACACCCTTTTATGAGGATTCAGATTTTAAACAAGCTAGCCCTCTAGCCAATTAAGTAAAGGAACACTAAAACTTATAACAGCAATTCCCAGCTCAGAAGGGTGCAGACTAGCCTCTCCTGCCACAACAGTCTAGACCACAAACCTTCCTAATATAAAATAATTGGTTTGTAGCCCAAGTGCTTAAACCAGAACAAATATACTTAGAATAACAATAAGCCTTCGCCAGCAGTTCCCAGCTTAGAAGAGTGGGTGCTACCCTCTCCTTTTACAAGACTGTAGACCACAAACCTTCTTAATGTAAAATAACTGATTTGGAACCCAACTGCTTAAATCAGAACTAAGATTATTAGAATAACAGTTACAGTGTAATAATGCTACTAACAAGTAGTAATAAATGCAGCAGATTAAATGGAACTGAACACTTTAAGAACATTCAGCAAAAAGCTAAATAAAGATAGAAGAACAACAAATAAGGTAAAAGCAGCTGAATAAAGTGGATTTTATTTAGTAAGTGGGAAGGTAGGAAACAGAAGATAATTCAAGTTTAAGAGACTGAGGGGGAAGCCCTCCCCAATTGATGTCTCAGTGCCCAGTAGAATGAGCTGATGTGATGAGACTGGGAGGAATGTCCAAAATCAGAGTTATATTATTGATGGGCAACTCAAAAGACACCAAGTCTAAAAATACAACAGGAATAAAGCAGATGGGTGGGAAAAATCAAATGCAGACAGACGTCAGCAATAGTCAAGCAGAGATCGCAGGTCACACAGCACTACAGCTAAATAAAGATGCTGCTACTAAACATCTGTAGTTAAGTGAGCAATGTTATTTCTCAGCTACTCCCACTGATTAGCTGGATGTTATTCACTGTATGCAAAAGAATTTTTTTCTAACTGACCCCGGCCAAGACCCGTTATAACTTCAAAAAAGGACAAAAAAACTTAAAACAAAACAAAATGTAGTTTAAGAAAAAGATATAAATAACTCCAAGCCAAAACCAAATGCAGACAGCGATCAGCAATAGTCAGGTAGAGAACAAGTCACACAGCACTGCAGTTGAGTAAGCTGCTAAAGTTCAAATAAATGGAAGACAGCATTCAGTATCTTCTAAGCTTACTGTGAACCTGAAATTAAGTTTATTGAAAGAAAAGGGTGCTGAGTGTTATATTTATGCAGCCAGTAACTTTATTACAGAAATGCTTACAAGTTGTTATTATTGCCAGGTTTAGCCTTTGCAGTTCCAACAAACCTAGCTATTGCTTAACTTTATTGATGCCGTGACTTTTTAATTATGTTGTGCAGTTCAAATTAGTAATGAATTATCTGCTTAATACTCGTGTTGAGTGTGTGATTGTTAAAATCTATGTGGAAGAAACTCCAGTAAAATAAACACTAAACCAAATGTCACTCATCAGCATGCATCTAGCCAAACACCTGAATGCAAGGACTCGTTTTTTTGCCTGGAGCCACAGTTAACTTGAGCTACTATGATGACCTAAGTCTTTAGTGGGTCAACACACCTTTGCACAGAAAGCCAGTAAACTGCTGCCCTTTGCTTATCTTGTGTCCAGACCAGTGTTTAAAAATTGATGATAAGACTAAAAGTACAGAAACAGTTAAATGCATTAGTTGTACAGCAGCTTGCAATATGGTCTTTGCTCCTCTAACAGGGTAGTATTATAAATGACAGGATTGTGCTAGTTGAGAAAAGGACCAAGAAGCTAGTAAGTAGCCACTAACAGAACCAAGGGATAACAGGGACGCAGGGTCTGTCAGCCATAGAGGTGTTATTTGGTAAGAATAAACAATACTGTCCCAAGCCTATAAAGGCAGATGTGCAAGGTAAAAGAAAAAAGAAAAAAAAAATGTTGAGGTACTTTGTTTTTGAAGATGTTCAATTTTTGCACAGTACCGCAATTTTTCATAAAACAAGTATCCGTTGCCACAGGCATTTTGCATTGCAATTCTTAATTCATTCTAATGTGTACAGTATTGTGCATGTGTGAATTTATTACATAATGGAGATAAATGTGTGATTTGATTTAGTTTAATATAAAGTAATGCAGCACCTTCAGCTAAGGATGTGCAACCTCTAGGGCAGCTTACAATAAGAATTTGGTAAAGCTTTGCTGGGGACAGCTAGTGATGGGTAGATTGATAAGACTTCACCTAGTAAGACTGTAATGTACATTACATGATGGAACTCATCCGCACTTGTTTCTGCTACACCATCCCATTGGCTAGTACGTGCTGATTTGCAAATGGATGAATCAGCTAATATGAGCTTTTTACTTGGGGGGGGGGGTGCTATGCACCCAGAGGCATTCCTGATTCTGCCTCTAAACTTCATTCTGTACCTCAGAAAGTCATTGATTTTGTGACAAAATAGTGACGGCTAAAGTTGTTCCAGACTCTCAGGCATTAAGCATTACAGTTGCAGACATAAAATCCATAGTAATACAAAATCCTTATATGATATCAACTCAGATTATTTTAGTTTTGCCTCTGGTTTTGGTGAAGACAAATATTTGCCCCCCCCCCCCCCCGCTTCTAAAATACTGAGTTTTGATCTTTCAGTCTGATTCACTTTCCCTCTCATACCCATAAAAACACACATAGAACCTATAAACTGTCCCTGATTTTCTACTAGAATATCTATGGTTTTGTCTTGTATATTTACCCTGTCTCAAGTAATAAAAAAATGATTATCTGGTGATTCACATTCTAGTCAGATGGCCTCTGAATGCCACACAGTAGAGTTTTAAAGTTGTGCTTCAAAAATTAATCTTGGTGCAAAAAACATATATATTTTTTTCAAATTGCCCTTCATTTGCAACATTTCCAACAATCCCATTTAACTTTGTTTCCTTACCTCTGTACTTCTTCTGACTAATAAAGATCATAGCAGACAATCCAAAACAGGACCATTTTCTTATTTTCAGTTAAGATCGGCTTTCAGACTGCATGCTTGGTGATTATGAATATTTGTCAATGCTTTATTTATTTAGTAAAATATGCTGTAGGACATTTCGTCAGTGTTGACTTGATACCCCAACCCCATGTACAAAAGGGGGGGTGATGTACATATACCCTTAAACAGGTCTTATTTTGTGTCTTAAACTATAACCACAAGCAGTGCAAAGGACTGGGCTTCATTGTTTTTGCCAGAATAAAAGACAGCTTGTAGAAGTTGAGCTGTTTATGGTTGTTTCTGTAATATTGAGGGATTTCTGGTACAAAACAGCAGTAGCTTCTTATCACAGCTATGTAAAACTTTTTGCTCTAATATCTTGGGACATTTGCCATTTTTCTCGTGTGTGTTTGCATGTACACACACACACACACACACACACACACACACACACACACACACACACACACACACACACACACAAACACACACACACTGGTCAGGATACAACTGTCCAAATAGGGAGATGTCTTAAGGAAGGAGAGATGGGTAGTTTATGTGCAAAGATCTGTCATCTGAAGGTGTGAATGAATGCATGTGCATGTCAGATTTGAGGTGCTTCTTTGTACAGTCAGGAGTAGTGGTAGCGGGAAAGGAGGATTCTGCTGGCACTGAAAAAAGAGGCATTTCAATCAATACATCTCAACTGTCCCTGATGATGACTCAAAGTTTAGCTCCATCTCTTTTACTCTGTCCTAAACTGGTGCCTTTTGGAGAAAATCTGGTGGATTACCCTTAATAAATGATGACACCTTACAGGCATCTTTTACTTCAGGGAATATGTTTTTAATTCACATTCTCTAATTCTGTCAATGTCTCAAGTTAATAATACTAATATTTTAAAAGTGTGGCTGATTGCCCCTAATAATTTCTGGATTTTCCCTGAATGGTTTGACACATGGTTCCAGAGGCTCTTTGGGAAAATATCGGGCATCCAGTTGTTGTGGTCAATCATGGGCAACTCGAAAGGTAGGGACACTCCTGACTGTCATGTGAACAGGCTGTCTGCCTGATAGAAACTGTAGTGGCTGGTAATCTAGTCTTCTTAATATCTGATGTGATTTAATGGACAGTTTATCCAATGTGGAAAGTCTAAGGGGCAAATATTTTTATATGAACCATTTTACCCAAATAAGAAAAATAGACCACTGCATAATTCGGGTGAAATGAATCAGCTTTTATAATGTCACACTGAACCTATGAGATTGCCATTCTTTTAAAGTTAGGTTTCCACCTTCAAAAAAATCAGACTTGAACTTGATGTCAGTAACATACCTCTCAAATAAAATAATGCTCTTACAAATTTAGAAAGTTGGTGGAATACCAGGCTTTACATTAACACATATTTTCTAAAACACAAATGTCTGTCATTTTCAGTCCCTGATGGTTTGTTTGCCAGTGATTTGCCAGAAAACGAACATTTTTGAGAAAAATAAGAAAAATGAGCAGTAAAATCAGACCGTTTAACCATGTTACCCAAACAAGGTATTCTCTCAAGTGTAATGCTTTGGCACTTCTACAACTTCAGGAAAAAAAAAACCTTATGGTCAACAGTAGTCTCGGATCACTCACATGCATGACAAATTGCAGCAATTCTCCTTAATAATACCTTGACTCTGCAAACACATTAGGAACTCCCGAAATCCAGACTGTCTGACAAAAACTCTCAGTTTCTTTTTTCACAAGACTGAAGGAATCATACATCAGGGACCTCACCATAACCTGCCTAACTCAGCTACAGTGGAGATGCAGTTGGCGGAGCAATTGGTGATTGTCAGATCACCAGACTGCAACCTCCAATCACATCTCCGATGCACGTTTCATTGAAAATGCATATTAAAACTGAAAATGCACTGTTTTACTGGTACATTTTCCTTTTTCAACACGGTGCAGCACGTCAAAACAGTAAAATCAATATAATTTGAAATTGGAAAATGTACCATTTTTAGCAGTACATTTTTCTGATTAAAAAGAATGGTGCAGTGCACTTTCTTGTTCAGGAATTGACAGCTTTAAAAAGGGGGCGACGCGTGCCCCTGCGCCAATGCCTAAATCCGCCACTGGGATACATTTTGTGAAACCTGATAGGCAAAGGGATTACCAGTCTGCGGTGTCACCGCACATTTGTTCTGCCCATTTTTTCAGATACATATTACAAACCTAATGCAATAGAATATGAATGTTAGCAAATATCTGAAATTATATAGTACTGCAGTACCTGACACATGACTTTGTATGCCTGTTCTGACATCTTCAAAAGTACTTGCCAGGGCAACCAATGGTAAGCAGAAGTCCATTCATAAAACGTTGTAGGCCATCAGATGGTGAAGTGGCTTCACCTGGGAGTGGTGATATTATTTATTACTTACTCTTTATATTCCTGCATATCACACTGTGTTCTACTCTTTATATGAAAGAGCACATTAGAAATATTGTCAGGTCCTGTCTGCATACTTACTGATGAATCTTCTGGTCACAAGATTTGAGAAAAAGTATTTACAGCTGATACATTTACTGTATCTGTTCCATGCTCTGTGTTCCTATATTATTTGTGATACTGCACACATTTGTAGTGGACGTACTGATGTTGTCCACCATTCAAAATAATAGTTCTGTTTTTGCTAACATTGCCCTTTTCTGTCACTTACTGCAACATACAATATTCCACAGAGCTGCAGCATGTGACAATACACAGAATTCAAACAGTAACGGTAGACATGAGTTTTGTGAACCTATGTAAGGTGCATTGAATTGGACATCTATTACATATCAAAATATACCCTACTCTTTGAAATGTTATATGTAATGGTCAAGCCAAAAATGTTTTCTGCATTTCAAACTGTACATAATTTTGATTTTCATCTAATGGTAACAGCACTGCTATCCTTACATTATGTTCATGGAAACTATATGTGGAAGGTTAGTACTAGTACATGCATAGCAGGGACTTATAGTATGTTGTAAAGTACTGCTATATGATCCAAAAAGTCTGGTTTGAGTAGTATTTTAAAGTGTCTGAGTGTGGAGTCTAGGAAAGTAGAATACAGGGTACAAAGCAAGCAAAGGCTCACCCTTATGAAGTGAACAGTAAGGCACGTGTAGGTTGGAGGAGAGGTAGAGCAAATCATTTTGTTGTGTTCCTCTGGGTCTTGTCAGGCAGCTGCTGTGTGCTATATGTTTATCAGGGGTTAGAATCCAGTATCCCTGCTAGGGACCCACACCATACTCAACTGTAGCAAATACAGCTTCATCTGACTCAGTAGTGATAGGAGTCTGACATGGCTGTGGCTTGTTATCACCATTATAGTCCACAGAAGGAAGACACAAAGTGAACATTGGATGCTATCCTATAGATGGCACATAAGGTATAGTACACAGGTTAATAAAGCAATCAAGCAAACACATACTGCAAATGCTGTATGCTGATGGAATATGGCAGCCTTCGCCCTCTGCCTTTCTTACACACCCAAGGGGCACAACAGCTATGACACATATGTTGTGGGATGCCAACAGCAATTCAGAAGTATAGCCCTCCAAGTACATTAGTCTACAAATTAGATGAAAGAAAAATCAGTGAGATGCTGTCCAGTGCTGGAGATAAATGTAGACTTGTAATGTTGCAGGTTCAGAGGCTCATAGGTGTATACTAGGCTAACAACCACTGGGGCCTTTCCATTCCAAATCTCCGACAAGTTCTGGTACCTTTGGTTGTGTAATCAGGGGTTTTAGATATGAAATGTTTACAAGCAGTGGTCTGGGAGATGAATCACTTACAGGTTGCCTGTGCCTATTAGAGACATAGGTGCCAAACCAGGGGTGAATTTCTTATTCCCCATCCAGTTGTCCAAGTTACACTTGAATTGGGTTAAGAAGGAACTCTGCTTCTTAAGGATGGGGAGCCTGGTCTAGATAAGGGATAGACTCTGTAATACATACCTGTCTCTCCAGCAGGTCCTATTTATATCACTGGTAAGATTTAAGTCTTTAGAATAGGTAATTATGGTGCTGTTTGTTTTGCAGATAGGCAGAAGGTCCATCAGAGTGATGTCTGAAGATGCCTTGTATACCAGACATAGATCTCCCTTCAATAGCCTGTAGGAAACAGAATACAAGGATAGGGCTTTGAGGTGGTTTGCAAAATACATATTTATACCCAGTATTTTTCTAGTGAGGAATCTCTGTGGATCTTCCAGTTGTTGGATGTGCCTGGCTAGGTACACACCAAACATCACTGTACTCAATGACAGGTATGATGAATGCAGAATATAGTGGAACAATGACCTTCATGGACCTAGATGCCATACCTTTGTTTATAAGTTATGCATCACAGAATTATTTCCTCACTACCATAGACAAGCAATGGTTAAAGGCTAGATTACTGTCTATGTGTGCACCTGAGTCCAATGGGTCTAATGAGTGATGAGTAGAGGGGAACAATGACCTCTTTTTTTCTGGATGAGAATCCTTTTGTGATGAGATGAGCCACGTAGAAGGATTTCCTGACCACTGTGGTGATGCGATTATCAAAGGAGAGACTACAGTCCACCTGTGTCCCAAGGTCTCTTATCACATTTTCGGCATTAAGTAGACTACCAGCTATGTGGTAGTTCATGGGTACAGAGTTTTTACCAAAGGGGATGACAATACACTTTTTGGCATTGAGCTTCAGGCCATGGCTATGACACCAGGTATCTGTCTCAGTGAGGCCCTTTTGTAGTTTGTCCACATCGTTAGGAGTTTCGATTATGGCTCCTAGTTTGCAGTCATCTGCAAACTTTGTTAGCCAAAGACCTTCTGTGTTAGCCTGCACTTCAGAGAAGTAGATACCAAACAGGAGAGGACCCAGGACTGAACCCTTGTGGTACTCCACTTGTCACTGGTCTGAAGTCGGATTTGGAATCTGCTACTTTCACAGTGTGGGTTCTGTCCGTGAGCCAGTTGGTAACCTATCTTGTGACATAGGGATTTATACCTAGTTTAGTGAGCTTATCTATAATTCCAGAGTGGGGGATGGTGTCAAAAGCTTTGGCAAGATCTAGATAAGCTGTGTGAACCATTTTACCCAAATTTATGGCTTTGGTGACTGCTTCAAAGAAGTCAATCAGGTTTAGGAGACATGATCTGCCTTTTACAAATCCAAACTGGGTAGGGTCCATCGTTTGGAGATTACCAATGTCTTTGTTTATGAGTTCCACGATGATACGTTCTATGGCCTTGCAGACCAGGCTCGTCAGGCTAATTGGGCGGTAGTTCCCGGGGTCCGTCGTGGCTCCCCCTTTGTGGAGTGGGATAACCATCGCGGTGCACCATTCAGTGGGTACAAAGCCTGAGGTGAGGCTATGACTGAACATGGTACTTAGGTAGGGTGCCAGTTCATTCTGTAGTTCGTGTAGAATGCAGCCTGGGATATTGTCAGGTCCCATGGATGCTGTGTTCTTGGCTTTGGAGAGTGTGTTTTTTACCTGTGCAACCTTAATTATAGAAACTTTGCATTCTTCCAGTATAGAGATGGGCCCTCTACGGGGTGAGAGGGGGGGTAAAGTTAGCACTGAACCTATCTGCTAGGATGTTGGCAATATCAGTTGGTTCTGTATATTTAGTGCCATTGTGCTGTAACTCAGAGCAGATCTGAGTGTTCCCATTGAGATTCTTGACATAGCTATAGAATGCTTTGTGGTTGTCTTTAGAGTCAGAGTGGCTTTGTTTTCGTAACTAGCTTTGGAGGATTTTATGAGGGATCTCAGCTTCTTACTGAGGTTGACCAGGGAGTTCCGCCAGTCATGGGATTTCACTGTTTTTTGCAACAGTTTCTTTCTTTTGTTGTAGAGTTTGTTTATGGCAGAGGACCACCAGATTGGTTTCCATTTTTTGGAGGATAACATCTTGGTTCTATTAAGGATAGCATGATCCATGCACTCGTGTAAGTGCTTATAAAGTGCATTTGTGTAGGATTCAGCAGTCATACCTCTATTGTCCGTCTGCATGGGTGTCATGAGGTTTGCCACTTCTGTATTAAGAAGTGTGAAGTTGGCTCTGGAGAAGTTTTTTTATGATGGTTTCCCTAATTGGGGGTGGGATGTGGATGTCTAGGCTGATTAGCTTGTGGTCGGATCTGACCAACAAGGAATTGACCTCTGGTGTGGAACACCGGTTTCCCATGTTGGTAATGACCAGGTCTAGGATATTGCCGCCCCTGGTGGGGGTGTGAATAAGTTGATCCAAGGCGCTGGAATTTATGAATTCTAGAAAACGCTGAGCAAAAGAGTTGGTACATGAGTAGTTTTCCCAGTTAATGGTGGGGTAGTTGAAATTGCCCATTATTAGGGTGTTGGGTTGTACCCTAATACTTTCCAGTGTATCAAGAAATGAAGAGTGGGAATCCTGGGGCATGGTGGGGGGTCTGTAGCAAGCTACAATTTGGATTGCGGTCTTGGCCAGAGTTAGTTGCACTTGGATAATCTCGGATGCATTATGCTGTGCAACTAGCCTGGAGGTGTGGATATCCTTAATGAATATGGACACGCCTACACCTTTAGTGCTTCGTTCTGGGTTAGGTAGCCGAAAGGTGTGGTATGAATTGTAGCCTGGTAATACAGGGGTGCTCTCTGGAGCTTTGAACCAGGTCTCTGTTACTGCACAGATGCCAATGTTCTCCATTTTAAGGAGTGCCTTGAGTGAGTGCATTTTGAGGTTTAGACTTCTAGCATTGAGTAGCATTACCCTCAGATTTTGCTTGCTTGTACCTGTTACGGTGGTGAATTTTTCATTTGAACCTTGCCTAAAAAAGGCACTATAGGGGTGGCAAGAGCCTTAGCCAGTATCCAGAATCTTAAGGGCGACAGGTGCAGGCCATCTCTGGCAAAGCATCGTGGTCTGTCGATCATGTCGTCCCAGGCAGACAAATACTGGATCCCCTTAGAATGACACCAGAAGCTTAGCCAGTTGTTGAAGTCAATCATTTTGTCCTTGTACTGTGGTATAATTCTGGGTGATGGCAGGATGCTACTCAGGGTTAGGGTCATACCTGCCTGGGATACAAGATCGGAGAGCTCCTCCATGTCTCTTTTCATGTAGTCCAGGGAGGTACGTCTCAGGTCATTCACACCAACATGGACAATGACAGTGTCATATTTGTACTTATTGTGGAGTGACCTGAGTGCATGCGTTATGTGGCGGATCCTGGCACCTGACAGGCAGCTGACAGTAACTTTCTCCTTGTTTAGTCTAGTGAGTGGAACATCAGTGTGCCTGACTATAGAGTCACCTATGACTAGATTGTTGGGTACGTTGTTATGCCTTATGGGCTGTGGTTGAGTGGCACACTGAGTTTGTGGGCTATGTGTCATTTGGGTTGTGTTGGGGGGGTGGAGTTTGCTTGCGTTTATGCTTTGGATGTCCCTGATGCTTGGGCAGGTTTTTATTGAGAGCCTCAGTGAATGTAGGTGTGTGTTTTTTGTTTCTATTTGTGTGTTTTGGTGGTGTAGGTTTTGAGGGACTATGTGATGAGTGTGGTGTGGTGCAAGTGTTTACCTTCTCCTCTTGACTGTCTAGTCCAGTCTTGGGTGAAGAGAGTTTTGCTTCCAGTTTGGCTATATAAGTGCATCTCTCACAGGTTGTAGTGTTGGATGGTAGGAGGAGAGGGTTGTCTGTGTACATGAGGCAATTGCTGCATTGCCCCAAGATGCCCAGATTGATTGATGGACATTTGGTTTATTGTATGGACAGTCCACATTGTAGGAACAATCTTTACTAGCCTGAAGTGTCCCAGGATTCCTGGCAGTGGCAGGATGAATGTAAAACCTGATGCAGGTGAAGGTATATGCATGCTTATGCCTGGCAAAAGCAATAAGCCCACCTGCAGCCACCTTGACATACCAAGTTTTACTGCTTCACTTTTGACTGAGAGCTCAAAGGTTTAGCGTCCCTCATCAGGGAAACTTCTTTTGTTTTTTTATTTAGAGAAAAAACAAAGTGACTTAGTAAGTTCTCTTTAGAAATGACTAAGTTCAGAGGAAATATTTTTACAAAACAGTCACATTTATTCTTACAATCCAAAGCGTACTCTATGTTTGGTGGCCTTTTTAATGAGTTTTATTTTTATTACAATGAGTGCTTTTGCCAAAACATTTCACTTTATCAGATCTCAATTTTATTAAACACCATTCACTTGTCTCCATCTTATACGTTGGGTTTAAAGCACAGGGTTTGAGGTGATGGGGAATCTTCTCCTCTTACAATGAATCCGCTGCTTACATACATTAACTGAACGACTAATGGAATTTTTCATGTTAGTGAATAGAAACTTTGTGAGGGGAGATGATCACTGGTAGAAAAGGTGGGGTCAATTGTCCAATCGTAACACTGAGGAATGGAATATTAAGACTGGTACATGCTAACATTCTAATTTGTAGAGTTAAGTAAGACTGGTTCAGAACCATCCATCTCTCCCTTTCATGCCCTTTATGTTACACAAAAATGCAAAGATTCTACACTATATTACCAGAAGTTATTCCATCTCAACATATATTCAGTTTCAGAATTAAGGGGGTATATATATATATATATATATATATATATATATATATATATATATATATATATATATGGGTTCACTTCAATTCACTGAACTTTCAATTCACTGACTTTCATTTCACTGACACCATTTCACTGAAATTCATTTCACTGAAACTTCATTTCACTGAAAGTTCATTTCACTGACAACTATTATTACAAAGTAAATGGAATATGCCCCTTCCCCACTGTAGTGCGACCCTGGAGTTAGAATATATAGTTAGGGGGTGTGGGGGTGCAGCCCCCCACTTACTTTTCTTTTACTAAGCAATATTATATCAAAACGTAAGAATATCATATGAAATGAAGTGGGGCTGTGTCCCACACCCCCCTAACTATATATTCTAACTCCAGGGTCGCACTACAGTGGGGAAGGGGGAATATTCCATTTTATTGCTAATAATAGTTGTCAGTGAAATGAACTTTCAGTAAAATGAAGTTTCAGTGAAATTAATTTCAGTGAAATGATGTCAGTGAAATGAAAGTCAGTGAGTTGAAAGTTCAGTGAATTGAAGTGAACCCATATATATATATATATATATATATATATATATATATATATATATACACACACACATCTATATATATATATATATATATATATATATATATATATATATAGGTTTAATATGGTTTGATGGAATCAACTTACGTTGAACGTTAATAATATCGGCTAAGGATGTTGAATTTGGAAATAACGGTAAGTCATAATGTCGAATATGGAATATCCGAATCAGTGTATTCCACATGTTCAACATTCCTGTCCTGCTGATTGTGTTTTTTTTTTTATCAACGATGTAGAAAGCATAGTCAGACATATCTGTCAGTACATCGTCTCTCAGAAGATCGAGTCACTATGCCACTTGATGACAAGTGTTCGATGTCTTTGGGTTTGATGTTTACATCCTTGTAAAAAGAAGTTATGTACTCACCATAAAGTTCTATCTTTGTTGACAATCTCGCCCTTCATTCTTACATGTGGGTTCAGAGACGATCCTCAGCTCCGACACGGCCAATTACAAAAGCTCGAAGTCTCTAAGTTGGCTCGTGGCAAGGTACATATCCCATAATGCAATGGTATCAATCCTCAGATCTTGATTGCTGCTAACTATAATAGAAAATAGTTATACTGTACCCTCAGGTAAAGGAGAAACAATAGTGAAAGGTCTCCAACATAAGGAAAGAGCAAAATTTCCAACCAGGTCCTCTAGGACTATATGGACGAGGGTAGATGGGTGGGTTCGTAAGAATGAAGGGTGAGATGGACAACAAACATAGAACGTTATGGTGAGTACATAACTTCTTTATGTTATGTTGCCCTATCTTGCCTTCATTCTTACATATGGGACAGTGTCCCTAGCACCTTTTTCTCGGGTGGCTTACGGGAATATATTCTTGAGAACCGTGGACCAAAGGAAGCTCTGTCCCTGGAGGCCAAATCAACTTTGTAATGAGTAATAAACATATGTGGACTTGCCCAAGTCACGGCTGCACAAATATTGTCCATTGAAATTCTGGCTTGGAAGACAGTGGATGTTGCTACTGAACTGGATGAGTGAGCTCTAACTTTGAAGGGGAATTCCTTGTTATTGGAAGAGTATATAAAAGTTTATGCAATTAGAAAGCCAATTAGATAATGTGACTTTAGAGACTGACATACCCTTTTTTGCCTCTGAAAAGGATATGAATAACTGATCTGACTTTCTGAATTCTTTAGTTCTGTGGAGGTAGAACCTCAATTGCCTGTGCACATCAAGTTGTTGAAGTCTGTATTCTGCCTTGTTGGCATGGCTAAGGAAAAACACTGGAAGTTCAATCTACTGGTTAATATTAGATTGGGAGAAAATCTTGGGGCAAAGGATGGATTAGTTCAAAGCAAAACCCTGTCTTTATCGAAGATCAAATAAGGCAGTTTGACTGAAAGCGCTTGTAACTCTGAAACTCTTCTAGCTGAGGTTATGGCTACCAGAAAAAAAGTTTTCCAGGAGAGGTTAAGTGCGATAGGACAAAGTTATGTCCCAAAGAGGAACAGGTTCCTTAAATGGAGGTCTCAATAAGGAAGTGCCTTTCAAAAAGGCTTTACACAGTCTATGTGCCATCAAGTTAGGTGTATGTTGTCCTAAGTGGAAATTGGAGCTAGTTGCTAGCTGGACTTTAATTGTGGCAGCGGCTGAGCCTTGTTGGAAGAGTTCCGGAAGGAAATCCAAAAGTGAAGAGATTGGAGCAGTGAAGGTGTCTATGTTTCTGGTCTGCACCCAGAAAGAAAATATTTTCCATTTATTATCATATAATTTTCTGGTAGAAACCTTATGAGAGGATATCAAGATATGTTTTACAGCTGGAGTGAAATCCTGAAGCCTGACTAAGGTTGGAAGTGAAGCAGCCAAGCTGTCAAGCTGGGGGTGTGGAGAGAGGGATGGAGTATTCCTGACATATGTGTCAGCAGGTCTGGAACTGGGTCCAGAATCCATGGATCTCCAGTAGATGAGGCCCGAGAAAGGGGAACCAGATCTGATGAGGCCAATATGGAGCAATGAGAATCATCTTGCTTCCCAATGATTTTGCTTTCTGGATGACTTTCGATATAAGGAGAAATGGGGGAAAGGCATAAAGAAGTTCCGAGGGCCAATTGTGAACAAGTGCGTCTCTGGAAGTCTCCCTCGGAGGGGGGGATTAGGGCAAAGCAGCTGCTGCATTTGGCATTCATAGAGGTGGCAAAAAGATCGCAGCAAGGCTGGCCCCATTTGCGGAAGATCTCTTCCGCTATTTTCTGATTGAGAGACCACTCTTGAGGCATCAAAATTGCCCTGCTGAGCCTGTTGGCTATCACACTGTATTTCCTCAGGATGTGCATTGTGACTAGAAAGCGTTGGGAAGATATTGCCCACTGCCAAACCCTCAGAGCCTCTCAACAAAGTGGGTATGATCTGGTTCCTCCCTGTTTGTTCATATACCATACCACTGACATATTGTCTGACTGGATAGCAATCGTCCCTACAGGAAGAGAGTTGTGGAGTGCTTGCAATGCCAGAAGTACTGCTCTCATCTCTAGAACATTGATGTACAAATGGGCCTCATGTTCTTGCCATATACCTTGGACTGTCTTTCCCAGGTCACAGTAGCAGCAGGTTGATGTGGAGCGAATGGTCTCCCAATGGTTAACTCATTGGATTGAATCCACCAATGAAGATCCTTCTTGCAAGTTTCTGTTACTATGATTGGGTGAGACAGAGGAAGTTCCTGAAGCGACCACTTGGAGTAGAGTAACCACTGTAGAATTCTCATATGCATCTTGGCTAAGGGAATGAGGGTTATGGTTGTGGCCATTGTTCCCAGTAGTTTGAGCACTATCTTTGCTTTGACCTTGTGTTTAGGAAGAAGGAGTAATATCTGTTGATTGAGATTCACAGTTCTGTCAGCGAGAAGGCGCACTATCATTGAAACAATGTCTATTTCTGTGCCTATAAAGGTAACATGCTGACAGGGCAACAAGGCAGATTTTTGCAAGTTTATTGTAATGCCCAGCTGAGCACAAATTTGTAGGGTCATGTCTCTGGCCCGTTGAAGTAGATGCTTGGTGGTGGCAGTCAGGAGCCAATCGTCCAGGTATGGAAACACTCAGAATCCAAGACAGAGGAGCTGTGGATTTTACAGGGAAAAAGGCAGAAGAGAAAACAACAGTATAAGAAGAGGACTAGGTCCTCTAACTTAAACTGGCCTAGCCCAATGAGAAACAAGGGAAGTACACAACTAGAAAAGTCCTCTAAAGAAAAATGGACTTTGCTATAAGAGAAACACGCCACACCAGAAAACAGTTAGCTAAGCTACCTATGCCTAAACACAGATATACACACGCACAGGAAACGGACTAAACTAGAAAGACCTCAATAGCAAACACTCTACATAAGCTAATAAACAGCCGATAAAAGGCTCAACAAGAGAAATCTAAGCTACCACTACAGGATACCAATAAACACACACACAGGCTTGCGGAAAATCAATGGCCAAAACTGCTGACAAAACGGCAACACTATTAAACAATACCTAATATTCACTACTATGTAAAAACTAGTACAGTAACTATATTCTAAGTATTTTCTAACTAATCCAACTATATATAAATGCAAGAAAAAAGCAATGATGAAAAAGTTCACTTAACCACGGTCAAGAAGAGCATTTCTGAACTCTTAAAGCGGCAAACAAGATCTGAGGATTGATACCACTGCATTATGGGATACCTACCTTGCCACAAGCCAACTTAGAGACTTAAAGCTTTTGTAATCGGCTGAGTTGGAGCCGAACCCACATGTAAGAATGAAGGCAAGACAGGACAACATAACATCAGTGATTTCAACTATAAGGTGTTTGCATGACTGCTGTTCGGGTAAGTCATAGTTAACCATATATATATATACGTATGTATATATATATATATATATATATATATATATATATATATATATATATATATGTGTGTGTATGTATGTATACACATAATGAAACTCATTTGAATAAAAAACATCTAATATACAAACTTTATCAAAATACTACATCTTATGCTGGTAAGCCCGCTTTTACGAGACTTTTTTATGTAAGTCAGGTTTTAAGACTGAGGAGAATAACATTTAAGTAAATTACATTAAATCTTGATTTATAAGGGACCTTACTGAGCAGTGAAAATATGTCCCTCTTTTACAGGGCTAATATGTATTTAGTGTTCTTACTCAACTGCATTTTCTAAGAACTTGGCTATAATTTAACAGTTTTAAATTACAAATACTGTGCTTAAAGACTACTGCTATTGGAGCTATAGCCTTTGCCAGAGATTCATATTAAACTCATTTGATGTTATTAATGTTTTCATGATTTTCCACATCTTTTACTTTATGGGTTTAAAACTGAGAGTTCTTCCCATCTGGCTTAGAGTTGGGCCTCATGTACAAATAATGTCACTGCTGCAGGATTTGGTATATGAATTGGATATCTGTCAGTGGTAGATGTCAGTCCCTGAGCAGACTTTAGAGCAATCAGATATCTCCTAGCAAGCAAGCAATTCTGCAGTCTGGAGCTGTGGATTTTACAGGGAAACCTGTACATAAAAGGGAACACTCTGGGCACTCTTTTCTAGCTTTTTGTTCTTAAAAAGAAGGAAAGAAGACTACACAAACAAGTGTCCTTCTCTCAGTCCAAAGGTCAGGAAATAACACATGAGAAATAGATGAGCACAGAGGTAATGCAAAATTAGGCAGAGAAACAGATACGTAGAGACAATACAAAACAGTTCAAATGTGAGAGTATGCAATTACACTGGAAACACAATGCATAACTACTTCACATAGAAAGAATGCAAAACTTCCATGGCATACATAAAATAATCTGTACTTCTACCAGTCAGAAGATTATAGGTAAACTGTAGAAATGGTCCAGTAACTGGAGTAGTGCTTATTAGACCTAAAATGCACACATGACAAGGGCAGAGAGGAGTAAGCCTATCCTGACATAATGATCCTATCTGTACACCTACTGTTAATGTGAGTCATCATAGGTTCATAGGTTCATAGGTGTGTACTAGGCTAATGGCCCTGGAGCCTTTACAAGCCTAGCCCAAAAAAATTGCCCAAGCACCGTGCCCGTGCCACCTGATGTTAGCTCACAGTGCCCCCAATCCAATAGGGCAACTGGAATGATCCTTGGAGTGAGCTTTCTCTTACCCATCTACTCATCAAAATTTCTCTTGAAGAGGGCCGCCGAGGTGCTCTGCTTGACATGAATAGGAAGCTTATTCCAGAGCATGTGCAGTCTTTGGGAGATGAATCTGTCTCTCCAGCATGTTCTGTTAACTGTGGTAATGAGGTTGTGATCTCTGGAGCATGTGGCATGGGAGGATTGAGATTTCTTTAGGTGTAGCATTTCTAGTAGGGCTGGGTGGGACATGGCTTTGTAAGTCAAGCAGAGATCACCTCTAAGTAGATGATAAGAGACTGAGAACAGCGGAGGTTTCTTGAGTCTATCCATGTAGCACATGTGTTTAAGGCCTAGGATCCTTTTTGTGAGGTACTTTTGTGGCCTCTCCAACTGTTGTAGATATCTGGTCAGGCACATGCCAAATGGGGTGTTATATTCGATGACTTGTCTAATGAGGGATGAGTAGAGAGGGATGATGACCTCTTTCTTCCTGGATGTGAAACCTTTGGTTATAAAATGTGCCATGTAGAAGGACTTTCTGACCACAGTGCCAATGTAGTGGTTGAAGATGGGGTGGCTGTCGACCTGGGTGCCCAGATTTCTTATGGCCCCTACAGTGTTCTGTGGGCTCCCATCAACATGGTAATTTGTGGGAACTGAGTTTTTTCCAAAGGGGATGATAATGCATTTTTTGGCATTAAGCTTCAGGACATGGTTCCGACACCAGTGATTGGTCTCAGACAGGCCCTTTTGTAGGATGTCTGCATCATTTGGGGAGTTGATAATGACTTCTAGCTTGCAGTCATCAGTGAACTTGGTCAGCCAAAGTCCTTCTGTGTTGGCCTGGACTTCTGAGAAGTAGATGCCAAACAGGAGACGGCCCAGGACTGAGCCCTGTGGGACTCCACTCATGACTGCTTGACAGTCTAACTTGGAATCCACAACTTATACTCTGTGAGCCGTGTCTGTGAGCCAATTTGCAACCCACCTAGTGATGCAAGGATTGATGCCTAGTTTGGTGAGTTTATCAATGATACCTGATTGGGGAATGGTATCAAAGGCCTTGGCCAGGTCCTGGTAGGCTGCATGCAGTGTCTTACCCTCATCCACAGTCCTGATGACTGCCTCGAAGAAGTCAACCAAGTTCAGTAAGCAGGATCTTCCCTTGACAAAGCCAAACCATGTGGGGTCAAGAGTTTGGAGATTGCCTGTTAAGCAGGTCCATGATGATGTGCTCCATATCTTTGAATACCAGACTCATCAGACTAATGGGGTGATAGTTCCCAGGGTCTGTAGTTGCTCCCCCTTAATGGAGTGGGATGAATGTAGCAGTGCACCATTCATTAGGGACATAGCCTGAGGTAAGGCTGTGACTGAACATGGCACACAGATGTGGTGCCAGTTCATTTTGTATCTCATGTAGGACACAGCCAGGGATATTATCAGGTCCCATAGACACTGTATTCTTGGCTTTGGACAATGCAGCTTTTACCTGTGCCACAGAAATGGTGGGCACCAGGCTTTCTTCTGGTATTGTGATAGGGCCCTTGGGGGGGGAGGGGTTAAGTTGGCACTGAATTTGTCGGCCAGAATGTTGGCTATATCTGTTGGCTCAGTATAGGAGGTGCCATTGTGCTGGGTATTGCCTTTGAGGTTTCTGATATAGTTATAGAAGGCTTTGTAGTTGTTTTTGGTGTCAGCCGCAATTCTGCCTTCATAGCTGGCATTAGAGGATTTGATAAGGAATCTCAGCTTTTTGTTGTGACTGATAAGGGAGGTTTTCCAGTCTTGTGACATCATTTTTTTCTGCAATAGTTTCTTCCTTCTGTTGTAGAGTTTACTGATGGCTGGGGACCACCAGATTAGCTTCCTTTTTTTGGAGGAGAGTGTCTTAGTTCTGTCTGGTATGGCAAGGTCCATACATTTGTATACATGCTTGTACAGTGCACTGGTGTATGATTCGGCAATCATGCGGCTATTTTCCATTGGCATGGGTGCCGAGAAGTTAGCCACCTCTATTTTTAGGAGCCCAAAGTCAGCTTTAGAGAAATTTTTCAGGGTGATCACCTTAGTGGGAGTGTAGGTGAGACAGGATTTCCATGGTGATCAGTTTATGGTCAGATTTAACCAGGGAGGAAATGACTACAGGTGTGGAGCAACGGTCTCCCATGTTGGTGATAAACAGGTCGAGGATGTTGCTTCCTCTAGTGGGGGTCAGAATGAACTGGTCCAGGGTATTGGAACTGATAAATTCCAGAAAGTGTTGGGCCTGTACATTGGTACTTGAATAGTTTTCCCAGTTGATGGAAGAGTAGTTGAAGTCACCCAGTATTAGAGTACTGGGCTGGACCTTGATAAATTTCAGGGTGCTTAGGAACTTGGAGTGAGAGTCTAGGGACATGTTTGGGGTTCTGTAGCAGGCTATGACTTGTATCAACATCTTACCCAGTGTTAGTTGCACCTGAAGTATCTCAGATGCATTGTGCTGGGCTAAAAGTCTAGAGGTGTGTGTATCCTTTAAGAATATGCATTTGAACTCTGCATATCATAAGGACAACTGCTGTGTGAGCCAGTATAAGATTACAGATCATAAAGCAGTGTAACGTATAGGATCTATAAGGGTAATTCACCAAAAACATCTACTGAAAACTGCAGCTACAAAATGTAATCTGCCCCTGGACTAGATATCTGATTTGTAGCCCACACTTGTTGCTAGAAGACCATTTGATATTCTTGCAGACACTTTGATGGGAAACATTTCAGAATAAGGCTGAGGTGGGAGATGCTGATCTTGTATATAGATATATAGACAGAGAGACATAATGTCTCCACACAATAGCTTTCTTCATAGGTTCATTGGAGGTTACTAGGCTAATGGCCCTAGGGCCTTTACAAGCTTAGCCATGTAAAAACCCAAGTACCCTTACTGACCATATTTAGATAGTCGTTGTTAGCAGAGCGATTCTGTGATCAGCACTGACTGCCCATGCCCATGAGGGAAATAGGTGCCTCACCTGGGTTAACTTTAGGGTCACCCATCCTGTTGTCGAGGTTGCACTTGAATAGTGTCATTGAGGAACTCTGCTTCACGTGGAATGGGAGTGTATTCCAGAGGAGTGGTAATCACTGAGAGATACATCTTTCTCTCCAGCATGTTCTATTAATGTTACAGGCTAGGTTGAGATCCTTGGGGTGAGTTATTCTTGTCCCATTTGATTTGCGGATGTGCAGCAATTCCACTTGGGCAGGGTCCAAAATTGCTCTGTAGGCCAGGCACAGGTCACCTGTCAACAGCCTGTACAACACACAGTACACTGACAGGGCTTTCAGTCTTTCCATGTATGTCATGTTTTGGAGGCCCTAGATTCTCTTGCTAAAAAACCTCTGTGGTCTCTCCAGTTGCTGCAGGTGTTTGGTGAGGTACATAGAGAAGGAAGCATTGTATTCAATTATTGGCCTAATAAGGGTAGAGTACAGTGGAGCTATAACTTGCGTGGTCTTGGCTGCAATGTCCTTATTTATGAGATGTGCAATGTAGAATGCTTTTCTTACCACTACGGACACATGGTGAACAAAGTTTAGATTGCTATCAACCTGTGTTCTTAAGTCTTGCACCACTAAGTTTGACCTTAGAGGGATGTTATCTATATCATAATTAGCAGGGGCTGCTTCTTTGCCACAGGGGATACTGAGGCATTTTTTTTGCATTAAGTGTCAGTCCATGAGTTTGGCACCAATCATTTGTCTGCATCAGCCCTTTATGTAATATGTTAACATTACTGGGGGACTCTATTATTAAGACCAATTTACAGTCATCTACAAAACTGGTAAGCCATAGGCCATCTACCTTCACCTGGACTTCAGAGAAATACATTCCAAACAGTAAAGGGCCGAGCACATATCCTTGGGGTACCCCAATGATAACTGGTCTACTGTTGGAGGTGGACTCCCCAACTTTGACAGTGTACATTCTGTTGGTGAGTCTGTTGGCTACCAATCTAGTAATATATGGATTAATCCACAACTGGGAGAGTTTCTCTATGATACCTGAATGGGGGATTGTGTCAAAAGCCTTGGCCAAATCAACATAGGCAGTATGTACTATTTTGCCCTTATCCAGGGCTATGTTGACATTCACAAAGAAGTCCACTAGGTGTAATAAGCAAGATCTACCCTTCTCAATGCCAAACTAGGTTGGGTTAAGAGTTTGAAAGTCACCTATGTCCTTGTGGATAAGGTCTATGATGATTCTTTCCATTGTCTTGAAAATAAGGTTGGTTAGGCTTATGGGTCAATAGTTCCCAGGGTCAATTGATGGACCCATTTTCTGCAAGGGGATTACTGTTGCTGTTCTCCACTCTACTGAGATAAAGTCACTTTTCAAGCTATGGTTCAAGAATGTGCCAAATGGTTCTGCTGGGTCTTGTTTTAGATTGTTTAGTAAGCAGCCTGAGATGTTTTCTGGTCCCATACAGGCTGTGTTTTTGGCCTTGGAGAGTGCTTGTATGACATATTCTTTGGGGATAACCATTAGAGGATTGGTGTTGAGAATGCTTTGGGGTATGTCAGATGGGGACAGAGGGGTAAAATTATTGCCAAATCTGTTAGCTAGCAGTTTAGCAATTTCCTCAGGTTCAGCGTGAATGGTACCATCTACTATAAGTTCAGCACACAGCTGGGCATTCTCTCTTAGGTTTTGGATGTAGCTAAAGAATGTCTTATGACTGTCTTTAGCTAGGGATGCTAATTTAGACTTGTAGCTAGCCTTAGCGAACTTAACAAGATATCTGATTTGCTTGTTCAAGCTGTGCAGGGTATTCTTCCTCTGTTGAGTTAGTTCCCTCCTGTTCTTAGATATCATTTTCTGTATTTTGTTGTATAACTTATTTATACTTACAGTCCACCAGGGTGGCTTGTTTTTTTGGGAAGACCTGGTTTTGTTCCTGTTAGGTACAGCTAAGTCAATGTATTTGTTAAAAAAAAAAAAAAATCTAAGCTTGTTTCCTGCCTCTCCTGTAACTAGTCAAGTCCAGACACAGACTTGCTGTATCCAGGACTGTTGGTAAGCTTCTGAGCCCCCCCCCCCAAGCCTTTCTGTGTTGGAGGGAAGCCTTCTAGCTTATCAGTGGGAGTGGTAAGCACTAGGTAGCCTATCTACCACAGGAAAAGTGGATTTTGGCCCTGAAATTGTAGTTCATTGGCCATTTGGGCAGTTTTTCCATCTCTTTCTACTTTCTGGTTAAAAGCCTGTTTTGCGTTTGGTCTCCGCCTTTCCTATAACTAGTGTAATCCAGGTACAGATTTGCTGTATCCAGGACTGTTGGTAAGCTTCTGAGGCCCCCAAGCCCTTCTGTGTTGGAGAGAAGCCTTCTAGCTTATCAGTGGGAGTGGTAAGCACTAGGTAACCTATCTACCACAGGAGGAGTGGTTTCTGGCCCAGAAATTATAGTTTATTGGCCTTTTGGGAAGCTTTTACATCTCTTTCAACCTTCTGATTTAAAAGCCTGTGCTTGTGCTTGTTTCCTGCCTTTCCTGTTATTAGTCTAGTCCAGGTACAGATTTGCTGTATCCAGGACTCTTTGTAAGCTTCTGAGACCCCCAAGCCTTTCAGTGTTGGAGGGAAGCCTTTTAGCTTATCAGTGGGAGTGGTAAGCATCAGGTAGACTATCTACCACAAGAGGAGTGGTCCCTGGCCCAGAAATTGTAGCTATTGGCTGTTTGAGCAGTTTTTTTCCCATCTCTTTCAACTTTCTGGTTTGAAAGCCGCATTTGTACCTGTTTCCTGCCATTCCTATAACTAGCCTAGTCCGGTAACAGAGTTGCTGTATCCAGGATTGTTAGAAAGCTTCTGAGCCCCCAAGCCTTTCTGTGTTGGAGGAAAGCCTTCTAGCTTATCAGTGGGAGTGGTAAGCACTTGTTAGCCTATCCTCCACGGGAAGAGTGAGTTTTGGCCCAGAAATTGTAGTTTATTTGGCTGTTTGGGCAGTTTTCCATCTCTTTCAACTTGCTGGCTTAAAAGCCTATGTTTGTACTTGTTCCCCGCCTTTCCTGTAATTAGTCTAGTCCAGGTACAGATTTGCTGTAATTCCATGACTCTTTGTAAGCTTCTGAGCCCCCCAAGCCTTTCTGTGTTTGAGGGAAGCCTTCTAGCTTATCAGTGGGAGTGGTAAGCATTAGGTAGCCTATCTACCATAAGAGGAGCAGTTCCTGGACCAGAAATTGTAGCTATTGGCTGTTTGGGCAGCTTTTTTCCATCTCTTTCAACGTTCTGGTTTAAAAGCCGCACTTGCGCTTATTTCCCACCTTTCCTGTAACTAGCCTAGTCCAGATACAGAGTTGCTGTATCCAGGACTGTTTGTAAGCTTCTGAGCCCTGCAAGCCTTTCTGTGTTGGAGGAAAGCCTTCTAGCTTATCAGTGGAAGTGGTAAGCACTAGGTAGCCTGTCTACCATGAGAGGAGAGGTTCTTCGCCCAGAAATTGTAGTTTATTGACCATTTGGACAGTTTGCCCGTCTCTTCCAACTTTCTGGTTTAAAAGACCACATCTGTGCTTGTTTCCCATCTTTCCTGTAACTAACCTACTGGGTAGCACTAGAAAGCCTTAAACTGATACAAGTCTTCAAGCTTAGGAGAGAGACTTTAGAGTGATTAAGTATCAGTTTTCTGTACTTTCTTGCTGTACTTAACTGTTTTCTGCCTAAACGCAGATTTTGCATCATTTATTGTGATTTAAAAGCTTGTTTTTTTCACATATTGTACTTATTTGACTGCCTGCACTTTTAAAAAGTTGTTTTTTGTTTAAATAATTTATTTAACTGTTGTAGGCTACACACTAAAGTGCGATAGCCTTTTCTGATCGTTTGTAGTCGTTTAAAGCTGTTTTAAGTGTATTTTTTTACTGTTTTTGCCTTATATTTTGAAACACCCCCCCAAAAAAAACAAAAAAATTCCTTGTTTCCCACCTTTCTAAGCTAGTATAGTCCAGTTTTCAGGCTAGTGCTGAATTCAGGGCTGTGATACTAGTTTCTGAGTTGCCCATACCTTACTTGGATAGAAGGAAGTTTCTCTGTTCACCTGTGAGAGAGGGGAGCTTTGAGCAACCTATCTGTCCATAGAGTAGTGGTTCCATCCCAGAAGTTAGTAGTTTATTGGCCATTTTGGGCTAATTTCTATCTCTTTCATTTCCCTACCATAAAAACCACGTTTGCACGGTTTTGTGCACTGGGCAGTGCCGGTTAGCTACGGTTAAATTATTCCAGGCTCCACTAAGTCTCCTCTTCAGCTTTTCCCACGAAACTAGTCTAACTCTCAACCTAAGCACTCAAAAAGCATCTTACAGCCCAGCACTTGTTCAGACCTAATAACAAGCACTAATATACCCTGCCACTGATTGTCCAGCAGGGCAAGGCTCTTTATTCACCCCTCACCAACCAAGAGATTAAGCAGCTCACCCTACTATTCAGGCATGACCAAAGGGCAACTTCAGGTGCACTCCCCAGTCCAGCTGGTGAATCTGGGTATCTTGAGGCAATGTTACAACTGCCTCATGTACATAGACAACCCTCTCCTCCTACCACAAAACACTAACATATGCAAAAGATGCAATTAACAGCCAAACTGGAAGCTAAGCTGTCTTCACCCAAGACTGGAAAAGACAGTCAAGAGGGAGAAGGTTAACACTTGCACCACAACTCCAGCTGTACATAGACCTACTGAAACAGCACTGGCAAAAATACACATAAATACACAAATTTATAATCAGAGGCTCGAAATAAAAACCTGCAAAAGTATCAGAGACCTCCAAAGCAGACACCCAAACAACCTGCACTTCCCATCACAAACCAGACAACACATAAAACACAAAATCAGTGTGCCGTGCAATCACAGCCCTTAAGGCGAAATAACAGACCTAACACACTAGTAAAAGGTGACTCTATAGTCAGGCACACTGATGTCCCACTCACTCGGATGGACAAGCAGAAGGTCACTGTTAGCTGCCCGTCGGGAGCCAGAATCAGCCACATAACACAAGCACTCAGGTCACTCCAGAACAAGTACAAATATGACTCTGTCATTGTTCATGTTGGTGTGAATTACCTGAGACGTACCTCCCTGGACTACATGAAACGAGACATGGAAGAGCTCTCTGATCATGTAGCCCAGGCTGGTATGACCCTGACCCTGAGTAGCATCCTGCCCTTACCAAGAATGATACCTCAGTATAAAGAAAAAATTATCAATTTCAACAATTGGCTAAGCTTCTGGTGTCATTCAAAGGGGATCCAGTGTCTGTCAGCCTGGGACGACATGCTCGACAAACCGCGTTGCTTCGCAAGAGATGGCTTGCACCTGTCACCCCTAGGCTTTTGAATACTGGCCAAGGGTCTTGCTGCCCCCATAGTGCTTTTTTTAGGCAAGGCTCAAAAGTCAAACCCACCTCCATAAACAGCACAATTAACAAAAAACTGAGGGTTATGCTACTCAACGCCAGGAGTTTAAATCTCAAAATGCACACGCTCGAAGCACTCCTCAGTATGGAGAACGTTGATATCTGTGCAGTAACTGAAACTTGGTTCAAGGCTTCAGAAAGCACCCCAGCACTACCGGGCTACAACTCATACCACACATTTCGGCCACAGAACATGGACCGAAACACAAAAGGAGGGGGTGTATCCATATTCATCAAGGATACCTACACCTACATGTTAGTGGTGCAGCATGATACCTCTGAGATCATCCATGTGCAACTAACATTGAGCAAATCTGCAATGCAAATTGTGGCCTGCTACAGATCACCCTCCATGACCCAAGACCACCACTCCACCTTTCTGGAGACACTGGAAAACATGAAGGTCCTACCAAACACCCTGATATTGGGCGATTTTAATTACCCTACCATTCACTGGGAAAACTACTCGAGTACAAATTCCCAGGCCCAGCGCTTCCTGGAATTCATCAACTCAAATGCCCTGGATCAGCTGGTAAACTCCCCTACCAGAGGTGAAAACATATTGGACCTGGTCATTACCAACATGGGTGACAGATGTTCCACACCAGAGGTCAACCCGTCACTGGTTAGATCAGGCCATAAACGAATCACTCTGGATGTCCACACCCCACCATCACCCCCAACTAAAGAAACCACAGTAAAAAACTTTTCTAATGCAAACTTCACCTTACTTAAGACAGACGTGGTAAGTTTCACAGCCCCCACACTAAAGGATAATGGTGCCCAAGATGCAGAAACCTTTACAAATGCATTCTATGAGCACCTACAAGGATGCATGGATCGTGCCATCCCTAGCAAAACCAAGACTCACTCCTCTAAGAGAAGGAAACCAGTTAGGTGGACCCCTGCAATAAACAGGCTATACAATAGAAGGAGGAAACTAGTTCAGAAAAAAAGCAAATCCCAAGAAGGAAAGACATCCCTGATCAGTATCAGTAAGAAACTGAGGTCTCTCATGAAATCTTCCAAGGCTAACTTCAAAAGAAAAATATCCAAGTATTCAAAAGATAACCACAAAGCTTTCTTTAGCTATGTTAAGAATCTAAGTGGCAACTCACAGATATGCACTGAACTAGTGCAAAATAGCACAAAATATACTGAACCTACTGATATTGCCAATATCCTGGCAGATAGAGTCAGTGCAAACTTCACCCCCCTCTCACCTCCAAAAGGGCCCACAATACCGGAAAAATGTAGTGTCCCAAAAATCACAGACACACAACTGAAAACAGCCCTTTCAAAAGCCAAAAACACAGCATCAATGGGACCAGATGGTGTCCCAGGCTGCATCTTACATGAACTACAGAACAAACTAACCCCCCACCTAAACACGCTGTTCAACCTCAGCCTCTCCACAGGCTACATGCCCATAGAATGGTACACAGCAACGGTTATTCGTCTCCACAAAGGCGGGGCCACAACCGACCCTGGTAACTATCGCCCCATAAGCCTGACTAGCCTAGTCTGCAAGGCTATGGAGTGCATCATCATGGAACTCATTAACAAAGACATTGCGAACCTCCAAACACTTGACCAGATCCAGTTCGGCTGTGTTAAGGGCAGATCATGCCTACTAAACCTGGTTGACTTCTTTGAGACAGTCACCAAGGCCATAGATGAGGGAAAGGTGGTTCACACAGCCTACCTTGACCTTGCCAAGGCTTTCGACACCATTCCCCACTCGGGTATTACAGAAAAACTCACCAGCCTGAACATAAACTCCTACGTCACGAAATGGGTTGCCAACTGGCTTACAGATAGAACTCACACGGTAAGAATAGCGGGCACCAGGTCCAACTCTAAACCAGTCACATGTGGTGTCCTGCAAGGCTCGGTCCTGGGACCCCTACTGTTCGGCATATATGTCTCAGAAGTACAGGCAAACACAGGAGGACTATGGATAACCAAGTTCACCGATGATTGCAAACTGGGAGCCATAACTGACTCTCTGGCTGACACGGACATCCTCAAAAAGGGCCTTACTGAGCTGGACACCTGGTGTCAAAGTCATGACCTCAAGCTAAATGCCAAAAAATGCATAGTCATCCCATTTGAGAGAAAAACAAAACACCCAAGAATTACCACATAGGTGGCAGCCCCCTTAATATAGAAGAGGTAATAAGAGATCTGGGGACCCAGGTAGATAATAATCTCTCCTTTGACAATCATATTGCCAAAGTAGTTAGGAAATCCTTCTATGTGGCCCATCTAATTACTAAAGGGTTCGCATCTAGAAATACAGAGGTTATAGTGCCCCTCTACTTGTCACTCATTAGACCCATCATAGAGTACAATGCCCCATTTGGGATGCACCTCACAAGACACTTCCAACAGCTGGAAAGACCACAAAAGTACCTCACCAAGAGGATTACTGGTCTCAAACATATGTCCTATGCAGCCCGACTAAAAAAAATCCGGCTGTACTTAGTGGCATATCGCTTACTCAGAGGTGATCTCTGCCTGACCTACAAAGCCATGTCCAACTCAGAAGTGATGGACATGCTCCACCTAAAGAAATCCAAGTCACTGCGAGCCACGTGCTCTAGTGAGCTAAACCTCACCACAACAATAAATAGAACATGCTGGAGGGATAGATTCCTGTCACAGAGACTCCCCATGCTTTGGAACAAAATTCCAAATTACATCAGGCAGAGCTCCTCACTAACACTCTTCAAAAGAAACCTTGACGAGTGGATGGGTAACAGAAAATACACCCCTGGGATCACTTCATTGGCTCTGCTTGACAGAGGATCAGTTAATTAATCAATGGGGCGGCGAAAGCCGACACACTCTGGATAGGCTTATAAATGTCCTCGGGCAGATAGCCTAGTACATACCTATTAACCTCTGAACCTATGAAGTGGCTATGTATGGCAATTGTGTATTCTTCTGCATGGGAAACAATGCTGTCTATGTTGGCAGAGGCTTTGAAACTTTTTATACCATCACTTAGTAGGCAATAATTTGCTTTGGAGAATTTTTTCAATTTTTTTTACTCCTGTGGGGGTGTCAGGTTTGATCTTTACTTCAAACAAGATAGATTTATGGTCTGACCTTACCAGGGAGGGTAACACACAGGTGGTAGTGAAGTGACCCCCCCCATGTTGGTCAGCACTAGGGCCAGGATATTTGAGTCCCCTGCAGGGGTGTGGACCAACTGTTCCAGGGTATTTGAATTAACAAAGTCCAGGAACCTTGTAGCAATCATGTTTGTGCTCATGTAAGTCACCCAGTTGCTGAAAGGATAGCTGAAATCTCCCATGACCAAGGTGTTTGGCTGTATGCTGAGTGACTCCAACAAGTCTGGGTGGGCAGTGTACTCCTTCTGGCTCATGGTGGGGGACCTGTAGCTAGTGATGATGTGGAAGAGTATTTTTCCTATAGTTAATTGGACCTGGAGTAGCTCAAAAAAGTCATAATGTTTTAGCGGTCTGGAGGTGTATTTGGATTTAATGAAGATGGATACACCTCCACCTTTGGTTCTTTTACTCTCGTTTTGGGGTCTAAACATGCAAAAGGCATTGTAGCCTTGTATGGCTGGGGTGGTCTCAGCGGCCTTGAACCAAGTCTCAGTTTCATGAGCATACATACAAGGCAGATGAAAGTGTATGTGATTACACTGTTATGCACTTATTTTAATTCGTGGGTGAGTGGGTGTCAGGTTACCACTTTTGAAAGGCTGGCAGACCTTTTGGTCAGGGAACAAGCCCTTAGTACTTTGCCTGAAGACATGAGAATCTGGTTGGCAGACTGAGAGTGTAACTCTGCAGATGAGCTGGGGAGAAAAGAGGATCTCTACTCAGCAAGCAGGGCATCACTACTCAAAAAAGGGGTACCCAGTGCTGCACATGAATATAAGGAAACCCATGGTGGACAGCTTAAATCACTCCAGCAGAGTCTACCAATAACAGGGGAAGCCACTAGTTCAGGTACATGGGCAGGATCAGGGGTTAGACGTTTTAAATCTATAATCCTCAAAAATACGTTAAAAGCACCAGCAGTCACTCGAAGCAAAGGTCCAAGGTCCCAAAGGAAGCAGGAAACAAGCACTTTTAAAAACACAATTGATTGCACGAAACCACAGCACATAGAAATCCCAATACACACTAACATTTCTGAAATCTCATCCTATACGTTTTCATTTAGTTTACTTCATCAGATGTGGAGGCGAGCCCTGCGTCAACTTTACAGGTCGCCGGTGCTAGGACGAGAGGCCATGTAGCATACAAATGTCCACTGATACAAGGTGGAGAACAAAAGTTGGGGGAACCAGCAAGTGAGAAAAACGGTGTGGTGGTAGTAAGTTTTCTGGATGTAACATGGATACCAAGCTATCACCAGAGTTTGTATTCTATCTTAGTGGATGGAAGACAGGCCACTGCTAAGAGAGACACAGCCTCTGACATAACCATTGTGAAGCCTGCAGTGGTTAAAGGAGAGCAGCACTTGCTTGGGCCATCCACTCCAATCAGAGCTTTAGGAGGCATCCCATTCCAAGTGCCTTTGGCCAGGGTTCACCTTGACTGGGAGGGTGGAAAAGGAAGCAAGCAGGTAGCTGTGTTTGAGGATATTCCTGCAAATGTCTTGATAGGGAATGATTTTGCTAATGCAGTACCATGTGTGCATGCAGTTACATGCAGTCAGGCTTGTAGACAGGCATGTAGATCTGGTAGCCTGGGGGAGACCCAGGCAGACCCCACACTTGAAGCTGGGACTTGTGATGTGTCTGTTTCAGGGAGCGAATTACCCTGTAGCAGTGAGCCTGAAAGTGAGCCACAGCTGCTGGTAGGTACTGATGTTCTTGTGGACAGGGTGACTGTAAGGACAGAGGTAAGTGGTACTACCCAGGCTGACAGTGAGGCACCAGTACCAGAAGCTACTAGGTTTCCTTAGAAGGGGAGCTGGGAGGGATCACAAAAGTAGAGGTGAGACAGGCTCAGCTTTTGGACCCTACCTTATGAGGCTTGAGGGAGGTAGCTAAGGAGACACCCTTTACTCAAGGTAAAGCAAAGGGTTACTGTATACAGAATAGACCCTGAGAGGTGGTTAGAGCCTATTGTCTGGCATGTCTAGCCATAGCAAAAAAGAAAATAGTCTCTCCACACTGTCAAGCCAAATAAAATGTATTACAAAATGACAAAGCTTTCAGATATAAAAAACATCCTTCCTCAGTGTCTTACACAAAAGAAAAGTTAAAACCAACATTTATACTAGTAGCACATGACACAGCCATTAATTGATTAAGGTGAACACCCACTTCTTAAAGATACAGAAACAATGATAAAATGGATAAGAAGTATATACATATCTTCCTCTCATTTTTTTCTAATTTTCCTTTGTTTATTTTTTAGAATAGGTTTTAGTGTAACTTGTTTATTTAAGCCCGGGTCTTTATCTGCTTCAAGCCTCACATTCATATTATTTCATGTCCACATTATTAACATGGCCTCCATGTCCAATACCTGGGTATACAATAGATATGACCCTGAAGTCAAATTCATGAGCAGCACTCATTGCAGAAATGTGGCAAGCCATTGAGTTAGTAGGTATATTTTTACAAATCTTCGTACTATGCTCAATAATTCTATCCCTAGGGCATCTGACTGATTTGCCCACATAAAGTCCTGAACATTTCTTACATGTGGCAAGATATATAATACCAGTGGTATTACACATCGCTGTGCAGTGAAAAATGAATCTCCTGCCACCCACTGCAGGTCATATGGGTATAAAGCATACCAAGAGACATATTATGCAGAACATTTTTAGCTCTCAGATTGCAAGGGATGTAACAGGGTATTGTAAGACCTGTGAGCGGTGCCAAAAGGTGGGCAAGGCAAGGGACAAGGTAAAAGCTCCATTGATGCTTTTGCATATGATTGAAGAGCCATTTCAGAGGGTAGCTATAGATATTGTGGGGCCTCTGAGTACCCCAAGTTCCATAGGGAAGAAGTATATCCTGGTGGTGGTAGTAGATACCTTGAGGTAGTGACTTTGTCCCCCATCAAGGCAGAGAAGGTGGCAAATGCTTTGTTAGAGATTTTCAGCAGGGTAGGTCAGACCTACTAGCTTGTCTGTGGAAGCACTGTGGGGTAAAGCACCTAAGGACCACATCCTACCAACCCCAGACTAATGGTCTTGTGGACAGGTTAAACTCTACACTAAAGACCATGCTACGGGCATTTGCAGAACAGTTTGATAGAGAGTGGAATGAATATCTGCCCCATCTACTGTTTGATACAGAGAGGTCCCCCCAGGAATGCACAGGTTTTTGACCCTTTGAGTTGTTGTATGGACATAGGGTGAGGGGGCCTTTAGATCTGATTTGTGATGAGTGGAAGGATGAGTGTGAATCCCACAAGAAGTCTGGTGTGACATATTTCCTAAACCCCAGGACAAGGATTAGAGAGCTCATGGGCTTTGCCCAGGAGAACCTAGCAGGAGCCCAACAGTAGAAAAAGGTCTGGTATGACAGGAATGCTTGAGGCCAAGAGTATGATGTGGGACAACAGGTTATGGTGCTCATTCCTGTCAGACATAGTAAACTGCAGGCAGCTTGGGAGGGACCTCTGAAGTGGTAAGGAAGGTCATTAAAGTTAATTACAGGGTAAACCTGCTTGACAGGAGGCAGGGGCACAAAGGATGTATTATGTTAACATGATGAAGCCTCAGCATGTCAGGGAGGTCCTGGGCAGACTGCAAAGGGCAGGGATGACCATTAAGCCCAGTAAGTGTCAGGTGAGTATGGCAGAGGTCTTCTACCTGGGATATACAGTGGGGAGTTGTAAGATTAGGCTAGAACTTGCCAAAGCAGATGCTATTCAGGCATGGCTTGCCCCTGTTACCAAAAAGCAGATGAGGGCATTCTTGGGAAGAGCAGGATACTATAGAAAGTTTGTTCCTAATTATAGTACAATAGCTGATCCCCTTACAGATCTGATAATGAAAAACTGGCCAGATAAAGTAGTGTGGACCCCAGCCTGTAAGCAGGAATTCCAAAAGCTTAAAGGGGCTTTGGGAGGACTCCCTGTGTTAGCCAGTCCAGATTTCAGTAAAGTATTTGTTGTGCAGGTGAATGCTTTAAACCATGGCGTGGAAGTTTCCTCAGAAGGTGTAGAAAACCCGGTTGTAAATCTCATCTGTAGACTCCAACCCAGGGGGGAATATTATGCAGTTGTAGAAAAAAAAAGTCTAGCCATAGTATGGGCACTGCAGAAACTTTAGCCTCATCTCTATGGAAGGAATTTTACTGTGGTTAAAGACCACAATCCCTTAACATGGCTACACAGAGTCAGTCAGCAAAATGCCAACTTATTTAGGTGGAGCTTAGCATTGCAGGCATATGACATGATAGTACAACACCGTAGTGGGGTCAGCAATGCTAATGCAGACGGACTGTCAAGACACGGTATAGGTTAATATGTTCCCAAATCAGCCCATTTCTCTCAAGCAACATTTTTTCCAGGGTCACTTGAAAAACTAACTTGAGTCTTCAAAGGGGGGTGGGGTGACGATGTGAGGTATTGCCAGATGTGACAGGGAGAATATGGCAGTGTGGTTGGCTAGAGTTTTGTGGATAGTTTTGTGTCATTTGACTATCACACTGGTTTGTACAGATGCTTGTTTTAAAAATGTATTAGTGTTATAACTGATTAAATGTATATGTTTAAACAAAGAATTCTGAAAGGGAAGAGTAGACATTTTGGAAATTGTTATATAATTTTCAAATACTGCAACAGATCTTAGCAAAGCTCTAAATGTGTGTTGTATCAGAGTCAGGTGATCAAATGTGATGTCATTCTATAACCAGCACTGACAGGATGAAACACTCACAGCAGTTTATTTTGTTTTGTTTTCTTTGGAACCTGATATAAAAAGATCTGTGTCAGTTATCACAGTCAGCTAAGTTCAGTTCAGACTGTTAGAAGCTCATCACCTTGCCTTGTGGAAGTAAGCATCTCAGCATCTAATCGTGCCTTGCTGTATTAATAAAGTTCGGTAGGGAACAGTTATTCTTTAGACAGTCAGGAAATACAGTGAGATTAGTTAAGTAGTATTTTTTGCATCTTTTTAAATCTGTCCAACTGTGCTATTTGTATTTCTCCTGTGATTGACACTCTGGTGTTTATTGTACTTAGATATTTAGCATTTTCATTTTTCCATTTTATTATTTATTATTAAATATTTATTTAACTTTGATTGTGGCTGGTCTTTTGGAGAATACTTTTAACATCTTGAGACTACTTCTGCTTATTTTAGTGACGCTGTGGCCACTCCGAAAAGCCTTGCTGCTTTGGTTACACTCTACCATTTATATTAGCATTGTTTTACTCAGTATAATTGGATACTCTTGTAAGAGCCTTAGAGTACTTGACTGGTGGTAGTGTGATTACCTTATAGTCTGGGCAGAAGGGGTACAGCTAGTAAATCTTTCCCAGACGTTCCCAGGAGTGCATGTGTGTGTGTGTGTGTGTGTGTGTGTGTGTGTGTGTGTGTGTGTGAGAGATAAAGAAATACCCAGGTGTGGGTGTATCAGCTACTTGAAACCTTGAAACTGGGACACAGTGCTCAAAGTGAGTCTTGTTTGGGATCTGGAAAGATACAGAGTCCAGTCCCAGGTCTGCAGCATGTTCCCTGTGTGCTCTGGAGGGGAAACTGTGCTTGATACAAAGAGCAGCATCTGAAAATACTATGTAGATTAATTCCTGTTTTAGTGGCTGTCTCTCACTGGTGCCATTGATGAGGATTGAGGCTCCTTGATTACTGGTCCAGAGTAGAGACCTTCACAGCTCTACATATGTAGTACCTCAGAACTCTGTCAGATTCTATTCCATGCAAGATTCTTTCCTTTTGTTATTCTGTTTGGGACAGAAAACTGGAAACTAAACAGATTTATGCAAAGTAAATTCAAAAAAACATCTGAGGCATAAAGAAGGAAACAATGTATATTGCTTCTTACACAGTGGAGCATGTAACTCAAAAATCTTTCAAGTGGAAGTAAAAACCATTAGAATCAGAGCCTTTCACTAGCACTAGAATGAGGGATCTAAACCTGCTTCTGCAAATGTAAAATAAAAAATTATGGAGAGATGGACTTCTCACAAAATGCTTACTCTTTTTCTGGAACACACTTCCACTCTAAATAAAGTAATGCAGCACAACTTCTTCCTTCAAAAAGGAGTTAGATAACTGGATGGGTGTTCACAAATGCATGTCTGACATAACTAACCTGTTGCTCCTTGAAAAATAGGATAAAGTCTAAGGGGGATATTGGCAAGGAGTAAATGGAGACAGTGCCCAGTTGCCTTGTATATTATATGATTCTGTGAACACAACTTTTAGGTACATACAGATAACTTGTTTAAATGGAGGGAATTCTGTTACAAAATTAAGATCCCTGGCTGGAATCACCTGATGTCTAAGAAGTCTTATGTTGTTTAGGAACTATTTAACAGTAGTGTTTGTTTGTCGCTAAAGCTTAGGAGTCAAACATGCAGCTATTGCTGAAAGGTTTAAGTCTTTCTGCATGACTACATTTAACATTTGCTTTTTTAGAGCTCCCTTTTGAGCAAGCTCCAGCAACTGTCCGTACAAATTATTTGGGTCTTTTGACAAACCTGTCCCAATGTTATATGATACAAAAGTTTAGTCCTCAAATGTTACTATGCAAAAACATATCTTTACTTCACTGTATATATAACTGAAGTGTCTCTTTTTTGTGTTTTAATGACCTACCGATCCTTAGAGAACATAACAGATTAACTGAACTGGTCATGAAAAAGTTTGCCTTGCTCTCTGATGGTGGTCTGCTGAGAAAAACATACTGCCTTGTCATTCTCTAGCAGGAGCTTCATTTTTAAATAATATCTACAGAAACTGATAATCCTGTTTTGCTATGTGGATCCTTTAACTACTGTTGCATAGTCATCTTTTACAGCTACTTTAAGCACCTCTAGTTACATAAAGTGAACTACTGCCTTCATTAACATTTTTATGCTCCCTATTGCCTTTCATATGTTGCAGACTGTCCCCAGTCTTCATACCAAACATGACACACTTTGGTCTTACTTTCTTCATCTGCAATGTAATTCATCCAGCTTCTCACAACAAGTGTTCTAATCATACAGATCTTTTTATTGTAATGCAAGCACACTCTACTTTCTAAGTGTTACTGCCAATTAAGAATTTGCTACGTCTTTAATTATTTGGCAAACTTACCACAGCATGCACTCTATTTGTTTATACATACATTATCCTGATACTTTTTTAAACTACACCACCTGAATCCACCAAAGGTAATTACCATGAAACCATATTCTTTTGCTGCCATCCAACTTAGGATTTTCACATAAAATAAGTTAACTTATTTGTTTTTACACTACCCCTTTCCACATCAATGCACATTTTAACTAATTTACAAATGAATACCAATCTAGCTACAAACATGTTGTGTTTATAAATGTGCAGTTACTCAAATTTCATACATTTCCTCACCTGTTTGACAATGAAACATGAATCTTTAGAAATAACCCTACCATATAACCCTACCATATATGACTACTTTGACGGTACTCTGATCTTCACCACTCCAGTTTATGTACTTCTCCATATTACAAGAGATATTTGACACATGCCTACTTAAATGTGTGCTGTCTCCACTAAAACTAGTGGCAATCCAGTGTTAGCATGGATAACCTTACTTTTAGATTATCTCAAGTCTATCTCTGTGTGTGCGTGTGTGTGGCTGTTAGTCTAGACCATTTGTTCCTATTAGGAGGGTAAAACATCTACATAGTTTTGTGTGTTACTGTTTGAGAGTTTTCAATAAAACAAAAAGTTCTGTAAGATGTGCATAGGCTCAAATGGAGATGACAAGAAACAACCGTATAAAAGATTAACCTGCCAAACAGTACATGCATGTAGCACAAAAGCTGGATCTAGACATTTAACAAAAAAGCTGTTATACATAAAAAGGTGGAAATAATAATTTTCCAAGAATATGATTCTTTCTGTAATGTCTTTAAATGTTAATAGTCTCACAGATAAATACAAAAAGAAAGAGTAGTGAACTGTATTAAAATGTAAATGCAAACAGTTATGTTACAGGAGACACACATGGAAAGAACTGGACATGTGAATTTGATAAAGAAAGGTTTTCAGGATGGTTATTCAGTGGAACACCTGGGGCAAAGGAAGAGAGGAGTATTACATTAACTGCAAGAGAGCTCCAATAGTGATAGAAGAGGATAAAAAAGACAATAATAGTAGATTTTCAGTACTAAGGGGCTACTGGCAAAGGAGGGGGATTACCCTGACAAGTATTTATATTCCACCTAAAACTGCTACAGTGACACTTAAAAAAATTCTGGGAGAAATAACCAACTTTTAGTAAGGACTATTATTTATGGGTGGGGACTGAAATTTGATTTGCAACAGTGAAGTTGTGTCTGGAGGGCCCAGAAGGGAAAATATAACAAAGGAGGGTAGACTTTTAAAGAAATTTATGAAAATATTTGGCATGGAAGATGTGAATTCAGTACTAGGAGTTCATGTGCATTTAATTGAAGGTCTTGATATGCACCCAACAACTATTACAGATCATACACCAATAATAACTAAAATAAAAACACAGGGTAATGAAATAAAAATAAGACACTGGCACTTTCACACCTATCTACTGAAAAGAGAGGAATTTAAGGAATGGATAGGGGAAATGATTCAGGAGCTATTATAGAAAATAGACATTTCTTCTGAAAATATAGCTAGGGAAGGAGATAAAATTAAACAGGAGTTTAAAAGTAGGGTGGAAATAAAAGAAATGCATATATGCTTAAGAAATAATAAGAATTATTTAGAGGGACTGACAAGTGTTAAAGTATTGCAAAACAAGGAGAATCTCACAGAACAAGAAGAGGAGCAACTGCAAAAAGCTAAATAGAAATTAAGGGATTAACTCAATAATATGCATGAGTTTAGAAAGATTGTTGTTAAAAGCGACAATGTTTTGATAATAACTCTAGAGCACAAATGTTTTAGCATAACGACTCAGGCAACAGAAAGTAGAAAGGGCTGTCACCAAGCTTAGGAAGCCTGTAACAAGGAAGATAACAAGGGATCCTGTAGAAGTATTAGAAGCATTTCAGAAATTCTATGGATGTCTGTATAAAGCAGAGAAATATGGAAATCAAGAAAAGGTACAAATGGAAAAGTTTAAATATGCCAAAGTTAGAGGTAGAGGAGGCTTAATTACTAACAGGATAGGAGGAGATGAGATAAAAATGGTGATGTATAACCAATCTACTGGAAAGTCCCCAGGAATAGATGGTATTCTGTGGAAGTTTGAAAGTTATGAGGGAAAAACTGATAAAGATCTGGAAGGTGTTGTTTAACAGTATTCTAAGAGGAGAAGTACCAACATCTTAGAAGAAAGCAGTGGTAGCTGTAATACCTAAAAAGGGTAATGATCCATCAGATCTAGCTTCATACGGTCCCATTTCAATACTAAACCATGATTATAAAGTGTTTATGTCTATAATGGGTAAAATAATGGCAAAAGTGATGCCTAAATTGATAGATATGGATCAATGTGCTTTTGTGGAGGGGAGGCAAACATTTGATAACATTAACAAAATACTGTTGATCCAGAGGGAAGGAGAATGTAAGAAAATATCACTGTTGTTGGTGAGTCTTGATGTAGAGAAAGCATTTGATTAAGTTTGGACTTTATGAGCAGAGCAATGGAAGCATTTGCATTCCCTGATAAATTACAAGGTTGATTAGGAGGATACATGAGGGATCAGAGAAGAAAATTAAAGTGGGTGAGGTCATCTCTGATAACTTCTGCTTGAGCAGAAGTACCAGGCAGAGGTCTCTTCTCTCTCCTTTGTTATTTGCATTACATTTAGAACCACTGGCAAAAAATAAGGGACTCAGAAATTCAAGGATATAATTGGTATGGTAGTCAAGAAAAGCTGGCTCTGGCTGCAGATGATATAATGTTATCCTGACAAAACCAGAAAGGGACATTACAGTGTTGTGGAACATATTGAGACAGTTTCACATCTTTTCTGGATACAAGATTAATGAAGTTAAAACAAAGGCAATAGTGGTAAATTATGTACCCACATACAAACTGGTTCAGCAATATCCATATTTATGGGGACATGATAAAGTGAATTATTTAGGAGTATAGATTAAAATGATTCTAGTGTGGCAGCCAAGGATATGTGGGAAGAGACAAAACAAAAGATGACACAAAAACTGAGAAAATGGAAGCTCTGTTATATGGATATCAATAGTAAGATACAAGTAGTTAAAATGCTTTTAGTCCCTTTAGTCTTATACACTGGTCATGCATACTTTTATCAAGCAGAAGAGAAGCTGTGGATAGCAATTAATAAAGAGCTGAAGGATTTTGCCTGGGAGGGGAAGATGGCAAGAGTCAAGTGAGATAAGCATATTTTCCAATAGAACAAGGTGGATTTGGATTACTCAATTTGAAAGGGTATTTCAGAGCAATACAGTTAAGGCTCCTATGCATAGCACAAGCAGAAAACTACAATTCAAAGTGGAAACAGATGATGATGAAACAAGGGGGGAACTCAAGAAACAAAGAGAGACTGAGATTTTGTATGCAGACCTTTAAGGAGAATAACAATAATCATACAGAATATTATATTCATAAATAGCAGAAAGTATTCTAAGAACTAAGTCAACACAGGAATGGAGAAAGGAGATTCTGCCAATAGGAATAACTAGAGAGGGAAAGGTAATAGAATGGGAAGATGACAAGAACTTACCTCGACTGCATGTTAGAGGTTGCCTTCCCTATCAATGATTAATTTCAGGGTACAGGCAAAGAGAAAGAAATAGGGGGATCCTAAATGGAAGACTAGCACTGGTAGAGTTTTTAGTAGACTGTAGAAAAGAAGTTGCCATTAAGAAAGAAATAATTAGTACATCATATAAAATATTGCATGATAACTATAAGAATCAATCAGAGGATGTTAGAAAGGATTGGGAAGAGAGACTGAATAAGCAATTCAAAAAACAACAATGGGAATATATATATATATATATATATATATATATATACATACATACATACATATATATATATATATATATATATATATATATATCTTTGAAATATGCAACAAAGTCTAGAAGATTTAGGATCTTTGCTTGGAAGTGTTTACATAGATATTTTTAGACCCCAAGTGGACTCCAAAGAATTTTTCCTCAGTTAGATAGCAAATGTTTGAGGTATGATAGGGAAGATAAAGGTAACTGGGAGCATATTTTCTTGGAGTGTAATGAGTTGACAGACTTTAAAGATTCCCTGCAGAGTGCTCTGTCAGAGATTCTGGGACAGCAAATTGGTGTAACTAAGGAAATTATTTTTTTGAGCTATGACACAGAATTGGAACTGCCTAGACATAGTAAGGCCTTGCTGAATCTAATTATGATGGCTGCCAAAAAAGCAATTATTAGAAAATGTAAATCAAAGTCTAACCAACTTTACCAACTTTACTAGAAGTAGCAGAGACAGTAACAGAGATAAAACAACTGGAACTGGGAACTTTTGAAAATGGTAGCAGAATATTACACAGGAAAAAATGTGAACTGTGAGACCAATACATGCAGAGGAGAAACAAGGTTTAAAAGAAGGTAGGATTTGAATGAGCTCTGTAATGTTTGACTGACAATAACTGGATATATTATAAGTGATGTATAATGTTTGCAGTTGCAGTTGTGTCAGCACAGTTTGTAATGTATAATGTTTGCAACTGAAATTGTGTCGGTATGGTATATTTTCATTTATATAAATGTAAGATTGCCTGTGTTATACATGATAATTTAATAAAGATGTTTCTTGTTTTAAAAAAGAGGAAATCCATTGGTTACTTATCTGTTTAATCACAGCTCACATTATTCACTGTCTCTGATCAGATATCTACTGACTAAAGTTCATGACCATTTCCCCCTTGTAAACTTACATATACAAGGAAATCCCAAGGTCCTTAGTGAAAAAAACATTTCTGGTTGCAGCTAGCCCCTCTACAGTCTCTACAGCTATTCCCTTGAGAAGCTTGCTTCATATTTTCTTATAGTCTCTAGTGCAGTGGTATACAACCTTTTTTGTGGGGAGGGCCACTACACAAATTCTTAATACATCTGTGGGCCACCTCAAAACATAGCAAGTCATTACGAGTTAACAATAGGTACAGGTGACAGGCATTTTTACTTAAGACAGCAGTCATGAAATTGCCTATTTTCTAAATCAGCTTTGCATTTAACTTTATTCTGGTTTGCAGCCATGACTTATTACAAACTCTTGCAGAAAGTTGCTACTGTTTACAGACTATAAGTTACAAACAACAAAGAATATTTACTTCCACAGCTAAAATTAGACGTGTGTGCAACTACAGTCAATTAGGTAAGTAAGCACATGCTGGAAAGTTTATGTGACTCTAGTAAGGCATAGCTTTTTTTCACTTTTTTAAAAAAATTTTGGTTACTCTCTGGGGGCCGGATGGTGTTGCATTGAGGGCCGGATTTGGCCCTGAGGCCAGACGTTGTGCACCACTGCTCTACTGGGATGATGTTCTCACATTACTCAAATGTATCACTGAGTACACTCTTACATTCGCTACATTTACATTACACAAATGTATCAGTATTACATGCCTATATCCAGTACATTTACAATGCACAAATGTATCACTGAGTACAGTCTTAACACTCAGTACATTTACATTTCACACATATCCCTATGTACACCCTTATGCCTAGTAAATTTACATTACAGAAATGTATCACTGAGTATACTCTACACTTAGTACATTTACATTACACAAATGCATCACTGACTACACACATTTGTGCTGTATACGTATTGGGCAAAGGCGTGTACTTAGTGTTACATGCGCGGAATGTAAATGTACTGAATATAAGACTGTACGTAGTGATAAATTTGTGGAATATAAATGTAAGGAGTGTATGAGTGTAGTCAGAAATACATGTATATAATGTAACTGTACTGAGTATAAGAGTGTACTCAGTGATACATGTGTAATGTAAATGTACTGAGTGTAAGAGTATACTCAGTGATACATGTATATAATATAAGTGTATTGAGTATAAGACCATACTCAGTGTTATGCGTGTAATGTAAATGCACTTAGTGTAAGAGAGTACTCAGTGATACATTTGGGTAATGTAAATGTTCTGAGTGTAAGAGTCTACTCAGTGATACATTTGTGTAATGTAAATGTACTAGGCTTAGGCATTACTAAGCTCCCACTTTCTCTCAGTACATTTATATTATACAAATGCGCCACTCAAACTGCACAATTCAGTGCACTGTTATACCCACTGCACTTACACTGAAGTCTTTAAGTTTTGAAATCACTAGTGGAACTGTCACTGAACAATAGTGATGGCAGTACCCAAGAACTGAACAAGAACAGACCTTCAACCCCTGTTAACAAACAAGCCAGCGAGTCTAATTTCAGTGACAGCAAATTCTGACACACCATCCAAGGAAATATCCTGGAGACAGTGACTTCCAAGACTGCAACTGAATGGAGAATGGAAAATGTAAATAATATTTTAGTGAACAGATGGCTTATTTCTGTAGGTTGAGTCTTGTTTTTTTTTTCCATGCTTGTAATGAATTAATTAATTTAAATCCTTTCTGCTAGAAATCCATATAAACTGTTCTTGATAGAAATCTATGTGAAAGGTGCATATATGTACAAGGGTTAATTATTTGTTATTGCAAACAAAAGGAATAATTTGGCTTTCGTAGAAGGCTTCAACCAAGGATTGACTTTACTGCGTCAGCAGCTTGTTTTAATTGTACCTGCAGCTTTCAAAACAATGAGGACTCAGCAAAAGGAAACAGAATATTTAAGAGATGTATATATGAACATTCACACAAAAGATACGTAAGGATCCAAGGACAGCAGATACTTCCAATAAAACTTTCCTTTTAATGTGAAACAACCAAATACCAGGAACATAAGCGCTTTCGTAGCGATGCTACTTCATCAGATGTAAGTGAATGAAGCTGGTGTGGAAGGCAACCACAATAAATCCTCGGCTCGGACACAAAACAATTGTTTATTACGCAAAAAACAGACAAACAATAAATCCCAGGTTAAGCGCTTTCATCTGACTCCTGCAGACTTCTTCAGAACATAGGAGTACTGCTGCTTTACATTTACAAAATGTTTGTCTTTAAAAGTAGTACCTAAGGGTATTAGATTTTTTAAGATGCCTATGCGGGTTGACTTGGATTATGATGGGATGAGTGAATTTAACCACATGTTTGACAGTTTTGGTTATTGTTACATGAAAATGTTGATTAAGAAAAATGATGAGAAACTTTCAAGTTTAATACACGAGGTTGATGATTTAAACCATGAACTAATTACTAATGAATTATTTTTTAAATGGAATGATTTGTACAACAAACAGTTTACCATGGCACAGCAGAAAGCCACCACTATATTTAAAAAAAAAAGCAGGAAAATAGTCCGTGATTTGGACCTATATAGTAACAACAGAGCATACATATGGCCCAAAAACAATAGGGATGGCGGTAGTGATAGATATCAAAGGTATGACGATAGACACACTGACAGAAATGTAAATTTTCGGGGCGGCAGATTTTTCCCCCCTCAGAAAAACACATACACTCCAAGCCATTTGAAAAGGAGATAAGAAATACTGGATCTAATGATGTTATGGCAAGTGCCTGTCCTGGTGCAGCACGCATGGCTTGTAGTCAAGCACCTGTTGTGAATTTTTATGCACCAACACAGGTGGAAAAGAATCAGTTTATGAGCTCATATAATGGGTTCAAAGTTTTTAACTACTCAAACGTTGACATATCAGATGAATTTTATAGCTTATTTTCTAAAGGAATGAAATTTATACCGACTGTGAGATTCAATTTAGTCAACACCATAACTGAATTTAAATTATATTGTCGAAGATTGAATTTAGCCTTACAATTCAAAAACAATGAAGTTATAAATCATGTAGTAAACAATGAATTTAATAATGAATTTAATAACAAATCATTTGACAATAATGGTGGTATACATTATGGGGGAGAACAGGTTGTACTAAAGAAAAGAAGTACATATATACCCTGCAACCATGCGGTAGTAGCCAGCTATGAGAAACTGGTTTGTCAGGATATATACAGTCTCTATAAAGTACAAAAGACTGACAAGTATGCTATGTCAAACAAAAAGGACAATCTAACCGAAGGAGAACGTAACTGTCTATACTCACTAGTAAACAACAATGAAGTGAGGGTTATGAAACCTGATAAAGGGGGAGGCATTGTTTTATACAATAAAATGGATTACATTAATGAAATCTACAACATATTATACCAATCAGGGAATTATGAGGCCATTTCTCTTAATGAAGTTAATATTGGCCACAGGAGAATTGATTTAGCTGTGGAAGAATATGTCATTGATCACAGAATTACAGATGAGGTGTACCAGTTCTTGAAAGTTGAATTCCCGACTTTAGCTACAATTATTGGAATACCCAAGGTACACAAAAATATGGAACACCCCCCGTTTAGACCCATAATTTCGGGTAGTAGGTCTAAAACATTTCCCCTGGGCGTAGCTATTGACAAATGGGTGAAGCACATATATAATAATATTCCTCATCTCATTAAAGATTCATGGATGTTTCTGAGGAACTTAACACCAAAACTTTGGAATGAGAACCTCATCTACATGACTATTGATGTAATCAATCTATTCTCGTGTATACCCAAAGAAATTGGACTGGAGTACTTTTGTAACAGCTTTAGGAAATTTTCCAATATGGAATGGGACAGGATCAGCCTCATTGTCGACATGATGGGTTTAGTATTAGATTACAACTTTATATATTTTGAAAATGAATATTTTAGACAGACCAGGGGCGTCACAATGGGAGCAGCATGCGCACCCATCTTTGCAAATCTTGTCATGCTTGAATGGGAAAACCTATACCTATTCAAAAGCGAATTTTTTCAACATATTGTCTACTATTCAAGGTTCTTGGATGATCTTTTTGTGCTATGGAAGGGTCCAGAAGATTTGATTCAGCCTTTTTTTGATTATATCAACAACACCACTGATTTTTTAAAGTTCACATATAATCTCAATAAAAAGGGCACAGCCTACCTGGACACTTATGTTAAACATGGTGACGACGGATTTATCTCTTGCATTTACAGAAAGCCTACATTCTCCAATGATTACTTGGAATTCAGTAGTAATCATCCCAAATATGTTTTTAAAAATGTTGTTAAAGGACAGTGTATTCGAGCAGCCTGTATGTCATCAACAAGAGATGTATTGGACAATGAACTTGAACTCATCAGGTCTATGTTCAGTGTGAGAGGATACCCGGTTACCCTCATTAACGATGTTGTCCAATATGTTAGCAAAGAATGGGGTAATAAATATCTACCTTTACTGGGCAACTCTACACCTGGGATTTTACCATCGGACAACAAACCAAAGGAGGGATTTGACAATAGGGTTTGTGTGTTAATGTATTCCCCCACAGTCCAACACATCGAAAACATAGTGAGGCAACACTGGAATTTATTTACTATGAATGATGATCTGGCCCTGACTTTGGGACCTTATCCCAAAATTGTGTATAAAACAGGAAACAATCTCAAAAGGATTTTGGAATCAAATATAAGTGATAACAAAGGGGGATCAACCGGTACAAGAAAATGCGGTACATGTAATCAATGCTACACTATTTATGAAAAGGAAGGTGTTAACTTGGACAATTTTAACAAAACATATATACACTGCAGGACAGGCAACTGTAATACCAATTTTGTCGTCTACCTTGCAACTTGCCAAGTTTGCCCAGCATTTTATATAGGCAAGACTGAGAGACAATTAAGATGACGTATTTACGAGCATTTATTTGCTATTAAAAAGAAAGACACAAAGAATGCACTTTACAGGCATATATCAAAACATGGTGCTACGCATCATTTTAAATTTGCAATCATTGATAAGGTCAACATCACAGCATTTGGGGGGAATGTAAAAGCACTATTGGCCATGAAAGAGAGCAAATGGCAAATTACCACTGATGCCACAAGATTGCCTGGTATCAACGATTTTATTAGCATAAAACCGTTCTTGCAGTTAACTTAGGGTCTTGGTATAGCGTCCCAGTTTATACACACATACAGTCCTCTTGTATATTCCTATTGATTTTCATATACATTTTTATTAATATTTTTATTATTATATTTATATTCATTTTTTTAGACATTTTTAACATCTTCAACATTTTTAAGAGTTTCAAACACCTTGAACAGTTCATTCACAATATTCACAATATTTTAAATATTAAAAATATTTCATTACCATTTGATACAGTCATATGCATTGTTATATTTAGGTTTTCTAGCTATTATCAACTGGTGGGCGTACATTAAGCGCAAGGTTTTTACTAAGTGTAAGTTAAGGTCTTTATTAAGTGCAAGTTTTGATATTAGTCCCCAGGAGACATTCTATCATTTTATCATTTCTTAGCATATTATTGTACCCATATATTTATACATATTTTTTACATATATACATTTACATTACATTTATATTAATAAACTCTTTAGTTGTATACATTACTTATGTATCACTTTTTATCCAAGATGGCAATTCATTTTGTTAGGACAGGAATTCTCGAATAAGGCTGTATGTTTTCGAAAAAAGTTTGTATGTTTTGAATATTTGTTTGTACATACACCTTTAATTCCTTGATTGAAGTAGCTTTTGGCGCCATAATGTGTTTAAATTGAAAGAGCAGCAGTACTCCTATGTTCTGAAGAAGTCTGCAGGAGTCAGATGAAAGCGCTTAACCTGGGATTTATTGCTTGTCTGTTTTTTGCGTAATAAACAATTGTTTTGTGTCCGAGCCGAGGATTTATTGTGGTTGCCTTCCACACCAGCTTCATTCACTTACGTTGTTGCCGTGTTGTGTTATCTAGTGTACTTCATCAGATGTATAACAGAATGCAAAGCACATGAAACATTTACATAACAACTTACTAAGTCACATGACTAATTCAAATCACTTCTAAAAGGCATATACATTTATAAAACAAACTTAGTAATACAAAATTCTAAAATGACATATAAAATGTTTATATATCCCCCTAGCTATTATAACTTAAAAGAAAATATAATTTTATATATATATATATATATATATATATATATATATATATATATATTGTTTTCTATCGAAATTGCGATCACCCATCGTCGAAACCACTAACACGAACTCCGAACAGCGACTGTTGGGATGTCGAACACAGATATTCTGAAATGCAAAATCTGCCCCCCCCCCCCCGTTGGACCCATGGTAGCACTTGTTTTGTGGTGTAGCGGTCGGAAATGTCGACGCTCGGTGTTTTAGTTTGATATCTTGAGGACTCGGCATTACAGATTTTTCATTAAGGAGTCGAAAGTGTGTACATTCGACGATGGGCAATCGCAATTTCGATATTAAACCTATATGCATATATATATATATATATATATATATATATATATATATATATATACACATATATAAAAGACTACAAATGATATCTGCTTTTTATTTCCTATTAAGGCTTCTAGCTTTCAGCCTAGGTTTAATAGGCACCCTATCATTCAGGCCATGTCCATAATCTCCCCTAAATCTTATAATCCACTTGGACTCAGTTTGTTCAGTTAAATTATTTATATCTCCTTTTCTGATGTTCTCAAAAATGCGTGCTATAACCATGAATTTAAAAAAGTATGTTTGGTCTGTACTTAAAATATGTTTAGATAAAACACTTGCAATACTGCCTTTTTTAGCATGATAATAATGTTCTCTAATCCTTTCTCTAAGGGTTCTATCTGTTTTCCCTACATAAAATTAAAAACATACGGGACAATAAGCTAAATACACAATATGAGTTGTATCACAGGTAGCATAGATATCAAATTTTTATTTTTTATGTTGATCCGGATGATTAAATTCTCCAGTGCTATCAATGTACTGGCAGAATTTACAATGACCACAAGGTGATGTACGTTTAGTAAATATTCTCTTATTATTTCTCTTTGGGTCACAAAGATGTTGTTTTATAGATGTCACATTTTTAAAAATAAATTTGGGTTTTTCATCTATTAGACTCTCCATGATTCCATCAGTAGTTAAAAATTTCCAATGTTTTTCTATAATATTAATATAGTCTTTGATATAATTTGAATATTGTATACACATTCTGATACCATTATTTACATTTTATGTGTATTTATTAAATTCTTTGTATTATACCTCTTGCCATAGTAAGGTCTAGTTTTGCTACTTCTTAAATCTGTAATAGTTTTAATACTTTGCCAATAGCTACGCCAATGAAGTGTTAGTTGTATGGGAATTAGAACACAATTTCAATGGGCCCTTCAGTTCACAAGTAGCCTTTTATAGATGTTTTATGGACGATATTTTTTTTGCTTTGGAAAGGTACCCTTGAATCTTATGAAATGCTTTTACAATACATTAATGATACTACGTCTTAATTAAGATTTTCACATACTCATTCTAAACAATCAGTAGACTTTTTAGATGTAAGTGTTTTAATGGACATGGAGGGTAATGTAACTATGAAATTGTATAGAAAGCCACATTATTGTAACCAATTTTTGCATAAAGAGAGTATGCACCCTGCACATGTTTTTAAAAGTGTAGTCAACAGCCAGATGTATAGGGCATCAAGATTAAATGTTGAAAGTAGAGATTTTGTCCAACAAACAGAGTAGTTAGAGACAGCATTTACTGCTAGAGGTTATGATAAAAGGGATATTAACAAAAGTATTAAAACCATTACAGATTTAAGAAGTAGTAAAGCTAGACCTTAAAGCTAGACCTTACTATGGCAAGAGGTATAATACAAAGAATTTAATAAATACACGTAAAAATGTAAAAATGTAAATAATGGTATCAAAATATGTATGCAATATTCAAATGATATCAAAGGCTATATTAATATTATAGAAAAACATTGGCACATTTTAACTACTGATGGAATCATGGAGAGTCTAATAGATGAAAAACCCAAATTTATTTTTAAAAATGTGACATCTATAAAACAACGTCTTTGTGTCCCAAAGAGAAATGATAAGAGAATATTTACTAAACATTGTACATCACCTTGTGGTCATTGTAAATTCTGCCAGTACATTGATGGTACTGGAGAATTTAATAATCCAGATCAACATAAAAAATATAAATTTGATATCTATGCTACCTGTGATACAACTCATATTGTGTATTTATTTTATTGTCCCATATGTTTTAAATTTTATATAGGGAAAACAGATAGAACCCTTAGAGAAAGGAATAGAGAACATTATTATCATGCTAAAAAAAGGCAGTATTGCAAGTGCTTTATCTAAACATATTTTAAGTACAGATCAAACACCCTTTTTTAAATTCATGGTTATAGCATGCATTTTTGAGAACATCAGAAAAGGAGATGTAAATAATTTAACTGAACAAACTGAGTCCAAGTGGATTATAAGATTAAGGGGAGATTATGGACATGGCCTGAATGATAGAGTACCTATTAAACCTAGGCTGAAAGCTAAAAGCCTTAATAGGAAATAAAAATCAGATATCATTTGTAGTCTTTTTTAACATATATATATATATATATATATATATATATATATATATATATATAATTATATTTTCTTTTAAGTTATAATAGGCTTGGGGGATATATAAACCTTTTATATAAGTCATTTTAGAATTTTGTATTACTAAATTTGTTTTATAAATGTATATGACTTTTAGTAGTGATTTGAATTAGTCATGTGACTTAGTAAGTTGTTACGTAAATGTTTCATGTGCTTTGCATTCTGTTATACATCTGATGAAGTAGCACCGCTACGAAAGTGCTTATGTTCCAGGTTTTTGGTTGTTTCACATTAAAAGGAAAGTTTTATTGGAAGTATCTGCTGTCCTTGGATCCTTATGTATCGTTTGTGTGGTTTACAAACTGTTTTTTGGATTCAAGTACTGGCTGGGGCCTGTGGTTCGTGTCTTCAATAATATATATGAACATTGTTTGGAATGCACATCAGAATGTTTTTTCAGAATGTATCTCTAACTGTATTTCTGAAAGCTAAATTATTATGTTTTCACAGTCACAGTTGTTCTTGCACAGTCATAGCTGCTTGTGAATTAAAACTCCTGGATATTCAAACTGAACTTGCTTTCAGTACTGTTTCACATGTAATTTGATATCTATACACTCTCATATCAGTGCCATGCAGTGTTCACTGTTAGATTATTCAGTTTCAGAAGAAGTATATCTGTCAGCTATTCGTTTTCTTCTAACAGCAATCAGTATGGATGTACTAAAAAAGTTTTTGCTACACAAATTTCATCTGGTTCTATGGTTGGTAGCACTGGTAATGGGTATGGAAAACAGCTTACTTGGTGCCATGACATATTTAAGGCAATCAACACTCTTTCCTCATAGATGATATACATAAATTACCCATGAGGAAAATGGTAAAGTGCATGTAGTCCTGGCTAAAAGTACAACCCATCATGTTATGATTACAGCAACACTTTCTCAGAAGAGGGCAATGCAGAAAGCCTTTATGGGTCCATTTCTCCATAATGTTTATATCTCTGGCATGCAAAAAGCTATGACTGTCAACATAAATAGTTTTCCAACAGTACTAAGACAGGCAGTACAGCATTGGATAAGGCACATAACCTCATACATGCTCCCTGGAATATAAGGATGAAAGATACCAAGTTGGTTCACAAAGTGATAACAGGTAAATACATGTACAATGCTACATCTCAAGATGAATGATGGGAGTAGAAGAAAGGAAGAAAGTATTAACTGAATATGATAACTTTTTTTGTAAGACATGAGTTTTTACCTCAGTATGAGGGTGACAGATGAGCCATGTGATGCCCCTGCACTGACCCAGTAATCAAGGAGCCTCAATCCTCACCACTAGCACCAGTGAGGGACGTACACATTGGGAGGATTACAGGTACACACACAGTAAAGTACAATTTCCCTTAAGAGCACACAGAGATCACAGTCAGCCTGGGGGCTGGTTTCTCCCTTTTTCTCCAGTTCCCCAATAATACTCCCGACTGGCACAACTACAGGGTTAAGATCTCAGCTGAGGGGTCAAGCCAAGACCTACCCTCTCTGTCCAACCAGTGCTTCATGTCCCTGCCCAAATAGCTGACACATACCCACTTTGAGATTTGATTTATACACAAACACACAGACACTCCTGGGGAAGGCTGGCACAGGTTTACTAGCTACGCCCCCTTCTGCCCAGACTATAAGGTAGTTATCACTGCCACCAACCCTCTCTGTATCAGCTACTTAAGGCTCTGTGCAACATAACTATTGTCCAAATGGTAGTCTCTGATCAAGCACCAGGCTATTAGGGGTGGCCTGTAAGTGTTGCCAAATACATATGCAAGTACGCTAAGAGCTTAAATATATCTCACAAATATCAGCCACAAAGATTGGTTTACATATATTTAATAATAAATAATAAAAGAACAAGACAATACTCAATAACTCAACATAGTGACTACAGAGAATAACATTGCAGGACAGTCTCAAATAAATATAGAAAACATATAAATTGATTTTTACTATATTCCTATCTATATCTAAAAGAAATTACTTTTCCCTAGTTACTTACTATTAGCAAGGCAAGTACAGATGATGATGAGAGGATGTTTCCAAGTCAAAGACAAAATACAAAATGCAAAGTCCGTCTCTGAGAGAGTTCTTAAATTACTATCAAAAATTACTGCTGGGTTAGCTTGGATGACATCACTCTTTGTCACCTGCCTTCAGTTCCCAGGCTAACAGAAACTTAACAAAATTTGGCATTTCTGTGTAAAAAATACATATCTTTCAGATGTTTGCTCAGAACTGGAAGTCGTAAAACAATTAAACACTTTTACATTTTAAACCTAGTAATTATTTCTGTTTCAAGACAATAGAAATACTTCTAGGTCTAGACATTGTGTCTGCTTGCTGAATTGAACTCACAGATAACACAATCATAAAAACACTTTAATTTCAACTTATTTTCTTAAAGTTTTGCAAGTTAACTCTGTATGTTCCAGCTTATACTATTAAAACATACATTTGCACAGGTATATAGTTTATACATATTTCTGTTCTTTTCCAGTAGGGTACATTGTGGACATATCCTTGAAGCTCAGTACTGTACAAACCTTGTTCACCACACACTTCTGCACCTGTAGTTTAATATACACAAAACATATAGTTCTCTTACATCTGTAAGACAGGTGTATAAATTATATTAATATTCATAAACAACATAGAATTATTTACAAAATTCCAGCTAGCTGGGCTGGCAGTGTCTTAAGCCACATGGCATGAAGGATGATGAAATACCCCACCAAACAGGCAGCAAAAGTGTGACAGATGCAGAATGGGCAGAAGGAGAGTGAAATGTGCAGCAGCTGGAAACTAGCTTTTCAAACTTAGTTGACTTGATAGAAAAGGTATTTTTATGGCATTGCCAAAATGTAATTATTATGCTCCATTCCAGTTGCTTTAGATGCTTCCCATGTTCTCTTCTTTATCATCTGTCCATCCTATGCACAATCACTCCTCTTCTGTCTACAAATTAAACAATGATGTCAAAATCCTCACTAGCTTCTCCTGTCGGTAACACATGCATGCATAGCTCTGTAAGTTTCTCCCCTTAACTATATACTTCTGGTAATATCTTCCTTTCTATAGTTCTTTACTTTGATGGTACTCATTTCCTACTCAATGCACTTTCCCCACAGCTGTACTTACACCAAATTATCTTGTGTAATGCCAGAATAACCTCAGCAATTATCCAGTCTATTCCTTGCTCGTTTTCACCAAACATTTTAAGATCCTAATGCTAGAGCAGTTTCAGAATGTGTAGTATAAATCACCATCCATATACTTCTTTTCCCCTACACTCTTGTTCTGCTCCATCCTACCTATGGCCACCACAAAAAATAAGCACAGGCCACAGCGCATTACACAGCAATGCATTACAAGCCAAATGTTGTCATATCAGATGACAAATGCAGACACACAAATTTTTGTCACTTCCATATTAATCTATGTAAGATCGGCATATAATATACTAGGATTCTTCTCAGGTGTTGTGCATTTCATTACTTTAGGTGTTTAAAATCTGACACTGTAAAACTATAACATACATCACAGCAAAAATAATAAAATTAAGGATATAGGATTTGTTTATTTATTTCATTAGTTAACTGGTATGCTCATTTGAGAAATCTCATTTTCTGTGGAGGAACATGGAGAAATACTCCAGATAAAAGCATACAATGCTAATGCAATGCAGTTAACAAAGCAAACAATAAACAAGTCAGCAAGCTATACAAATATGTACGACAAAACTTAATTGAATTAATACAAATTAACTGCTCAGATTAAATACTGCATTTTACAAGAGAAACCAGATGAAGATACATTACATAACTTACGGTAATTACAAATTCTACAATGGAAGCAAGATAATAACCATGCAAGGTGAGCTATCAGTCATCATAAATGCACATGCATCATATCAAGCCTGCCAGGTTAAGAATTTACAGGAGTGTGACAAAATTCTGTAAAAACTTAGATAAGACTGAGAACAAAAAATAGAAATATAGATTACAGAATAGTGAGGATGTTTAGAAAGTTTAAATAATCTAGGCAATGACACAACTTTAGGACTGATTACAGTACAATCAATTTGTTTATTTGTTTGCACAATTAATTTATTTGTTTGTTTATTTATTTATTTACTTCAGTTTGATAACCAGGAAAGTGGACTGCTTGACAAGCCCCTTTTGGCCACAACCTGGGCACCTTGTTGCAAGACACAAACAAAAAATTATACACAGACTTATACATAATACAGTAACAAAAGAGAGACATTACATGTGTATGTTACTTACAATTATAAATGCAAGTGATATTATTATTTATAGTATGTACACTTAAGATAGGCATTCAACCACTAGTCATTTATTAAGAGTATGTCTTTAAAAAAAAGATTTGACTACAGCGTGAGCTGCAAGGACTACCCATTATCATATAAGCAAACAGATTTGGTGTCCTTAAACAGATGTTCTTTTAGTTTGTTTCTAAATAATTGAAGTGTATCTTGCTGCCTCGCTTTTACAGGTGGCTGGTTCCAAATGGCTGGACCTGGCCAAGAGAAAGCTCTTTCTTCTGTGGACATTTTAAAAAGATGACTAATAAGAGTAATGCTACCTTCTTTATTAACTCTAAATGCATAGTAACATAGATACACTGCTGCAGTATTACTCTTGATATACATCATGTATACTAAACCATTAACCTTTACAACTCTGTTACTACTACCTATCTGCCTTTCCTACATACACTATCTCACCAGACCTCTTTATACCAATCACACACCCCCATCCCATTCTACCACCTCCCCACCCTTACAACTAATTCACTCCTCATTCTTCATATCCCCTAACCTCTACTCCCACAACAATTCCTTGCTCTTCAACTACAAATTCCTATCACACCCTAGAACGATTATTCAAATACACACCACTCCCAACCCAACACACTCCTCCAACTTCAAACCCAATACCAAGTTTCTTAAACACCTCTCTTACCTCATACACCACACTATCTCCATACTTACCTCTGGAGATATACACCCAAATCCCGGCCCTTCTGCCACTCCCATCTCTCCCTCCCCATCTTCTGTTCCCCACTCAATTAGTAGGCCCCTCCACTTCACCGCACTCAATGCCCAAAGCATATGTAATAAAATCCCACAACGTCATGCCTGGCTCCATCATAACAAACCTGATTTTCTTTCCATATCAGAAACATGGCTCAAGCCACACATTAAAGACTCAGAACTTACTCCACCTAACTATAGTATTATCAGACATGATAGAACTCATAAGAAAGGGGGAGGTGTAAGTCTCCTCTTCCCCTCATCCCTCTCAGTCACCCCCCTACTCTAAACCTGTCCCCAATTTTGGAAAAGCTGAATTACTTTTAACCCTTCTTCAAGTAAACAAACAAAAATCCATCTGCATAGCCACTCTTTACATCCCTCCTGGGGATAATATCCCTGTCCTAGAAGACATTCTCTCCTGGCTCTCATCCAATATCACAAATGAAACTATAATCCTTGGAGATGTTAACATTAACTGGGAAAACATACAATCCCCATCCAACTCCATCAATATAAATCTTTATAACTTCACACAACTTATTAACTCCCCAACTGGACCCTCCAAAGACCTCATATCTGGCAGCACCTTAGACTGGATTCTAATTTCCCACCCACACTACTCCAAGAGTGGTACCCTTCCTGATCCACTTGGAGACTATCTCCCCACTTTTGCCCTTCGCCTTCCCTTCTTCCTTCAACTATCCCACTCCTACATCACTACTCGCCTCTTAAAAGACTTTAACCACAATGCTTTCTCCGACACTCTAAAAAGAACCAACTGGAATCCATTAAGAACTTTATCCCTTGATAACGCAGTTACTTACTTCAATACAACCTTCCTAGGCTTGACTCCTTTGCTCCATTAAGAACTAAATGCATAAAAAGTAAATCCGTCCCTTGGCTAACTAGGAACACCCTAATTACTATGCGAAATCATGATAAAGCCTGGAACCACTATCACAAAACAAGAACTTCCATTTCCTTTAATGAATACAAAATACTTCGCAACAAAGCAAAAAAACTCATTAACACCGACCGCAAAGCTTATTTTTCCACTCTCCAAAATAAACACAACAATAACCCCAAGAAATTCTGGGATGGCATCTCTTCCCTTCTAATCTCAGGTAGAAAAGAAAACCCGTGCCCTGACCCAAATGCCTCAGACTCAGATCTAGCTACCCAATTTAACTCATTCTTTATTGACTCCATCTCTAAATTAACATCATCCTTTACCACAAAGCTACCAGCCCCCCAGCAACCTCCTCAGAACCCCTTCTCTCAAAACTTCAATACCTCCCAATGTCCTCACTTCACCACAAACCCTATTCCCATCTCTACTATAAAAAAACTTCTTCAAAAACTAAAACCATGTTCTAATGCTCCCGATGAAATACCCTCCTTCTTCCTAAAAACTGCTGCAGAAGCCATAGCGTACCTTATCAGCATCCTAATAAATCAATCTATTTCTGAATGCCATGTTCCCCAGATTTGGAAAAAGGCCTACATTATTCCACTCCACAAAGGTGGCAATAATAATGACATCTCCAACTTCCGTCCCATCGCTATCCTATCCTCCATCTCTAAAATTCTCGAAAAATGCTTCCACCTACAACTCCTACACTATCTCATTAATAATAACCTACTAACTCCCACTCAACATGAATTCCATCCTGGCCATAGTACTACCACAGCTCTCCTCTCCTTCCTTGAAACTGTAAACAAGGCCCGTGACTCTGGTCTCATCGTTTCCACCCTCCTCTTAGACCTCTCTAAAGCATTCAACACCATCTCTCATAACCTTTTTCTTACTAAGCTCTCCAAACTACTCTTATCCCACTCCTCTATTAACTGGTTCACCAGCTACTTATCAGATAGGCAACAAGCAGTCAAGTGGAAAAAAGCAATTTCCCCTTTCCAATTCACAGCCAATGGGGTACCCCAAGGCTCAATTCTAGGACCCCTTCTATTTAACATCTTCATCAATGACTTCCACCAGGCCATCCCTCACTCTAAACTTGTTCAATATGCAGACGATTCAACAATAATCTGCTCTTTCTCCTGCTCATCTACACTAATGAAACTTACCCAAGAAGCATTCTCTGATACAGAACTATGGATGCTTCAGAATCATTTAGCACTAAATGCTAATAAGACTAAACTGATGTTATTTTCCCCCTCCAGAAGCATTACCCTAGATAAACAATATTTCCTTATTACCAGTAAAGATAACAATTCTCTTGAAACTGTCTCTACTGCCAAACTCTTGGGTATCCTAATTGAGGACCAACTAAAGTTTGACAACCATTTGCAGGCAAATATCAAACAAACTCACAAAAAATTAGGCATGCTTTACCGCCATTACCAATTTATCTCTCCCCCCACCAGGCTCACTCTTATTAACACTTACCTAACCCCATCCCTACTATATGGAGCCTCTATCCTTACCAACCTGCACTCCTCCCTCAAATCTGAACTCTCCTCCTGCTACTATAAGATCGCAAAATTCGCAACTGGCCACAGATCCAACACCCATCACTGTGCCTCCCTACACCAATTGAAATGGCTTGAACTCCCCAATTATCTCATCTATACACAACTCATCCAAGCACATAAACTTATATTTAACGCCTCTCTCTGCCCCTCCCTCATCTCAACCTTTAAAATGCATTTTCCTAACAGATGCCTACGATCCAACCAACAAAATCTAATTGAACTGCATAAACCCTCCCACCCACCTGGCAAACATCTCCTTTCCTTCTGCCTCGCACGCCACTGGAACTCCCTCCCACCTCTCATCCATACCACCAGTAGCCTCTCTGTCTTTAAATCTCTTCTCCACTCTCACCTAACATCACTGTGGGAATGCTCTTGCTCTCATCCTACATAATATCTCTATCTATAATCCCTCCCTACCTCAAACACTTCTGTTGACACCTTTTTAGTAACTGTCTCTCTTTATTCCTCCTTAAAACATTTATATTGGGGTACTTTGCACTACCTTTTACAACTGAACAAACTCAATTATTAAGACAGTGATTCTTTTTCTACCCTGACATTGACTATTCCTAAAATTGTAATACTTTTCTACTCTGACATTTAACATTGGGATATTGTATCTAACCTGCTATTGATCATTGCTACAACTCTGATACTTTATCTACTCTGACATTTTATTTTCTAAATTCTCTTAACCTCTGCATCAGTATCTAGTAGATTCACAGTTATGTCTTCTTAGTACTCTGTGTAACTCAGAATTATTTTTTAATATTTTTTGTAACACTGTAATTATAATTAGTTGTATTTTTTTTTGTAATACTGTTATGATAACTAGTTGTATCTTTGGAGCTTTTCTCCCCAGGACTCCATTGAAAATGGGCTCCTCAAGGCCCAATGGACCACCCTGGTAAACAAACTGCAAATAAATAAAATAAATAAATAGTTAGGCTGCCTTATTTGTAACTTTTTTGGGGGGGAATAGATTTAACATTAAGTAGGAATGTGATTTGGCATTTACATGTAGCCAATTATGCCACTTTAGAAGTCTGGAGTGATGATTGGGGTTCTGCAAGAAGAACAAATCTGCAGGTTTTGTTTATAGCATTGTGTATTTTATATGTTTAAGCTGGAATGTAAGGATACATTAGGGATCCCATATTTAATTTTAGGGACAGGCATATTTTTTGCTACTGCATTATGAGTTTTAGGGGTGAGGAGGTTTGAGATTCTACAGCATAGTTTATGTTTGTGGAATGTTTTACTAATAATGTTGTCAGTATGTTTGATCAATGAAAGATTATGGTCCAAGGTGATCCTTGGGTACTTATGTTCTGTTACTAGATGTAGCAGGTTGCTGTCTGTATCGGTAAAGATTAGTATTAGTGATTAAGGGAGTTTTTGTGGAGTGCCAGATATCACTATGTTGGACTTTGGGGGGGGGGTTATTAGGAACACATTTTTATTCGTCTAGTGACATAAATCTGTAAAGCTATATTGCAATTTCTATTGAAGAGTTAAGGTGTTCTTAACACGACTCAACCATTAAGATATAATCTGTATAAAGGACCAGGTTGAGGTGGGGCAGGTCAGTGGCTATATCATTAATGAATAGGGAAGATAACTGTGGTCCAAGGAAAACTCCTTGTGGACTCCTACGTTAAAAGTGTCTTCAGTTAAAAAGCAGAATTCTAGGTGTACTTGGAATGTTCTGTTTGGAAGTAACTTTTTAAGTAAGGACTTGAAGGTAGCTATGCTCAAATTTATTACCGAATTTGCCAACAGCAACAAGGGTCTCTGAAGTACTGAAACATATATGCATTTTTTTGTCTTTGGAGTGTTCCTAATTTCTCTACAGATGCTTGAAGATAACAAGAGGGTGGCCAGCATTTGACAGCTGTGAATAAGGAAAGGGAATTGGAGGAGTATAACAGTCTGTGGACAAAACAGTAGGGGAATACAGATAGTGGTTGAACTCCAGCCATTGAATGCTCCTCATTTGTGTTGGACAGTATCAAAGAAACAACAAAGAGATAGATCTTCATAAAAAACAAAAACTTTCAAGATTTGGCGCTTAAATAGTACCACATACCCAAAGAAAGATATGGGTCTTCAGAGACGTTTTAAAATAAAACTCAGAATAGCTTGCTTTTTAGTAAAATTCACAGATAGAACAGCATCTGTCTAATGTCTTTAACCACATTCTGAAAAGCTCCAGCAGTTACTTTCTAGCTAGAACCATTGACAATTCTGGGGATTAATAGATTAGTGACTATTACACACTGGTAGTACAGGGTACATTAAGTGCAAACACCTTGAAAAATGACCACATTACTACCAGCAGCCCTTGCAAATCCTGCAATACAGGGGTGTTATGATAAGAATGGGAAGTTCCACATGATACATTAACTAGAACATTTTGGACCTATTAAAGCTGCCCAAGATCACAGGAAGGTGGCCCAAGGTAAATGGAACTGCAGCAGTCTAGTCTAGTCAAGGCAAATGCACATATAACTACGAAGAGATCATCTAGTGGAATTAGATGTTTAATGTTGCAGATGTTCCAAAAATGGTCCTAGATGATTTTACTACAAACATCACCTAGTCCTTTAGTGATAGCATGCATTTCTGGAATACAAAAGGACTTCTCAATCAGGATACACAGCTTCTTAATCACCAATAAAAAATGGGGATTGGTAAGAAGCATTAGATACATGCATACATATACATACAAATATTTCAAGGATGGGCATAAATGCCCTTCTAGCTTGCCAATATACTAAAAGACTTGCTCCCAAAATAAGTGTCCAGGTTGTTCTTAAAACTATCTAAACTAGTGTTTACTATTATGTAATTTGGTAGCCTGTTCCATGCATCAGCTACTCTGTCAGAGAAAATACAGTTTTGTACCTACCATAAATGTAGATGTTCGAGTGCTCATACAGCTGCAGTCATAACAGATGGGTTATCCTGCTGTCAGGCGGGTCCTCGGTCGGCCGAATTCCAAAGTCTAGGTCTGGCGTCGGTTGTCGTCGCTTCTTCCCTGACGTCAGTGCAACAGGGGTATAAAAGAGGCAGCCGACGCCATTTTCTTTAGTTTTTCTTGCCCCAGATGTCAGGTGCCCCCAGAAGGAAGGCAAACATAATGTTATGCAAAGATTCAATGTTGATATATCAACAAACAGTAGTTGCAAGCAAATACACCATAAAAGAATACCCCAAAAAGGTTATATGAAAAGTGTTTGTCATAAGGCCTGTCCTAAGAGGGGATGGAGGGAGGGAAACCTGGACTGCAGCTGTATGAGCACTCGAACATCTACATTTATGGTAGATACAAAACTGTACTATGTTCATCGTGCATACAGCTGCAGTCATAACAGATGGGTAGAATCTCAAAGCTAAGTAAGGGTGGTAGGCACTAAGTGGAACTAGGAGGGGCTAGGATGCCCTGCAGGACTGCTGTGGTGAAGCCCGCTCTAGATTTTGAGTATAGTGGGAGGTGATAGTGCTTGGAGAAAGTGTGCACTGAACTCCAGGTGGCTGCTTCCAAAATGTCCTTGGTAGGGACCTCCCTAAGGAAGGCTGCAGAGGTAGCTGTGGCTCTGGTGGAGTGGGATCTGATGCATGCAGGCACAGTTTTTCCATGAAATGAGTAACAAAAGCGTATGCAGTGGGCTATCCATTTTGAAATTGTCTGTTTGGAACTAGCCTTTCCCTGAGCACCTGTAGCATAGGACACAAAGAGTTGCTCAGATTTCCTGGATGGCTTTGTTCTGTCCAAGTAGTAACGAAGTTGTCTGTGAATGTCCAAGGAATGTAGTAGTCTTTCCCCTTTGTTTTGTGGATTAGGATGAAAGGTAGGTAAGTGGATAGTCTGATTCAAAGCTACACTGGATACTACCTTTGGCATAAAGGTAGGATTGGTTCATAAGGAAACTCTGTCTTGATGGAAAATGATGAATGGTTCCACAGCCATGAGGGCCTGTAGTTCCAAAACCCTGCGTGCTGAGGTGATAGCCAGAAGAAAGGCTGTTTTCCATGACAAGTACTGTAACTCTGTTGAAGAAGCTGGCTCGAAGGGAGGAAGGGTCAGCTTTTCCAATATGAAGTTGAGATCCCAAGAAGGGACTGGTGGTTTCCTTGGGGGTTTTATATTCTTTGTCCCTCTGAGGAACTGCCTTAAGAGAGGGTGAGAGAATAAAGGAGGATCTGTGTTGTATTGTGCAGAAATGGCTGAAGCGTGGATCTTGATGGAGGAGAAGGAAAGTCCATTGTTTAACATCTCAGCTAGGTACTGTAAAATTTGAGGTATATTTATTACCCAAGGATTCTGTCCCTTTTCTTGATTCCAGGCACAAAATTGTTTCCATTTGGAGGAGTAGGCCTTTCTAGTAGAAGGTCTTCTGGCCTCCAAGATGACGTCCTGCACCTCCTTGGAGAGGAGAAACTGTTGGGAAATCAAGGAATTCTCCATGCAGCTAGATTTAGAGTTTTGAGATGGCTGTGAAGGGTTTTGTAGTTGTGCTGGGACAACAGAAGAGGGACTTGAGGTAGGATCCATGGTGGGGAATGTGTCAGGCTCTTCAGGAGCGGATACCAGTGTTGTCTTGGCCAGTCTGGAGCAATGAGAATCATTTTCGGCCTCTCTGCTCTGGCTTTTAATAGAACTTTGGGCAGCAGAGGAAGAGGCGGAAAGGCATAGACTGTCAATGTTGCCCAATTGAAGGAAAGTGCGTCCACTTTCCAGGCCTGTAGATGATAGGTCCTTGAACAAAATTTTTTCAACTGGCAATTTCTGTGGGTAGCAAAGAGATCTATGTCTGGCTGTCCCCATGCCTGAGTTATCTTTGTGAAAATTTGAGGATGCAACTTCCATTCGTGTGGATCTGTCATATTTCTGCTTAGGTTGTCTGCCAGTGTGTTTTCCTTCCCTGGCAAGAATTGTGCCTGTAGCTGAATTTGCAATTCCAGTGCTGTGTTCCATAGGGTCATGGCTTGCCTGCAGAGGGGGTATGAATGAGTTCCCCCCTGTTTGTTTATGTACCACATCACTGTGGTGTTGTCTGTCATTATCAATAGCTGGCCTGGATGCAGTAGGTCTTTGAAGGTCATAATAGCCTTTTGCACAGCTAGCATTTCCTTTTGGTTGATGTGAAGGTGCTTCTCTTTTCGGGTCCATTTTCCCTGAATGCACTGGTCTGTCATGTGTGCTCCCCAGGCGTAGTCTGAGGTGTCCGTTGTGATGATTTGAGTTGCTTGAGGTACACAGAAAGGAAGACCTGTGTTTCTTTGGCAAGCTTGAGTCCACCACAAAAATTCCTTTTGAAGGCATGGAATGAGTGGTATAATTGCTTCCAAGCTGTGGCTGTGTTGAGACCATAAGTTTTTTCAGGTACCATTGAAGTTTCCTCATATGCAGCTTTCCACATGGGATTAGTAGGATGCAAGATGCCATGAATCCCAGAGCCTGCAGGATTTTCCTTGCAGTTAGCCTGGTGTAAGTTGCCATTTTTCTGAAGTATTGAGACAGTTGCCCTTGCTTGTCTGGCGTGAGGTAGGCCATCTGGGTGGTTGTATCCAAGCTAGCACCCAGGAAGATTATTTGTTGCGATGGTATTAGTTTTGATTTCTTTTTGCTGACTGTGTATTCCAGGAAGTTCAACAGTTTTATTACAAACACCAGGTGCTGCAGTTGTATGTCCTTGCTGTCCGCTTGGATCAGGCAGTCATCCAGATATGGGTAGATTTATATCCCTTGTAGTCTGCAGAAGGCGATTACTGATGCCAGGCATTTTGTAAACACTCTGGGCGCAGTAGATAAGCCAAAGGGCAATGCAGAGAATTGGTAATGGGTTGAACCTGCAAGAAATCTGATGTATCTTCTGCAATCTTGTCTGATAGGGACATGCAGGTATGCCTCCTTGAGGTCCAATGTTACCAGCCAAGACTCCTTGCCCAGCATGGGAAGAAGCATCTTGAATTTTGGCACCTGTAGATATGTGTTTAGGATGGATAGGTCTAAGATAGGTCTCCAATCTTTGTCTTTCCTCGGTACCAGGAATAGTCTGGAATAAAACCCTTGACCTTGTTCTTTTGCAGGTACCTCTTGAATTGCTTTCATGTCCATGAGAGCTGAAACTTGTTTTTGTGCCTCTGCCCTTTGATTTTGTGGCAGGTTTGGCATGCCTCTCATTTTTGGAAGGGTGTGAAAGTGGAACCTGTAGCCTCTGTCTATGATGTCCAGAATCCATTTGTCTTTTGTAACAATATGCCAATTCTTTGAGAATAATGCCAGTTTTCCGCCCAAAGGTGCTGCCATTAAAGCTTTGCTTGGCAGGTGTAGGGGGAAGTCATTGTGTCTGTTTTCTAAAAGACTGTGATCTATCTTCTCCACCTCTTGGGGTTGGTGTTTGCCACTGTCTGGCTCTGAAAGATCCTTGAGGTTGCCCTCTACCCCTTGGGTGCCTGTATCTGCCCCTTTGAGGTCTGTCCGTGGCTGGAAAGGACCAATTTTTTGAAGGCCAGTTTCTGCTGAAATGTGGAGGCTGTACCTGCAGGAAATCTTTCACTGTTTGCATTGATTTTGCTTTTTCCTCCATTTTATTTTTATTTATTTTATTTATTTAACATTTGTTGACCGGGAATGTCTGACTAGGTTCCACAGAGCCTGTTTTCAGCAGAGGCCCGGGGAGAAAATGCACCTCCTCAGTGTTAACACCAAACAATACATCTTTTTGAAGAGGTGCATCTAATAATTTAGCTTTGATACGATCTGGTAAGGTTTGCTCTTTGAGCCAAGCATGCCTGCGTATAACAGACCCCGTAACAGCAGCTCTACATGAGGCCTCTAAAGCATCAAAACCACACTGCAAGGTATGTTTACCCACTTGCTCTGTACCATGCAACAAATCCTGCAACTCTTTTAAACCTGGTTGTGTCATTTTGCTTTTCAGCTGAGATATCAAAAACTGTTGATACTTTAACATATGGAACTGACAGTTTAACGCCCTTATGGTTAAGGTGGCCGAGGTGTACACCTTTTACCCCCACCTTTCTAAAGCTCTGGAATCTCTCTCTGAAGGTAATGGGTTTTTAGCAGTAGAGGCCTTAATTCTCTTGGGACCCTGTGAAATTGTTTCTGGGTCAGCAGTATGGCTTTTATATAGGAACTGGTGAGAATCAGGAACCCGGTAATACCTGTCTGGTTTAACAGGAGCTGGAGGCAAAGAATCTGGATTAAGGCTGGCTTCTGTGTACACATCATCCAATATATCTAAAATAGGAGGGATAGCCAGAGGCTTATGCTGGGGGAGCAGAAGAAATTCCCTGAGCCTTTTCTTGGAATCTGAGTAATCTTGGCCTTCCCAGTGAATGTGTTCCCTCAATGCATGCAGGGTTTCCCCAAAAGAGAAGTCCTCAGGGGGGGAGACCGAGGGAATAGACTCCTCTGCATCAGAGTCTTCGAATGGAGAATAGGCATAATCCTGGTCCTCAGATAGTTCTGAGGTAATAGAAGCTTGATCTGAGGAAGGGTAGTCTTCCTCTAATCTGGGCCTTTTGTCAGAGGGGGTTTGAGATCCCCTGATAAGAGTAATCAAATCCTCAGCCATTTTAAGCATCTGTTTTTTAGGCATGGTGCCTTGAGAGGAGGTCTGAGGAACCTGTTTTTTTTGGTTTTCATGGCTGCTTTAGATTTAGTGAAGGCTTTAATAGAGAAGGAGGAAGGCCTGAAGACCCCTTGAGAAATGGCAGGCCTGTCTAAATTCTGAGTTTCCCCGCCAGGAGTGGCGTCGGAATCTGTAGTAGGAATGGGGGCCAAGGGGCCTGCGACCTCGGGTACTGAAGACACCGGTAATGCATTGTCATCGGTACTCAGGGGTTGCGTAGGCACCTCGCTGAGTACCGGAGAACCGGTAGTCGGCCTTAGTGTGGTTTCAGTAGGTGGTGCGGACCTCGTATGTCGGTCCTTATCTTTGCGTTTTTTGCTCAAAACTGGAGTCGGAGTATCCGACGACATAATATAATTAAATTTTTTGCCGAAAAAGTGAAGGGCGAACTCCGCCCGACCCTTAACAGTGCGCTTATTGAATCTAGCACAAAAACGGCAGGCCAAGACGTTGTGGTCTGGGCCTAAGCAAGGTATACAGAAAGAGTGGAAATCCTTATGCGGTATTTGCTTCCCACATGAAATGCAATTATTAACTTTGTCTGATATCGGTCTGAGGCAAGAAAAGTTTCCCCAACGGGGTACTTAGCTTTCAAGAAGACTTCGGCTGAAATACTTTCGTAAATCTCAGGAGCTGGCCGACCGGCACTTGCGAACTGCTTCTGCTTCGGGCACCGCGCGGCAAGAAAGACTGAAGAAAATGGCGTCGGCTGCCTCTTTTATACCCCTGTCACACTGACGTCAGGGAAGAAGCGACGATAACCGACGCCGGACCTAGACTTTGGAATTCGGCCGACTGAGGACCCGCCTGACAGCAGGATAGCCCATCTGTTATGACTGCAGCTGTATGCACGATGAACATCTAATTAGTACACTTCTCATTCCTATAGAATCTTCTCCATAGGTTGTCTGATGATTCTCTAGTAATTTTGGATAACCCCAAACATTCCCGGAGGTAGTTGTCCTTAAATACCATATATACCTGAATAAGATCTCCTCTTAGATATCTGTAAGAGACACTGTACATGTTCAGATATTGTAATCTTTCATAATAACTTAGATTTTTACATCCATGGATGCCCTTGGTATATTAGATGGCAAAACAGTGGTATAAAAGATCATAACCTCCATTTTGGCTGGACTGAGTCCTGAACAACTGCAAGCCATCCAGCAAAGTACATCTTTATTGCAGTTATCTGTCAGAAAGTCAGAGCCCTGATACTGATGGAAAAACAGGCAGAAATGGACATCATCAGGCAACAGAGACATCTTAGTCCTTTTCATCGGATGACCTTTCTTATCAGCAGTATGTGCACTAGGAACAAAAAAGAAGCCTAGCTTTAGATGTTTAGAAGTCCATGCATCACTGGATGGTGTCTGAAGAATTTAACCTGCAGAACACATATCTAATGGCACCCAGCAGTTAAGAATCAAACCAACTCAATGACTGAAAACAGTCTCACAGAAAGACTGATTATGCTTTGCTAGGATCCTCGGCTGACTGTACCAAATGCAGATGACAGAGGCCAACTAATTCCTTTGAATATTTATCATTAGCAGTTCATTAAACACCCTAAAACTGAATGTGCCTTGCTGGTCTAGCTGTCAAAATGCACTGTAATACATCTAAGAGACAAGGAAATGAAAGATACCGCTCAAACTTTATATAAAACTTACTCAGCAGCTTTACTGGAGAAAACTGGTAAAGAAACCAAGGTATTGGGAGCAAATAATTAAAGATGAAAAGTTAACAGAATGGGAAGAGGCCAAGAATACATATTGAATGCAGGTTAGACATTGCCTTCCCTATCAAGGACTGATATCAGAGCATAAGGAAAGTGAAAGGAATTGCGGGATACTATGTGAAAGACCATCACTAGTAGAGTTTTTAGTAGAATCTAGAATAGAAGATGCTGTTAAAAAGGGGATTCACTAGGAGGGCATATAAAATATTGCACAATAACTATAGGACTCAATCAGAGGAGGTTAGTAAGGACTGGGAAGAGAGTCTAGATAAGCAATTCGCAAAGAAACAATAGAGAGGATATATGTATGACTCCCAAATATGCAAAAAAGTGTAGAATATTTAGGTATTTTGCTTGGCAGTGTTTGCATAGGTATTTTTATACCCCAAGTATTTTCCCCAAAATTTTTTCCGCAGGTGGATTGGAAATATTGGAGGTGTGATAGGGAAAAGTTAATTCAGAACATATTTTTGGGGAGTGTAATGAGTTGGCAAAAACTTCCTGCCGACTACTCTATCAGAAATACTGGGTGAACAAACTGATGTAACTAAAGAAATGATTTTCTGAGCTGTGATACGGAATCAGAATTGCTTAGATATAGTAAGGCCTTGCTGAGTTTAATTCTGTTGGCTGCCAAAAAAGCAATTACTAGAAAATGTAAATCAAAGTCTAAACCAACTATACTAGAAGTAGTGAATATAGTAACAGAGATCTTTAGAAAAGTGTAGGAGCAAATTATATAAATATAAACAGGGATTGTGGGAGCAGTACACGCAGGATACTGTTTTGGAGGATGAATGAGGCTTAAGGGAAGACAAGAATTGAATGAATTATGTAGTGTTTGATTGACAATGACTGTATAGAAGATTATATGTAATGTATAATGTTTCTGACTGAAACCAAGATCAAGAAAACACTTGCAAATACCAGGTCAAGGAACAGCACACACAAAAAATAAAGTATCAGTATTTTATTAAAAATTAGTTAAGCACTTTTGTCCCTTTAATGGGCCAGAACTTCATAAGAACTGTTACTAACCACGCACTAGTCAAATTTATAAAATCATTACTCAAGTCATGTGATATTATGAATGAGTCAAATTAAATGAATAATCATGCCTTAAAAATATACTAAAATTAATAGTAAAAATGTTTGTCACATAAAAATTACAACAAATAGAATTACTTATTATAACAAGAGGCTTACACTTGACTAAATAGATAGCCAATGAAAACTTAACATTTAGTTAAAATTGAGTAAGTAAAATTAAAATTAAGTTAAAAAATCACTCAAAGCTTAGTTGCCCACAATTTCCATACACTATTTATATATAACATATTATTGAGCCCTGGATATGAACTGGCATCTAACCTAATTTGCCACTGTAACTCACGATACTTGAGTCTGTATTCCCATGTACCCCCTCCTGGGTTGAGTTATATGTGCTCCAATATATAAAAAACTTTTTATTTGCAGTGCAAGATAATCTATGTTTATAGAGAGTATTATTAGCATCGGAATGACCTATTTTGTAGTAATGTTCATATATCTACCTTTTTAGGGCTCGTTTGGTTTTACCTATGTAGCATCCATGGCAAAAGTCACAAAATGCAGTATATACCACACCTGTTGAATTGCAATCACAGGCATATTGTAACTTGAATTCATAATTGTAACTCTTGAGTTTCAGGCTCTGTCCTTCAAAAATATATTTACACTGTTGGCACTAGCCACACTTCATCAGGCCCTCACCTATTTTATTGACCCTAATGGGATATTGCTTGTTATTATTTATTTATTTTACATTTGTTGACCAGGTTTGTCCAACTGAGCTAAGTAGCCCTTTTTCAGCGGAGGCCCCGGGGAGAAAAGCTCCACATGTTCTACAGATTATAATTTACAAAAATAAGTAAAGAATCAACAACTGGTTTACAGAAAATATTCAAAGCAACATATACATAAAAAACAAGGATTTACTACATTAAACTAATCATTATGTCTGTCAGATTTAGAATCCTACATCATTCAGAAGGACTAACAATAGTTTTGTCACCAGACGTAAAATCTTAAATTATGCAGATAAGAATTATGTAATGTGCTTAGGATAGAGAAGGTAATGTGAGACGAGGTCTAGAGAGTTAGAGAAAGTAACATAGGTTGGGAGCAGATAGAGGTGTGCAGTTAAGGTTGATAAGCTATTTAAGGGGGGGGGGGGTGTACAGAGGCAGGTCCATTGGCTTAACAGGATTTCTTTAGTGGCTAGCTTGAATTGACTAAGTTGCTTGAGTGACCTGATCTCTAGCAGGAGTTTGTTCCATGCCATGGAATGATTATAGCTATAGAGAATACATCCTTTCTTAGTTTTAGGTTTGTAGATTTGTAGTACATTTAGGTTAGAGCTCCAGAGGGATCTAGCAGGTGAACAGTGAGAGATGACAGATGATAGGATAGGACAGCAAGAAGGCTGATAAAGGATGGAGTGGATGTTCTGGAGTTGAGGGAGAAGAAGCTGGTGAGGTAGTTCAAGCCATTTAAAGTGTTTGAGTGAGACAGTGATGTGACTCGTAAGTTTGATGTGCTGCAAATTTGGTTATCTTGTTGTAGGTAGATTCAAGTTTGGCAAGGAGTGTGGAGTTGAGGCAAGTAAGAATTTGAGAGCCATAAAATAGACTGGGTAGGAGGTAGCCATACGAAAAAGTTACTTTAGCTTCACTAGTGGGAAACTTTTTGTTGCGGTAGAGGAGCCCTAGTTTCTGATAAGTTTTCTTGATACAGTTGTTAATGTGTAGATCGAATTTAAGTTGGTCATCAATGATGACACCAAAGAGTTTATTGCTAGTTTCCACCTCGATGTGTGTGTTATTGAGGGACAGGACTGTGAAAGTGGATTTAATGTGGTTGTAGTTTTAGGAAGAAAAAGCAGTAGCTTATTTTTTTTTGGTTAAGGATAAGCTGGTTATCAGAGTGCCAGTTTTCTCTTGAGTTTAAGGAAGTCTGTGTTGTAGAGATGAGTTCGGAGGGAGAGTCAGCAAAAGTGATGACAGAAGAGTCATCAGCGTATTGGACCAGTGATGGCTGAGGGCAGGGATCTTTAGAAAAGTGTAGGAGCAAATTACATAGTCAATTCAAGCTAGCCACTAAAGAAATCCTATTAAGCCAATGGACCTGCCTCTGTATACACCCCCCTTAAATAGCTTATCAACCTTAACTGCACACCTCTATCTGTTCTTTATCCCGACTGCTGCATGCTCCTGAACCCAGAATAACTCTCATAACTCTTTCTATCCACTACCCTGCAATAAGGGACCTGCCTGGCTACTAAGGATCCCCTCATCTACTTCAAGCCTTGCCAAATTGTAACATCTTTTTCTGCTGCCCCAGCACTTTCTCCTGTTTGAACAGTAATTGACAAAGTACATTTTATCATTGCCCCATGCTGAAAGCAACTCTGTGTTTTGTCTTTTAAACTCTGTAAACTTATTTTAGCCACTGAGTCAGGAACGCCAGCAGCCAGACTCCTCTCCCGGACCAGTATTACCTAACAGTTTCCCCCCCGCCGTTTACCTTATCCTTCCCTACTTGCTATATTCCTTCTCTTAGTCACCTGCTATAATACTACTTCTGCCCACTAGGTGGCAGTCTAACCTAGCCTAGAGCCCTTACTCTTTTCCCCACTTGTGCTAGTTTCAGCTCAGTACATTCTCTTTCCTATTTTCTCTTCCATTGCCCTGCTGCCTAGCTATTCCCCTAATACTCTCTCTCTCTCTGCACCTAGTCCATACTCTTCTCATCCTCTACCCACAGCAGACTATTAATCTTTTTATTCTTCCCTCTTCACTACCCTTTTCTTACATCATACATGCTCCACTAGAAGCTACTTACCTGCTCCATCTTCTCTCTCTGGGTTTTTACTTCTTACTGATTTCCTATTTTCTCTTCCATTGCCCTGCTGCCTAGCTATTCCCTTAATACTCTTTCTCTGCACCTAGTCCGTATTCTTCTCATCCCCTACCCACGGCAGACTATTAATCTTTTTATTCTTCCCTCTTCACTACCCTTTTTCTTACATCATACCTGCTCCACTAGAAGCTACTTACCTGCTCCATCTTCTCTCTCTGGGTTGTTACTGCTTACTGATTGTCTCTGCTGAATCCTTCACTACTTGCTCTGACCCACTCCGTTCGCCCTGCGGGCTCACACCGCTCCCCTACCCTACCCCCAATTCCCACCCACCCCCAGTACTGTTAAACTTATACCTGTCTAGTCACACCCACTGTACTACTCACCCTATTACCTTAAACTAGCACTTATCAATTCCACCCCTAATCTCTCTCCTTAATAATCTCCACTCTATTGCAAGTGACAATAACCACTCCTCTTTTCCTTTATCTTCATTTCTACCCTCCCCCAAACCTCCTCTGACTATCCTACCACACTATATCTTCTATTTTACCCTACCCAATAATTTACATAACCGTTTTAACCCTACTATTACAAATGGCCTACTTACATAAACCTATCCTCAAAAACTCTCTTCTCATTTCTTCTTCATTAATATTCCTAACCTTAACTAATGCCCTAACCTTCTATGAACACTTCTCTCTGGTCTATAAAGTACCTCCCCACAAGCAAACACTACCAAAAAAACACAGCATCAATGGGACCAGACGGTGTCCCGGGCTGCGTCCTACACGAACTCCAAGAAGAGCTAAACCCAAACATAAAACTATTGTTCAATCTCAGCCTTACTACAGGATTTGTACCCAAAGAGTGGCGTACAGCAACAGTGGTCCCTCTCCACAAAGGTGGTGCCTCAATGGACCCGGGAAACTATCGCCCCATAAGCCTGACTAGCTTGATCTGCAAAGTTATGGAAAGGATCATCATGAACCTCATAAATAAAGATATTGGGGACCTACAGACACTGGATCCTACCCAGTTCGGCTTTGTTAAGGGCAGATCCTGCCTCATAAACCTGGTCGACTTCTTTGAAACAGTCACCAAGGCCATTGACGAAGGGAAGGTGGTCCACACAGCCTACCTGGACCTCGCAAAAGCCTTCGATACAATACCCCACTCGGGAATTATAGATAAGCTCACCAGCTTAAATATAAACCCCTATGTCACTAGATGGGTTGCAAACTGGCTCAAGGACAGAACCCACATGGTTAGAATTGCTGGAGCCATGTCAGACTCCAAACCAGTTACAAGTGGCGTCCCACAAGGCTCAGTCCTGGGACCTCTCTTGTTCAGTGTATATTTCTCGGAGGTACAGGCCAACACAGAAGGACTGTGGCTGACCAAGTTCACAGATGACTGCAAACTGGGCGCCATAATTGACTCTCCAGCCGACACAAGCATCCTCCAAAAGGGCCTCATAGAAACAGACAACTGGTGCCAGAGCCATGGCCTCAAGCTAAATGCCACAAAGTGTATAGCCATCCCCTTTGGCAAAAACAAAATGCCCACAAATTACCACATAGGTGGTAATCCATTAAGTACAGAAGAAGTAATTAGGGACCTGGGGACCCAAGTTGATAGCAATCTCTCATTTGACAACCACGTGGCCAAAGTGGTTAGAAAAACATTTTATATAGCCCATCCAATCATGAAGGGATTCACATCTAGATTAGGGGAGGTCATCGTGCCTCTTTACTCATCCCTCATCAGGCCCATAATCGAGTACAATGCCCCTTTTGGGATGTACCTTACCAAACACCTGCAGCAACTGGAAAGACCCCAAAAGTACCTCACCAATAGGATCAAAGGGCTCAAACAGATGCCATATGCTGCCTGGTTAAAGAAACTCCAGCTCTACTCAGTGGCATACCGCCTGCTCAGAGGCGACCTGTGCCTGATGTATAAAGCCATGTCCAACGCGGAATTAAGGGACATGCTGCACCTCAAAAAATCCAAATCCCATCGAGCTACATGCTCGAGAGACTTGAACCTCAGCACTGAAATAAATAGGACATGCTGGAGGGACAGATTCATAACCCAGAGGCTCCCTTCACTCTGGAATAAAATCACAGCCCAGGTTAGGCAGAGTCCCTCATTGACTTTCTTCAAGAGGAATCTTGATGAGTGGAGGGGAGATCGTAGTTTTACCCCGGTATCACTTCTGTGTCACTGTTAGACAGAGGCACAGTATACTAACCTCGAAAAAGGGCATAGCAAAATGAATTTAAAATGGGTGGCGAAAGCCAAACATACTCTGGCTAGGCTTATAAATGCCCTAGGGCAGATAGCCTAGTATGAACCTATGAACCTAATTACACATCCCAACTCCTTCTCCCACAGCAACATAACCTCTACTTCACTTTATTTACTTCCAAGGTTTCATAGATATTCCCATGTTACTTACTTCCCCAACAAGACAAGCCTACCCAAGTACTATAAAATTACAAAAACTTTGTTGAAACAGTCCACACATCTTCTATTAGATGGGGACATTCATCCTAATCCTGGCTTAGTTCCACGAACTGACAATAATCTACAAAAACAATCATCCAATGATGTTTCTACCTCTACAAGATTAGGTAACTCACTCAGAATATCTCAGCTTAATATACGTAGCATTAACAACAAACTTAGTCAACTGCATGCTCTATTACAAGCACATGCATTTGATATCCTTTGCCTTACAGAAACTTGGTTGAAACCTTCTACTCATGACCTAGAAATAACCCCACCTGGATACAACATCCTAAGATGCGACCGCACATCCAAAAAGGGTGGAGGTGTAGCCATCTTGTATAAATCTGAACTTCTCATTTCATCCTACAATGTGTTACTACCCTCAAATACCAATGCAGAAACCCTTACTATCAAACTCCAAATGAATAACTCTAAATCTATCTATATAATCTGCTCCTACATCCCTCAAGGAAATAATATTAGCACTCTTGAAAACATTCTTAGTAGCCTTTCCACCCTCCTATCTCAAGAAACTATTGTACTAGGTGACTTTAACATAGACTGGACCACATGTAGCTCCCCCAATCCTAACACCCACATAAATCTATTTGGTTTCACTCAAATAATAAACACCCCCACAAGAATCCACAAACCTAGTAATAAGGAAAAGTACAGTTTTGTACCTACCATAAATGTAGATGTTCGAGGATTCCATTGCTGCAGTCCTGACTATTGGGTATAGTCCGCATCCCAGTCGGCCCGAATACCAGAGTATAAGGCTGACGTCGGTCAGGGCGCATTAGACTGACGTCAGTACGTCAGGGTACTAATGCGCATGACCGACGTCATATCCTCAGTCTTTTCTTGCCCCAGATGTCAGAAGACCCAAAAAGACAAGTCCCAAAACAACCTGCACCAAAAACATGTATAATATATACAACAATATATATATATAAAAAGATAAGCATGTAAACTCACCTACACAACCACCCCTAAACACAGAGGGGAAGGAGGGAGGTAATTGGACTGCAGCAATGGAATCCTCGAACATCTACATTTATGGTAGGTACAAAACTGTACTATGTTCTTCGTCTTCCATTGCTGCAGTCCTGACTATTGGGTAGAATCCCAAAGCAGAGGTAAGGGAGGCTGGCAAATTATAAAGTAGTAGGAGCTGACAACATGCCTTGTAAAACAGCTGTGGCAAAACCAGCCCTAGTCTTAGAGTATATAGGAAGGTGATAATGCCTAGAGAAAGTATGCACTGAACTCCAAGTAGCTGCTTCCAGAATATCCTTAGTTGCCGCCCGCCTTAGAAATGCTGTTGAAGTGGCAGTAGCCCTAGTGGAATGAGGCCTGATCCCAGCTGGAATCTCCTTGCCATGATGGGAATAACAAAATGCAATGCAAAAGCCAATCCACCTAGAAATAGTTTGTTTTGACACAGGCTTGCCCTGTGAACTCAAAGCAAAAGAAACAAGTAACTGCTGAGACTGCCTAAAATTCTTAGTCCTGCTCAAATAATAACGCAATTGCCTGTGTACATCTAAAGTGTGCAAAATCTTTTCCCCTTTGTTTTGAGGATCTGCAAAAAACGTAGGCAAATGAATAGTTTGGTTTAAAGCCACACTAGAAACCACCTTAGGCATAAAGGAAGGATTAGTGCGTAATGATACCCTGTCCTTATGGAAAATCAAAAGGGCTCTACTGCCATAAGGGCCTGCAACTCAGACACCCTTCTTGCAGAAGTAATAGCCAACAGAAAAGCAGTCTTCCATGACAAATATTTCAATTCAGCAGTAGCTGCAGGCTCAAAAGGTTGTAGAGTAAGTTTTTCCAACACAAAATTGAGATCCCAAGCAGGAGTAGGAGCTCTACGTGGGGTCTTATATTCTTTGCCCCTCTAAGAAACTGCTTGAACAAAGGATGCGAAAACAAAGGTGGGTCACAATCATAGTGAGCTGAAATTGCTGCAGCATGAATCTTTATGGAAGAGAAGGACAAACCTTTGTCCAATAACTCAGTAAGATATTGAAGAGCCACACTCAAATTAGGCTCTGAAATCTCCAAATTCTTTGCTGTACTCCAAAATAAAAATCTCTTCCATTTTTCTGCGTACACTCTCCTAGTACTAGGCCTTCTAGCTTCCATAATCACATTTAAAACTTGTTGAGGAAGTTGAGACCTGCTGTGTTTCAACACAGAATATGCCAGGCTGTTAGATGAAGAGAGTGAAGCTTGACATTGAGCAGATGACCGTCCTTCTGAGATAACAGATGAGGAATCAGAGGTAAAGGCCATGGAGGCTTCTTTACCAGACTCCGTGAGAAGTGGGTACCAGTGTTGCCGAGGCCAATCTGGAGCTATCAAAATCATCCTTGGCCTGTCTTGTCTGACCTTTAATAGTACCTTTGGAAGAAGCGGTAGAGGTGGAAAGGCATACACATGAAGGTTTTTCCAACTGAAAGACAGAGCATCCACTTTCCAAGCTGTGTGATGAAACCCCTTTGTGCAATACTTTGGCAGCTGGTGGTTTAGTGGAGAAGCGAACAGATCTATGTCTGGAGTTCCCCATGACACTGTCAGTTTCTGAAATACATGAAGATCCAGTTTCCACTCGTGGGGATCCATGATTTGTCTGCTTAACACATCTGCTAAGGAGTTCTGTGCTCCTGGCAGAAACCTTGCCTGAAGAGTTAGTTGCAAGCTTAGCAGTCTCCCATAAAATCATTGCTTGCCTGCATAGAGGATAAGAATGTGTTCCCCTTGCTTGTTGATGTACCACATGACAGTTGTGTTGTCTGTTAGAATCAACAGCTGCCCTGGAAGAAGTAACTCCTTGAAAGCCATTAATGCAAACTGGACTGCTAACATCTCCTTCATGTTGATATGTAGATGCTGTAGTCTGGCAGGCCACTTGTCTTGTATCCACTTTCCATTTAGATGAGCTCCCAAGCAATGTCCGAGGCATCTGTCGTTAGAATCTGACTTGCCTCTGGCCGGGTCACAGAGAGTCCCTTGTTTAGGTGACATTCCTGAGCCCACCACAAAAATTCCTTTTGAATGCAAGGTATTATTTGAATGACAGTGTCCAAATCCTGGCAGTGCTGTGTCCATACATTTTGAGATACCATTGTAGCTTCCTCATATGCAGTTTGGCATTGGGAAGCACCAGAATACAAGATGCCATGAACCCTAATGCTTGAAGGACTGTCCTTGCAGTCAGCACGGACTGATGAGATAGTTGATGGAAGTAAAGTGACAGACTCTTTTGTTTGTCCGGGGTTAAAAGGCCATCTGGGCTGCTGTATTCAGTCTTACACCCAGAAAGCACATGTCTTGAGAGGGTACTAGACTGGACTTTATTTCGTTCACAGAATACCCTAGGCATCTTAGCACTGCTATAACATATTCCAGATGCTGTAGAAGGTCTTCCTTTTCTTGAGCCAGAATCAGGCAGTCGTCCAAGTAAGGATAGATTTGAATTCCTTGAAGCCTGAAGTAAGCTATCACTGGAGCCAGAACCTTTGTGAATACTCTGGGCGCAGTAGATAAGCCAAAGGGCAATGCAGAGAACTGATAATGAGAATTTCCAGCTCGAAACCGCAGATACTTTCTGCAACTTAGCCTTATAGGCACATGAAGGTAAGCTTCCTTGAGATCTAAAGTTACCATCCAGTGATCTTTGCCCAGCAGAGGTAAAAGCTGTTGTAACGTCAACATCTTGAACTTGGGAATGTCCAAAACGTGTTGAGGAGAGATAAATCCAAAATTGGTCTCCACGTGTTCCCCTTCTTTGGTACAAGGAACAGGCGAGAATAAAATCCTAGGCCCCTCTCTGACACAGGGACTGGCTGAATGGCCCCTATGTGAAGTAACTGTAAAACTTGCTTGTGAGCCTCTTTTCTTTGTAGAGGAGGAACGTCTGGCATGCCTTTGAAAGGGGCATTGTATGGAAATAAAATCTGTAACCGTGGTGAATGATATCCAACACCCATTTGTCTTGAGTAATTAAATCCCAATTTTCTTTGAAAAGAGACAGTCTTCCCCAAAGGAGCTGCCAGACGTGAATCTGCTGGCAGCTGAAAAACAGGTCATTGGGTCTGTTTACGAAGGACTGACCCCTGCCCTCACCAGAAGTCTGAGCAGGTGAAGTCCCTGTTCTAGGCCTAAAAGAACTTTGAGCCCTGCCCCTACCACGCCTAGACCTACCCCTAGACTGAGAATCATAAGCAGGATATGTCCACCCCTTAGCAGGCCAATTTCTACTAAACTTGGTGGCTGCACCTGCAAAAATCTTTAACAGTTTGCATAGACTTAGCTTTGTCCTCCATTTTCTTTAAAACAGCTTCCACAGGCGAACCAAACAACACATCAGACTGTAAAGGAGCATCCAAAATCCTTGTCTTAACATGCTCAGCTAAATTCTGATCCTTCAACCAGGCATGCCTGCGAAGAACAGAGCTGGTAGCAGCCACCCTCGAGGAGGCCTGTACAGCATCAAAACCACATTGCAAAGAATGCTTACCCACTTGTTCGGACACATGAACCAAATCCAGCAACTCTTTACACTCAATACCTTCCGCCAAAGCATCCACCTTAGATTTCAATTGTGAAAGAAGGTAATTCTGATATTTTAACATGTGAAACTGACAATTCAAAGCTCTCATGGCTAGAGTGGAAGAAGTATACACTTTCTTTCCCCACATATCCAAAGCCCTCGCCTCTTTATCAGTGGGGACAGGATTTTTAACCACAGAAGCTTTTACACCCTTAGGCCCCTGGGAAATAGTTTCTGGGTCCGCCCTAGGACTCTTAAACAAATATTTATGAGCTTCGGGCACCCTATAATACCTATCAGGCTTAACAGGAGCAGGAGGCAAAGAGTCAGGGTTCAGGGAAGCCTCTGCGAAAACATCTTCCAGCACATTCAACACAGGAGGAATAGCTAAAGGCCTATGCTGGGGTAAAACAAGAACTCCCTAAGCCTTTTCCTGGAGTCAGAGTAATCCTGGCCTTCCCATTTAAAGTGCTCCCTCATGGAATGCAAAGTCTCTGAAAATGAGAAATCCTCAGGTGGAGACGCTGTAGGAGTGGAATCATCCACATCAGAATCAGAATAGGTAGGATACTCCTGCAAATCTTCCACAGAAGATTCTGAAGCCTCAGAACACTGTTCAAAACTCTCAAACTCAGGTTCCACCCTAGGCCTCTTATCAGGCGGGGCATAGAACCCTAATCATAGTAATCAAATCTTCTGCCATCTTAAGCATATGTTTCTTAGGTACAGAACCTGAAATGGTAGGAGAAGCCCCCACTGAAGCTGAAGTAGGCCTACCTCTCATAGAAGTTTTGGCAACAGAAGGAGAGGCCCTAACTACCTTGGGAAGAGAGGGAAGAACAGTCACCTGAGAAGCCCCTCAGCCTGGCCTACCTCCTGAGAAGGCACATCCTGTAAGAGTATAGTTTCTGCCTGGGACTCCATGGAAACTCCTGGCAAAACCTCCGCTCCACTGAGCCTTCCAAAGAACCGACGTCCGGGACTGCCGGTTCCTCAACCCTAGGCTTCACTGTTTTATCCTTGCGCTTCTTGGGAGAAGCGGGCGGAGCATCCGGCGGCATTTTATAATTGCAACGCTTCCCAAACACTAACCTGGCACAGTCTAACCTCCTCTTAATAGTGCGTTTGTTAAACCTAGCACAAGAGCGGCAACCAACAACGTCGTGCTCAGGCCCTAAACAAGGTATACACAAGGTATGATAATCCCTATGAGGTATCTGTTTCCCACAAGAAATACAGTTATTCACTTTTTCTGACATCCGGTAAAATACTGAGGCAAGAAAACCAAAATGTTCCCCAACGGGGTACTTAGCCAACTCTGTTTCGGTCTGAAACTCCGGTTTCGGAATATTTCAGTACGCCAACCTGCACTCGCAAAACTGCTTCTGCATCGGACCATGCGGCAAAAAAGACTGAGGATATGACGTCGGTCATGCGCATTAGTACCCTGACGTACTGACGTCAGTCTAATGCGCCCTGACCGACGTCAGCCTTATACTCTGGTATTCGGGCCGACTGGGACGCGGACTATACCCAATAGTCAGGACTGCAGCAATGGAAGACGAAGAACATCTACTCTTGACTGGATCCTTATAAACAGTCACCCTGAAACTTATACAGCAGGAACTCTCCCAGATGACATTAGTGACCATGTTCTAACCTACATAACAAAACAAAAGGTATACAGCCCTAATAATAACAACACTTTTTTCACCTACCATTCTAAAAAACACTTCCAAGCCGAGAGCTTTCAAAATAAACTAAAAGCTTGTAACTGGTCACCTCTAAAGCAACTTAAGCTGGATGAAGCAGTTTCTTACTTTAATACTAAATTCCTTCAAATCCTAAATAGCTATGCCCCCCTCTGCTCTTCCCGAGTTAGGACCAAAATAGCCCCATGGCTCACAAAACAAACCAGAGAAAAAATGTTCCTACAGAACAAAATATGGGCCAAATGGAGAGCCTCTAAGAGCTCCGCAGACCACCTATACTTTAAACACTTAAGAAATGCTACCAAAAAGGACATTATCTTAGACAAGAAAAACTATTATTCCCACCTTCAACAATCACACTCTAAAAACCCTCAAAAGTTTTGGTCAGGCATTAATAAACTTCTCAAACCAGGACAGGTTAGAACTCCAACCCCATGCTCTATTCCCCATAATAGTCCTATGCAAATAGCCAATGCCTTTAACAATTACTTCACTGAAGCTATTCAAACTCTAGCAAAAACACTAGCACCCATTACCCCCTCTCCTTTACAATATACAAACAGTTCACTTCCCTCCTTCCATATACAAACTGTGCCAATATCCTTTATCTGCAAACTCCTTCAAAAACTCAAACCTTGCACCCTTTCTGCTGACTGCCTGCCAGCAGAATACCTTCATATAGCTGCCAAAGCCATAGCATATCCCATATCTATCCTTATAAACAGAACATTCTCAGAAGGTACCATCCCTTCCATATGGAAAGTCTCCCATATTATCCCCTTGCATAAAGGAGGTAAATCCACTGATATCTCCAACTTCCGACCAATTGCACTATTCTCTGCACTAGCCAAAATAATGGAAAAATGTATTCACCATCAACTACTTAGGTTCATAGGTTCATACTAGGCTATCTGCCCTGAGGCAATTATAAGCCTAGCCCGATTCTGTATGGCTTACGCCACCCCTTGATTTGAGTATACTGTGCCCTTTAAGGTTTAGTTTACTGTGCCTCTGTCTAATAGTGACACGAGAGTAATCCCTGGGACAAACCTACGATCCCCCATCCACCTATCGAGATTCTTCTTGAAGAGATTCAGTGAGGTGCTCTGCCTCACATGAACTGGAATTCTATTCCAGAGCGAAGGGAGCCTCTGGGTTATGAACCTGTCCCTCCAGCAAGTTCTATTTATTTCTGTGCTGAGGTTCAAGTCCCTCGAGCGTGTGGCTCTAAGGGATTTAGATTTACTGAGGTGGAGCATGTCCATTAATTCTGGATTTGACATAGCTTTGTATGTCAGGCATAGATCGCCTCGAAGTAGGCGGTATGCAACTGAGTAGAGCTGGAGTTTTTTTAACTGAGCAGCATATGACATTTGTTTGAGACCCTTGATCCTCTTGGTGAGATAATTTTGGGGTCTTTCTAATTGCTGCAGGTGTCGGGTAAGGTACATCCCAAAAGAGGCATTGTATTCTATGATGAGCCTGATGAGGGATGAATAAAGGGGCACGATTACCTCTCTTGATCTAGATGTGAAACCCTTCGTGATGAGGTGGGCTATGTAGAAGGTCTTTCTAACCACTTTGGCAATGTGGTTTTCAAAGGAGAGATTGCTATCAACTTGGGTCCCCAGGTCCCTAATACTTCAACACCTGCTCCACAACAATTTACTTGCCAACTGCCAGCACGGCTTTAGGCTCTTTCATAGCACTACTACTGCCCTGCTAACTTTTACTGACTGTATAAACAGGAATCGAAACAATAACTCTCTCTCATCTGCTCTATTTATTGACCGATCAAAAGCCTTTGATATGGTCAACCATAACTTACTTATCAGTGCGTTAAAAGCCCAATCTCTTGACCCACAAGCAATTCTTTAATTTAAATCCTATCTAGAAAATAGACAACAAGCAGTGCTCTGGGACAATAATCTTTCCACACCCCTCCCTGTGAACATTGGAGTCCCTCAAGGCTCTATCCTAGGCCCTCTTCTTTTTTCCATTTTTATTAACGATCTCCATACTGTTTTTCCTCAAGCCACCTGTATAAAATACGCTGATGACTACTTTAATCTGTACTGCTAAGTCATCAACCTCTCTACAGACCCTTACTCAAACTGTATTTAACTCTGTTGAAAAGTGGTTCACCCATCACTGCCTCCTCCTTAACCCCAAAAAAACTAAATTATTACTTTTTACTCCCACCCAAAAATCTCCACAGATCCACTTCACAATTACCTCTAATAATGGAACTTGTATTTCCCCTGACCCTACTGCACATCTCCTGGGCATAACCATTGATCATAACCTCAGCTATGATGACCATATCAACAATACTATAAAAACTGTCAATAAAAAATTAGGCTCCCTGTATAGAATCAAACCCTTCCTTACACCACTAGCTAGAACCACCATTGCCCAGACTCATCTCACTTCTACCCTATTCTATGCTTCTGCCATATATACCAATCTATCAAAGCACAATCTTACCAAGCTTGAAACTAGCTATAATAATATAGTCAGATTTGTCACTGGCTCCCCTTATAGAACCCACCACTGTCTCAACCTTAAACAACTCGGATGGTCAGAACTACAAAACTAACTACTATATAATTAACTTGTGATCACACAAAAAATTCTTTACCACCCTACTAATACCCATATCCTCTCTAACCTGATCTCCCCATATAAAAATCTTACAACACTATGCTCAGCTAATAAGCTACTAATTGCCAACATTAAATCTAATAACAAAGCCGGGGACTCACTCTTTACCAGTGCTGTGGGCAGAATCTGGAACAAGCTTCCTAGAACGCTCACTTCTCTCTCATCTACACCACTCTTCAAGAAACATCTCAGAGAACATCTAAAAGTACACTGGCTTTGTCCCTGCTCTAAGCCTAACTAAATCATACATATCCTCTTATTTCTCTTCTTGCTAAACCCCTTCCTCTTGGGCTATGGCCCCTCTGCAGCATTAATCAATAGAAGCTAACTTTATACTAGTACTTGTGTTTTCTTGCCTTTTCTCATTCTCCTCCTTTCACTTAATGAATAATAATTTTCAAATATTGTGTAAACTTGTGCTTGATTGTACCTGAAACCTACTAAAGACTTTGTACTTGATTGTTTCTTAAACATATGCCAAGACTCTGTACTATTGTTCACAAAATAACTTTTATTTGTTTTCCAACCATTTTTTGCTCTCTAATGTATTGGAATCTAGCCATTTTTTAATTTTGTATTCTGTAATTTACTTATGCTTGGAGCTTTTCTCCTCGGGCCTCTACTGAAAATGGACATGTATCCAGCTAGACTAGCCCAGTCAACAAATAAAAAAATAAAAATAAATAAATAAAAAGAAGATTAGTGAAAATGTTGAAAAGTAGTAGACCAAGGATGGAACCGTGAGGGACACCCATTTTAACTGGAGAGGATGAGAGAGTGCAGATTGCCACTTCACTGCTTGAGATCTGTCAGTGAGGTAGCTGGAAAACCATGCAACAGTAGCAGGGGAGAAGTTAAGGTTGGTTAGTTTTGTGCAGAAGGAGAGGGTGAAAGATGGTGTCAAAAGCTTTAGAGAGATCTAAAAGTAGGCAGAAGACAAGTTTCTTGTTATCTCTGGCAAGGCCTATAGTATTAAGGAATGATACTAGGACAGTAGTAGTACTATGCTTTGGTTTAAAGCCATGTTGAGTAGGTGTAAGCAGATTTTCAGAGTAGGTAGCGCATAACTTGTTTATGTGTGCATTTTCCTAGAACTTTAGAGAGAGGAGAGAGGATGGCAATTGGTCTAAAATTATCTATGTCTGAGGAGTTACTGCCTTTATGTATTGGTAGAGTGAAGAATTGTTTCCAAATGGAAGGAACTTTGGACTCTGAAATGGAGTGGTTGATTAAGATACATATAGGGAGAGGAAGGGAGTCAGCAGCTAACTGAAGGAAAGGGAAGGAATGTTGTCAGTAGAAGCTGAGCAAGGTTTGAGTTTAGAAAGTAGGGATTTGATGTAGCTAGTGGGTACAGGTTTGAGGGAAAAATAATTTGATGAGAGTATAGTGGGATTTGATAGAGAGTGGTTAGAAATATTATTAAAGGTAGATGAACTAGCACTGGGGTTAAATAATTTGGATATAGAGTCAATGAAATATGTGTTGAATGTGGAGGCAGTATCTTTGGGAGTGTTATCAGGACAAGAATTGGGGGAGCAGGGACCGCCAGGATGTAGTATGTGGTTTAAGGAGTTCCAAATTTTTTTGGGGTTAGATTTCAAGGCTGAAGGTGGATTATAGTAGAAGTCTCTTTTATCTTTATTAATACACTTTTTGGTCTGATTTCAAAAGTTCTTTGTATTTAAGCAAGCCTGCAGGGTGCTTTGTTTTGGTCCATGTTTTTTATGCTCTGTCTCTGTTTTTCATTCGGATGTGGGTGGAATTTGATAGCCATGGAGATATATTAGATTTATATGGACTGTGCAAAGTGGGGCAAGTGAGTCAAGAATACTGAGAAAGGTGGCGTTGAAAGATAGGACAGCATCGTCAAGGGGGAGTTGGGTAAGGGAATTCCAGTTAACTTTACAGAGAGTTAACCAACAAATATTGACATCACCAAGAATAATGGTTTCAATAGGAATATGTTGACAGAAGTATGAGAGAATGTTTTCCAGCAGGGGTAAGTTATCCCCTGGGGGAATGTAGACTGCTACTATTATGATGGTGGTATGGGTGTTAAGTACAAGGTTGGCTGTCAGTATTTCAGCAGGGGAAAAGACAGGATAGTTTTATTAGGAGTTGTCAGAGTAAGGTGGTTAGAGTAAACAATGGCAACTCCACCACCCTTTTTCTTTTGGCAGTCAAGGCACAATATACTATAGCCAGGAGAGAGAAAGTCTTTGTCATGGTGTTGCGGTTTTAGGTAAGTTTCTGTTAGGGTGATGACATCAAGAGTCTGGCTTGAGATCCAAGCATGAAGTTCACTAACCTTGTTTAATATACTTCTAGTGATTATTGAGTAAAAGGAGATTTGTTTGTTTGGGGGGCAGAGGTGTACAGGTTAGTGGGAGTATAGTTATCAGTGCAGTTGTGCTGAGTGAGATCTAGACTGGGATGAATATTCCCTGCAAGTAGAAGAGCATTAGGGTAGTAGTGGCAGTTACATTTGTAAAAGTTAAAGATAAAATATTTTGTTTTATTTTTAGGGACTGTGGCATAGGTGGGGGGAATTTTGATTTTAGGAAGAGGAATTTCAGTAGAAAATACAGAAGCGAAAATAGCAAATGAATGATATGAAGTATCACTAGTAGGAGGTGTTGTAGGAACTCTGAGAATAGGAGATAACTGAATATTAAGTGAGGTGAGAGTGTACTGCCCCTTTCCAACCTCTCCTTTATATTTAAATGTCTTTTATACACAAATAAGGGGTCACTACTCAAAAAAGTAGTAACATTGTCATCATTTTCAATAAGCTTTCACTTATTTCTAATTATCTACTTAATACTACTGCTACCATTGACGATCATCATCTGTTCATAGTTCTTTACTAATTGGTCTTCATTACTTGATGCTCTTTTACCCTGTATATTGCTATCTAATATTGGGCGGCTGCAGTGGTGCAGCGGATAGTGCTGCCACTTCACAGCAAGAGGTTCTCCAGTTCGATTCTTGGCTGGAGTGCTTTCTGTGGCGAAGTCTGCATGTCCTCCTTGCAGTCTCGTGGGTTTCCTCTGGGTGTTCTGGTTTTCTCCCACATCCCAAAGACATGCTGCAGGTGGATTGGACACTAAATTGGCCCTAAGTGTGTGCCTTCTGTGGAAGGTTGGGCGCCAGGCTGGCAACTCAACACCGTAAAACTCCACTGCCAATTGTTCTGCGAACAGTTGTGCCACTGTGACAACCCCTAACAGGAAAAGCTGAAAGGAGAAGATCCTTACCTAATACTGGAAAAAACTCTTCTTTTCTTGCATACGTCTTCCTTAATTTGATTTAACAATTTAATAGGATAACCCTGTTATCATATCCATTAACTTATCTATTTCATTGATAAATTGATCATTATTAGACACTATCCAGAAATGAGCAACGTTTAGCCTTTTGCTAAACCTTTCTTCTGGAAAAAGGGTGACTTGTGGTAAAATGTAAAAAACTACTAGAAAATGTGGGTTTCCTGTATAATCTAGAACTAAAATTTGTCATTGAAAATCTTCCACCAATAATATATCCAAATAATTAATTAATGGCTTCTTTTGAAAGGGAAAATGTGAATCTCAAAAAATCAGTAGTAGAATTCAAAAATGCTATAAAACTATTAGTTGTGAAACACTTCCCTTCCAAATGACAAACATATTATCCAGGAAATGCAAAAACATGACCACATAATGCATATGTTCTGAATTAAACACAAAGTTCTGTTCTCAGTACGACAAAACAATGTTGGCATATAGTAGAGTACAAGCTGTTCTCATAGCACCCCCTCTCAATGGTTTATAATATTTCCCTTCAAAATAAAGGAAATTATTATGATGGAGCGTATCAATAAGATCAACTAAAATATTAATTTCTCTATTACGTAGTGTCGTACATCTTCTACATGCTTCCCTAAACCAAATGATTCCAATTGTATGGGGTATACATGAAAAAAGATTCACTTCTTCAACTGTGACCAAAAAAAAAAAACACTCCAACAAAAAAAATCATACTTGATGTTGCCTAAAAAAATCCCAAGAGTCTTTCAAAATGTATGGATAACCATTGAAAAAATGTTTTATGGTACCATCTGTACACATGGTAAATGGGTACATTTTTGACTGAGATACAGCAACTGTAGGACACGGGGGGCATTTTTATATATTTTAGAATACCAAATATTGTAGGAAGCAATGGATAAACAACTTTTAAAAACTTATATAACTTGTATTCCATATCTCCCTGATTAAAAAAAAATCTTTCAAAAGCATATCTATCTTGTAATAAGAGATGCTAACTTTATTTTTGCATACCCTGCAATACTGGATCTCATTATTGAGTATGTTGTATTTTCTAGCCGAATAATCGATAGCACTCATTAAAACCACCTCACCCCCTTTGTTGGGCTTCATGATCCTGATCTCACATTTTTTAACCAAGTCATTATTTAAACTAAACGCATCCTTATTCATGTTACAGCCTGCCCTATATCATTGCTGTTGAACCAAATTCCTTAAATTTTATCTCACATAACTTTTCAAACAGTTGTAAGGTAGGATGTAATGGAGGGTTGAAAGTACTACTTTTAACAAATCTGTTTACCTGGGTGGTCCTATTGTAGGTATCTGGAAACAATATTTCCAAATGTAGCTTTCTTAAATATAACTTAAGATCCAATACAATGTCAGCTATGTTCATTTTATAATTAGGAACAAATGTAAACCCCATACTTAAAAGTTAAAATATCTATCATCATTTTCCACATGAGTGTAGTTAAAAATTTTGAAACCATTATAATCATTAACAGTGGGGGCTATATTACTGGCCAGTAAAGATGGTTCACAATTAAGAACAAAATTATTAGAAAATGTAAAATCATCAAACATACAATCTAAAGTATCTGTATTCCCTAATATTGCCCTCCTTTCCTTGGATGGTTCCTTTTCCTGCAGGCTGTGTTGGAATAACTTGGAACCATTCTGCAACCCAAATACAGGTACTGAACCACAGCATTTCAGTTCCTATGACCTATTCTGTTCAAATGCTGCAGGAGAGGGAACTGAATGGGATCTAAAAAAAAATCACCATTATTGCCACGTTTATTGGAACCATCACTAAAAGTATCATGAACCACAGAACTATTACTAGAATTAAAATCAAGAAAAACAAAATCTGGACACCGAAAGGCACAAACAAGTTGCTGCTCTCAAGGTACCTACAGGCCGTCGTGGACGTGCAACTTGCGAGAATTAAAATCACCAGTATAACCTCTTATAACATCAGAATATTGCTGTGGTGTTGCTAGCTTAGCCTTGGGACTCACCAGAATACTCAGTATCATCCCTTATTAACTTATTACTTTTTCTATTTTAACTGTGTCAATAAGATTTTCCACAGTTTTAAATATAGTAATCATCTAGCTTAACATCATATAATAAATCACTTTTAAGTAAAGCGTCCAACTGGTGAATTTCATCCAATAATTTAAACATCATCTTTTCACTGAATCTTATAAAACTTCTCATAATTTTATTACAACACCTTTAATAGGTCAATATCATTATGGACTCCATTCTGGAACTATGAGATCGTTACTCCCTTAGGAAACCTCCCTAGTGAAATATATTCCTTTAGGTATGGATTATCAAGTTGGAAGATTTTGTATTTTAAAAGCTTCTTTTTAAACAATTGTAATAGACTGCCAAAAGTTCCACTTAGCACAGGTAATATATTAGGCACCTGAAAACCAAAAGACAAATTATTCTGTTGTGATGTTACATCCAAAACAGCATTCATTTTGTGTTGTAAATTTATATTAACATCAAGCCCATTACCAACTTACTCACTTTCTGTACCCCTTTCACCAGCAAAACAGCTCAAGTGTGGCACCTCAGAAGGTACCATATCTATGGCATGTAAACACTGCTTCTCCTATCCATACCTTTACGCAGAAGCCCCAGCAAAACTGGTAGAATAATTTCAAAATAACAAAGCTTTTCCTTGTTGAATGGCTTCACCAAGTTAAATGCAGCTGGAACAAGTAGTTCTATCAGTTGCATTAGTTGGCATGTTAAAGATTTAAGTGTCACTCCCTCAGTAATACTATGAGATGGCAGTGTACTGGTAACTTGGATACGACATGTTTCAGCCGTCGTACTTGAAAACAGATCTTGCAAAAACATCAGGGGGATGCTCTCAAAGAAAAATCAACCAATAACCACAATGCATGAGAGAATTAGCATCCTCAGAGCCACCAAAACCAGAAACCACATACAACTGAGGTTCTCTCTGAAGCCAAGAGCAATAAAATACCAAGTATTTTATTAGTAACTAGTTAAGTGCTTTCTTCCCTATAATGGGCAAGGACTTCATCAGAACTATTACTAAACCACACTAACCAAATTTATAAAAAAAAATCATGAATCAAGTCATGTGATATTATGAACAAATCAAACTAAACCAACAATCATATATTAAAATATACTAAAATCAATAGTAATAATGTTTGTCATATAAAATTACAATAACTAGAACTACTTGTTATAATACCAGGTTTAAACTTGAATAAACAGATAGATAATGAACACTTAATATTTAGTTAAAATTGATTAAATAAAATGAATTACTGATCCTCTTTGTGTGAGGTGGTTATTGAATGTATAATGTTTGCAACTGAAAATATGTCAATATGCTTCCTTTTCATTTATAAAAATGTATGCCTGTCTATGTCATAAGGGATAATTCAATAAGGAAGTTTCTTTTAAAAAAAAAAAACTTACTCAATAGCTTTACTAATAAACAGGAAGTTAAGGAATACGTAGGTTGTCTAAGATCAAGAGATGGCTTCTTAAGGTTAGGGTAATGACTGTCTCTTGTAAACCAGATGAAAAAATAGCCCTTTGAGATAATCTCATGGTCTGGAATGTCAGGTTAAAAGATTCAAGGCAAGAGATAACACACCTTTTGCCAGCTGATTCAGTCATACACCTATCCCTGTTAAGAATATACCACTGGTCATCCTTGAAAAAAAATCCTGCTATTTTCAAATAGACAACTTACTTCTTATTAAAATCAGGTGCCATTGCAGCCTCTGGGTGCTACTGCTACCCCTTCCACTTCATATGTCATTCTTCAGTAAAGCCTGTATGCAATCCAGCATCTTACCTTCACAAAAACTGTACCTCACTAGTAACCCTTTTTTCTCTTCCTAATCAAGATACCTCATATATGCCCAATTCTGTAAACCATACTTCAACAAACTTCAGAAAATCCCATTATGGGTTATCATACTACAAGATCAATGCAACTTCTTGTTAGGCCCAGGTATATCAGGAATAATCAAAATATAAAATAATTTCACTGATGAAATCAACTCTCTGGTACTCTGTTTATCTTATTGATGATCTACTACTGTCTTGAGACATCCATTACCTATGCTCCAATACCCAATAACAGCTACTATAACTTTTTTAACCTCACTAATCTCTCTATCTCATCACATACAGTCTGGACAACAGCTATGTAGTTAAAGTTTATTCACTTAAATACACACAGTAGCTGTAATAAAATCAACTGGCTTCAGGCACTGCTTGATCTCTCTTAGGTTGATGTAGCTGCAATTACTGAGAAGTGGGTAAGCTTCATATTCATGCTATGGAGGTTCCCATAATTGGCCAGAGAACTGTGTATACAAGGCAGCAGGAAGAAGATTGAACCATTTAAAGTCAATGCTTCAGAGTCAAGCTTAAAAGTTATCACTCCTTAGACACAATAATCTTTCTCATACTGAATCTACACATACGTAACTAGGAGCATCTAATAACAACTGGTCCATATGTCCCACCAATGCAAGCTATGCATCTAAATCATGAAACTCTAGCAAGGATAGCTCACAATACATAACAAAGAAACTATAGCAATGGGTGATTAAAACTGTATGTGACTTGTCCTCAAACCCCCCTGAATATTACATGAAAATCTGCATGGCCAAACACAACTAATCTCTTCATTTATTAGGGCTGAAACAAAGAAGGAAAGAGTATCCTGAAGTACAGCACCGTTTCATCTCAGCATATCCATTCATATGGCAAGAATGTGAGCAAGTACCTTTTCATTCCTTATACTTCCTTACTCTCCCTTCTTCACTTACTTCCTTATGTCTATCAAATTATCTTCCCTGACTTTCTCTCTAAATATATCATAAGCCTGTTTTTCCATCACTTCATTTTGCAATTCCTCTTTGTATTAGATTAATTTATCTTTAATTTCTCTACAGACTGTCTAAAATTTCTATAAATATTAACATGATTGTCATATAAATTGTATCAACTTTTAATCAATGTTTTTATATTATGACTAATTTGTTATAGTAATTTAAACTGCAGATATTTTTGTTTTATTTTTGAAGATTTCAAAATTATTGTTCTTAAAATGTTTTGTAATAATTTGAAGATTTTCTCCCACGGCCTCTGCTGAAAATGGGCTTCTTCCCAGTCGGACTTTCCCAGTAATCAAATATCAATAAATAAAGAATAAATAAATAGTGAACACCATCCAGTCTTTGCAGTACAGCAGTTCTAACCTCTTAGTGAAATGTCTAAAAAAAATGATCATTTAATGATTATACAGCAAACAATAAATGCCATATGGTAACTTCCATGGGATGTCTTTGTACTCTGATGCATTAACGCTATTCAGTTATATCACACTGAATTATATGTGACCTGATGTGCTTAACTGCACCCACTGCTGGTTATGATGCTGCAAAATATGTGTGATTATTTCATAATTATCTGCTTTATACATCCTCGCGTTTTATGCAGTGCTGCTAATGTTACCTGAGCATTCTGTATGTTGTACAAGTACTACTGTGAATAGTTCTCATGGAGCTTTGTATGTAATGTTGCTAAACATTAACTTGAGTATTCTGCATGTTGTATACATACTTCTACAATTATTTCTTGTGGCGCTCTTCTCCCCAAGCTCCTGCTGAAAAGGGGCTTGTTTGCATATTCGGGCTTTCCCAGTAAACAAATGGAAATAAATAAATAAGTAAATAAATAAATTAATGAATAAATAAATAAATAATATGTTAACTGATGTAGCTCCTTTTCAATATTATACTGGGTGCCAACTTGGTTAAAAAACAAATAGTCTGTCATTACAGGGAACTGGCTCAGTACCTTAAAATAACCCCCCCCCCCCCACACACACACACTGAATTTATATATAGAATTACAAAAAAAAATCAGTGCAAACCTCTTCTCACCTATAGCAAACTGAATTTGTTCCTTACAAAAAGAGGCCAAGCAGGTATCATCTAAGGACTTCTAGCAAAGAGGACATTCTTTACTCCACTTTAGTAATGAAACTACACCACTCCCTTATTCCACACAGGTAAACACACTATACATTCCTTCCTTCTTCATTTCAAAAATGAAGCGGCAGCAAGTGTGTTCAAGAATTACTTCAAAACAGCAATACCACCTGTCCTTGCTTCAGAAATAAAAGAAAAAGCAATTAACTAAATACAACTTCAATTCTGTTTAATCAGAACAAATGTATAGTAAGTCAGAAAACTTTTCATTATGGTAAAAAAGTAGAACTGTGTAAGAACTTACCACAACTGTAGATGTTTGAATAGATCACTACTGCAAAAATGCAGACAGATGAGACATATCCAGCCAAATATATTGTATATCTGACCAGCATATGAATGTTTAGGAGCTCCTTCCTTATGTGCTGTATGTCTGACCTTAGACCTAGGTACGAGGACTACACGGTGGTCCTTGAGGGAACGCATGAATGTAAAAATCTTTGGAACATCCTTGCCCAGATAGAAAATGAGGCTAGCTATAAAGAGGATAGACACAGGTAAAATAAATTATAGAGAGGGAAAGATAGGCAAATAGGGGTACTAACTTGGCCTAAAGTGAAAAAGAAGAGAAGAGGAGGATGGAGAGAAGGTGCATATACTCAACAGTGATCTATTCAAACATCTACTGTTATGCTAAGTTATTATACAAATGTACTATGTTGATTGTTAGATCACAACTGCAGTAATGCTGACAGATGGGGTGATTCACAAGGCTTTTATGTAGACTGGTAAGGGATAAATGAGACAGAAATGGAGTCCAATAACCTTTGAAATATGATTCTGGCAAACCCTGTCCTGGCTTCAGAAAATGTGTCAGTTTTTTAATGTTTGGTAAAGGTGTGAATGGAAGACTATGTAGCTGACTCTAGGATAAATGTAGAGACAAGCCCTTTGAAGAAAGCCCCTGAAGAGCCCTATGTGTCAGTCCAGGTAAAGCAAATTACTTCACTTATTCTATCCAAAGATAATTTGGAAAAATGGATGGGTAACTGCAAATCCTGTCCCCATTTTAGCATCCCTGGCCCTCATGGACAGGGAGAAACATGTAAATGTCCCAACATATCCATGTTTAGTCCATTTTTTTGGGATTTTTGTATGCAAAATATAAGGGCTAAATCTATGGATGGGAAAGTAAGGATAGGCGTCTTAAGATCCTCATACATTAACAGCTTAGTAAGTGCCTATGAATCTAAAAACCTAAAAGCTACTACCCTTGTAGAAATAAAATGCAACATACCCCTGGAAAGAGTAACAAAACAAAGTGCCAAGAGAAATCCATCTGGAAATGGTTTGTCTAGATACCTTCAAGGGAAACAAACAATCAGATTTTCTAAGATCATTAGTCTTGTCCAAGCAAAATCTTAATTGTCTTTGTACATCTATCAAATGAAATATCTTTTCTCACTTTATAATGAAGCTACTAGTCCAATAAAAAGAAGAAATGTGACACCACCTAAAAATAATTTCTTTTTTACTTCTTTAGATGTGGTCTGTCTCTACATTAGTATAGATCGAGAGGTTGGTCTGGAATATTTGAGAGAATATTTATGTAGCTATACCGATTTTTCTTTTGATAAAATTAACACTATTTGTATTCTAGAAAATATAAATACCTCACAACAGTTAGCTGCACAAAACCAGTCAACAGGTAAAAAACAAGAAAAGTACAGTTCCATGGCTGATAAAAGACGAAATTCCTGATCTAGTGTAGTCAAAAAGTTTAATGAAAAAGATGAGCGCTTTCACAATTCAAACAATTGCTAATTCAGATCACAAAAAGACCAAAAAAAAACCACAGCTTTAAATACTCCATCAATTAACAATAATTAGTCATGTGATATGTAAAACAGTAGTGAATGTGCTCAGGAAGAGAGCTATTTAAAAAGACAACCACAGTAAAAAAAAATCCTTCATAAAAAACATATGTATAAACAAGATACATAAAAACTGTTAAAAATTCTACAACACTCTAAATTACCTGAAAATCTAGATATATTTAGATATATTTTTAGATATATTTTTATATATATTATGTTAACTAATGTAATATAAATATTATGTAAAATTACTTTCTCAAACCCCTGTTCTTTAATTCTGGTTTTAGGGGAACTACATCATTTAGACCAGAGCCTTTATGCTCTTTAAATCTAAGAATCCATCTAGTTTCATTGCGTTCAGTGTTATTAATTATATCACCTAATCTCGTATCAGTCCTGGTAACCTCCAATACCTGAAAGGCAAATTTATGCTGATCCCCTTCCTGTGCTACATGTTTAGCAAGTGCACTGTACTCTAATCTTTTGCTAATACAATATAAATGGTCTCTTATCCGTTCATGGAGACGTCTGTTGGTCTTGCCAACATAAAATGTTCTACATGTCATACACTTAGCTAAATATACTAGATTTTTGGTGTTACAATCTGCTTTAACATTAACCATGAACTTATACCCAGAGTCAGGATGTATAAAGCTTGGATCTTCATTTATACTGGTACAAAAATTACAAGCACCACATCTTTTAGTGCCTGTCAGTATATGGTTCATATCTTGCCCTTCATATTTGGGGTAACATAACTGTCTTCTTAAAGATTTTTTATTCCTGTAAACAAAAGAGGGCTTAGTTCCAAGAATCCCAACTGTATTTTCATCAGTTTACAAAACATGCCAATGTTTACTAACTATATTCTTAAAAACACTGACTTCATTACTGTATGTTAAATTAAAACAAATGTTTCTGTCTCTAAATCTGTGGTTTGAAACATTTCTTTTCTGGGGTGAGGAAAAATAAGGTTTACCAAGATTCTTCCTCTCCTTCCTAATTACTTCACTCGTTTTATGAATCTCAGGACTATCATAACCCCTATGCTCAAAATCTTTAATAAGTTTAACCAAGCTCTCTTCAAAATCTATATTATTAACTGTTAATCTTGAGGCACGTAACATTTTCCCCTTCATAACATTGGGGAATTTATGTCCCGGATGCATACTATCTCTATGCAGGTAAGAAGGTACATGACATTCTTTCCTATAAACATTTGTGGAAATACTGCCACCTTCTTTATCCCGCTGTATTTGTACATCCAAATAATGTGAAAACTCAGAAGAGTATTCAAAAGTAAATTTCAGGAAACTGACTCTTGTGTTCACATAATCAAAGAACTGTAAAAGTTATGCCTCAGTTCCTTTCCATAAAAGGAAATGATCATCTACAAAATGACGACAGAATGCTATATTCTTCCCTATTAGGCATTTAATATATTGAGATTCCCATTCTGCCATTACAAGGTTGCCGTAGCTATTGGCACAAGGAGTGCCCATAGCTACGCCAGCCAATTGCAAATAATAATGGTGCTCAAAAATAAACACATTGTGTTCTAGAGTCATTTCCAGTAAAAAAACATATAAGGTCAAGGTGTTGTACACTGTATTCACTATTTCTTAAAACAAATGCTTTCATCATTTCTAGCCCTACTGAATTGGGAATCATGGTGAATAGAGATACAACATCCATGGTAACAAAAAAAGTCAAAATCACAAAACTCTGTAGAATTGAAATACATATAAAGCTGTTCAAGAAATTGTTTACTGTCTTTTAATACTGTCATATTTGTCCAGTATAGGTCTAAATTGTTTTTCAATATAGATGGAAAAAGATTCTGTTAACCAGCCAGTGCCTGAAACAATAGGTCTAAATTTAGGGATTTGTGGGTGCTTATGTACTTTAGGTAATCCATGTAAATATGGAACCAGTGGTTGTTCAATAATAAAATACTGAAACATTTCCTTGGAAATGAAAACCATCTGCAGTGTTTCCATAAGTGCTCTCTGCACTCTTGATTTCACTGCTTCTATTGCAACCACATCAATTTTCTTATAGGTGTTAGAATCACTCAACATATCCCTGATAGTATCAAAATAATACGTCCTATTCATAATAACTATTGACCCCCCCCTTTATCGGCTGGACGAATAACTATAGTATTATCATTATGTAAATTACTGAGAGCCAATTTTTCATCAATAGATAGATTCACAAACTTATTACATTTTCTGTTGCCAAAAAAATAGTTATAGACATCTTCTTCATACAATTTGAGAAAAATTTCAAAAGCAGGATTGGTTGCAGGTATAAAAGCACTAGGCTTTTTAAAAAGACAAGTAGCATCGCTGAATTCTTGATCTTTAAAAATGACTTTCAAAGACAAATTACGTATAAACAGTCTAAAGTCTAATAAAGTTTAGGTAAATCAGCCATTTGGGCAGGAATGAATGACAAACCTCTGTTCAGTACCTTATATTCAAGGTCCGTAAGTATTCGATCTGAAATGTTCCATACTAAGTTGCATTGTTCATGTTCCACATCCTTTTCAGAGTATAATTGCTGTCTTGGAAATGTTGCTTAATTTTTACCCCATTTCCCTTTGAAGTACTCTCGACCGACTTCACCCTGTGACTCTTGAAAGGGAGAGGTAGACCGTAAAAACATTGTTTGTTTACCACAGAACCCGCTTTACTTCTAACAACAGGTTCCAATTCTCGAGCTCTATCTACAGGTTGCTGTACCGGAATGGCAAGGGCCTCATCCGCAAGCGGCGTACTCTACACCGAATGTGTTGGAGCACTCTGAATAGAAGGCAAGATTTCCTTCTGATGTTCCATTGTAGGTGTAGCTGTGGTAACAAGATTCTCATTCAGCTCATTCACCCTGTGTATATTACGCATCACAACTGGTTCTCTGGGCCAAGTAAAAACCTAATTGTTGCTGAAATCACGGATGTCACGCTGAAGCTTTTTCTTTTTAGTTGTAAGTAAACGCTGTTCATAGGCAGATACTTGATCAATGAGTTCACTGCAACGTACATCAGCAAAAACATCACCAGCCTCTTTGTATAACTCAGTCTGTGCTAATTGTATTTTATTAACCAAGGAATGCTCAATGGGTGTAAAAAAGTCTATCAGAAGCTGTACATATCTGAAACTGGCGTCTAAGTTAATCTGCTGCCAGTTTCATGATTTTTGTTCCTTTGCTAAGGAACTGAATGACACTACTGATTTCCTGAGATTTAGTATTAGTGGATTTAGTGAATGTCTTGATTTTTTTAGACATACATTTAACTTACGGCAAATGCACAGGTATTTTTAACAGCAGTATCTACAGGAACTCTACCTTTATTTATTTATTTATTTCCAGTTTAATGACCGGGGAGGTCCACTGAGCTCAGGGAGCCTGTTTTCAGTGGAGGCCCTGGAAGAAAAACTTTGCATTACATAGTTTAGTTACATATACAGTCATAGTAAAGAAGACACAATTACAATTTCATTTCATGCTAGAGATCAGGAATAAATTCTTTGCTTACATAGTATCTAAATATTTAGGATGGCAGTGGAAACTTAATTGAGAGGGAGATTAAAGAGAAGGAAAAGAAAGAAAAAAAAGGTGGGATGGGTTATTTATAATACGTACAATTATGTTATTTACAATATGTACATTTATGTTAGGTTAGCTTGTACTCAGAGTTAGGAGTTTAAGGGGTGGATTGATTATTTGGCTAGGTGGGGAGAGTGCAGTTGAATTTCCTGTTAGAGGAAAGGTAGGAATGTAGCTGAGTTTTAAAGTTTTCAAAGTTTTCACAAGTCCTTAGAGAAGAAGGAAGAGAATTCCATTTTTTAGCTAAGGAAAAGGAAAGAAGAAACCAATATTTCCACAGGGGCAGCCTGTATCCGACCCATATGTAGAAAGGGGTTATCAAGGGACAACTTATATGTCTGAGTCGATTAACAACAGACCATGATGGGAGCACTTTATAAGCTCTAAATACTGAAATGTTGAATTTCAGAATCTTGAACTCAAAGTGGAAGGATAGGAAGATCGCAACCCCAGAAGTGTGAAATTCAAAATCTTGAATACCGGAGATTTTGAATTAGCAGTTCTGGTGTTGCGCTGTATTCATGGATTCAGGTAAGTGTTTATGCTTAAGGGTGTTGGGTAGGGGCTGTAGTGTATGTTGTTACTGTGATGTGCGTGTGCAAGAGGAATGTAGTTTGTGAGGTGGTGTTTTGTGTGTGTGTGTATGTAGTGCAACCTTGGAGTTAGAATATTTAAGTAAGGGGGTGCGGGGGGCTTGCCACCTGCATATCATAAGGGTGTATGTGTGTACTTGTTAGTTGTGTGCATGTGTGTAATATTGGTGTTTGAAAGTGTTGGGAGTTTGAATTTTGTGTTTTTTCTGGTTTCAGGATTTAGGCTTTCGTGGTTTTGTGGTTTCGGGTTTTTGGATCTTCCACTTTATGGGCTCGAGATTCTGAAATTCAAGATTTCAGAATTTCAAGCTTATAAAGTGAATCCACCATGATGTCTTCATTAAGGAGATGATTAAACTTAGAACACTTTTCAAACTCAGGGGTTATGAAACCCCGTGGTTAATTGAGGAAGAGGTGATCCATTTAAGACACAATGTGGCATTTTAAGTAATTTAGGTAATGGGTGCACTGACAAATTGTCACACAGGGATGATACTAAAACATTTACATTAGCTTTTCCTTTACCAATCTTGAATGAGATGTGGTTAATTAGGGATATCATTTTTGACAACTGGAAAGTTTTGTTTTGCAATGCAGACTTGATTAACATCATAGGGGACAAACCAAGGTTCACCTTCAAAAAGTTGATGAACATTAAATCTTTGCTTGAGGGTAAACTTCTAGAGAGATCTCGGAAAGATCCCTTTAACACCTTTGGCACTTATTATTGTGGACATTGCAAGCAGTGTAGGTATATAGTTAATGCCTTGTCAGTTGAATTTAAACACTAATAGAATTGTTTGGTCTAAAGGAAAGCATTCCTGTAATAGTAAGAATGTTGTTTACACAGCCTTATGTAACTCTTGTAACAATTTTTTATGTCGGGAAAACTGTTAGACATTTAAATAGAAGGATCTATGCACATTTATTGGCCATCAAGAAAAAGGATTTTTCTAATGTGCTTGCAAAACGTGACTTTATGTGCTAGTTACAAGAAGTTTTCTTTCTTTCTTTCTTTTGGATAGTGTGATTAGTGGCAAGTTTAGTGGTGATTTCAAAACATTACTAGAGTGTATCAAAACACAGTGGCAAACAGACCTTGAAGCTGATCGAGCGCCAGGTCTAAATGAAAGCATTAACAAACATTTTTTTACAACTAAACAGGTGTTAAATTGTAGTTTTTACATATATTTATTTTATATACATTTTTTATATGTTTTGTTTTGCATTATTGTGTTTTATAAAATTGTATTTAATTGAGTTTTTTAAAATGTAATTGTACAGCATTACTTTAATTTTATTGGTTAGTTTTTCCATGTGACTTGGTACATTTTTTAAAAGATGAAGTGTGTTTGGTTAATGTTTTTCTAAGGAAGTTAGTGGTGATTTCAAAACATTACTAGAGTGTATCAAAACACAGTGGCAAACAGACCTTGAAGCTGATCGAGCGCCAGGTCTAAATGAAAGCATAAACAAACATTTTTTTACAACTAAACAGGTGTTAAATTGTAGTTTTTACATATATTTATTTTATATTCATTTTTTATATGTTTTGTTTTGCATTATTGTGTTTTATAAAATTGTATTTAATTGAGTTTTTTAAAATGTAATTGTACAGCATTACTTTAATTTTATTGGTTAGTTTTTCCATGTGACTTGGTACATTTTTTAAAAGATGAAGTGTGTTTGGTTAATGTTTTTCTAAGGAAGTTCTAGATTATTATTAAATAGAATGAAAGCTCTCATTCAGTGTATCTGAGTCCACTGTTTCCTTCCCTGTTTTTTGATCCTTTCTCACCTATTTTGAAGATTAAGAGAAAAATATGCAGGCAGATGAATGGACTGATTCAGAGGCAGTTCAGCAGGTAGACATGAAAGGATGGGTTAATTCTAAGGGTACCCTATCTTTGTGGACAACGAGAAAGGGAATAATAGACACAAGGGCCTGTAATTTAGAAACTCTTTTCAGAGGTTAAAGCTACAAGAACTGCTTTCCTTTTACAATACTGCAAGGAAGCAGAAGAAACAGGTTCAAAATGTGATAAAGTTATTTAGGTATATAATTCAGGTCCCAAGGAGGAGGAATAGTTTTTTTTGAGGGATGCTAATACCTATGATACCTTTGAAGAAGTGCTTGACTTCAAAGCATGAAAAACGAGGTGGATCCATAAGGAGACAAGCTGACATGGCCAACAAATGTACCTTAACAGAGGTATATGCCAAGCTAGAACTGAGCAGCTTACACAGATATTTGAGGATAATAAGCATCCCTGCTTGATAGAGATCCAACCCTGGTACCAAAAAAAGAATCTCATAACATTTTGATATATAATCTCAGCTAGTGTGCAGGGAGTGCCTTCTGTGTGGAGTCTGCATGTCCTCCCCACGGTTGAGTGGCCTCCGAAAGACATGTGTAAATGGGCATGCCTTCGCTGAAGGTTTGGCATCAGGCTGGCAACTCGGCACCATCAAAATCTACTGCCAATCATTAGCAGACCGGAGTTCCGCTGTTGCGACCCGTTACCGGGAAAAGCCAAAAAGACAAACAACAACAACATTTTCTTGTTGCAGGTTTTCTAACCTCCTTTATTATTTTTAGCACATACTTTGAATAAAGGTGTATAAAAGGAATTAAAAGCTTATCATACATACCATGAGACTGAGAGTCTTCAGGTATGGGTGAATCAGACAGCCATTCTGCTGTGTGAGCAAGTCTATCCTGTGTGTTAATGTGTGGTTACTACCCTTGGTTATGTGGAAGAAAAGGGAGAACCAATATTGTCTTGATCAAATGGAGGTCACCAAGAACATTTTGGGATTGTCCTTCAGTTTCTTCAAGAGGAGTTTTTGGATGACAAGAAAGGTATACAAGAATTTCCCTTCTGTGTGAAGGAGAAGGCATCCATTCTCATGGCTTCCTTGCAGTCATGAGTTAATGATTCAGAGTGGAGGCAGAGAGATCTCCAGAGTACTCCACTAGTGGACAATTTGAAGTAAGACCTTTCTGTTCAATGTCTATTCCTCAGGGTCTGCCCTGGATCATGCAGTATGCCAAGCTGTTCTGTTCTGATGAAATGTACACTGCTTGGAAGAAGAGATTGTGGTGAACAGCAACATTCTAAGCAAATATTGCTAATCTGCAGAGATTGTAGGATTTTATCTCACTCCTCCATTTATTAATATACAAAATGACAGTGGTATTGCCCATCAGAACCTGATGTTTTCCTGTAGACCAAAGTTAATTCATACACTGTAAAGCAAAAATCAATGTTTTTATTTCTTTTATGTACATATGCTTTCTTCTGTTCTTTTTTGACCAAAGTCCCTATTTATTGAAATCATAAAAACAAGCCCTCCTAGCCCTGTCTGATGCATCTGTAGAGACATTTAGCAGAGGAGTGGGTATTACAAAAGGAACACCTGGGTTTGTCCTTATCTGAGTGATCCACAAAACAAGTTCTTTCTTCACAGAAAGCGAGCAAGGAGTTGGGGAATAACAGAAGATGATAATGCTGAGCTCAGAGAGATTTGAGGTACCAGTAAATTTTCTTCTTGTACACTCTGGCAAATGGAATTATATTGTGGATGTTATGTGTCCCAGGGCTCAGAATATCTCCTGCTGAGGTCAGATAAAGGTTTATCAGTGATATAAAGTAATTTGTAGAGAAGTGAAGAAATACCATCATTAGGAATGTATTGAGATGGCAACCTAGTAATATCAGAGAATGAGAAGAACTTCATCAGTTTCCGTGGGTGAAACGAAAGTGCAATTTGGTATGGATATTTTGTATTAAACTTTATACCATACTGGTTTGGCTTGGCTTTGTCTTTGCCTACAGGTGTATGGACCTTTATTGGCTTTCTTTTCTGCACTGATGTGGAGTTTTGGCATTTGTATTATTTACAGCATTTCCTGTGGTTACTATTATTTTATTTTACATTTGTTTATCGGGAAAGTCTGACTGGACATAGGTCATCTTTCAGCAGAGGCCTGGGGAGAAAAGCTCCGGTACAGACAAACTGTAGTTTAACAAACATGCAAAAAGGATACAGATGTTGCAATTACAGACAAAACATTAGTTAATAAACATTTAGGAATTACTGAAATTATAGCAAATAATAGATACATAATGAATGCAATACTTTGCTTGAAGCATTCATATTATATATCTTAATGAGTAAAATACAATTTAAATGATACAGGAGGCTACTTTTATACAGATGTTATTAATACTAGTTATGATATTACTTTCTTTTTTTTTTTTTTACTTTAAAGGGCAATAGTTTGCAAGGAGATTAAGAGACCAAGGGAGGTCTATCCTGGAGATTTGCAGGAATATAGCCAGGTGTCTGTTAAGTGTGACTTAAGGAGCTTTTTAAACTGTATGACAAAGCTGTTAAATGTTGGATTGGCAGCTTATTCCATATTTTAGGAATGTAGTTAAAAAACAGAGAATTCCCAGCTAAGTTGTTGGCTTTGGTGGTATCTAGAAGGTGTAGGTTACTGGAGCGAAGACACTGAGAAGTGGTATATGAGTGTATAGTATTTTGGAGAGCTGGGGTTTTATCAGGTTGATGGAGAACTTTGTGTGCAAAGGTTAGTAGGTTAAAGTGTAAAAAGCTGAGGAAGTTTGAGCCAATTTAGTTGTTTAAGCGATGTACAGTAATGTGATCTATAGCATGCACCAGTAGCAAACTTTGCTATTTTATTATAGCAGGATTACAATTTGATTAAGTCAGTTTTATGGAGGTTGGTTAGTACTGGGGAGGCATACAGGAGGGTTGATAAGAGGTGTGTGTGTGGGCTATAGTAGATTTTGTGTTTCCTGTAAGAAATTGTTTCTATATAGGAGACCTAGCTTCTTGTGGACCTTCTTGATGGTTTGGGCTATGTGAATATCAAATTTCAAATTATTGTCAATTTCTACCTCAAGCAGCTTAGTGTGTGTTATTAGGGTAATCACAGTTTGATTTTTGGACAAGATAGTAAAATAATGGGAAGATAAGGGGGATCCAGTTGGGCCAAAAAGAAGGAGCTTAGTTTTGTTGGGATTCAAAATGAGTTGGGAGTTAGTCAGCCATGTTTCAACAGATGGAAAGGAATCTTGAGTTATGGTATGGAGGTCTTGTAGTGTGGGGGGTGCACATATTAGGGTGGAGTCATCTGTGTATTGTACTACAGAGGCATGGGTTGTGGAGGTGCTGAGCTGGTTGGTGAATAGAGAGAACAGTAGCGGTCCAAGGATGGAGCCTTGTGGAACTCCTAAGGCAATTGGGAGCAGCAGGGAAAGGTGGTGTTGCCACTGGACGGCTTTCAATCATCCTGCAAAGTAACTTTGGAACCATGTGATACAGGAGCTGCTAAAGTTTAGGGTGGAGAGAATGTTGATGAGTTTATTGTGAGTTACCATATCAAAGGCTTTGGATAGCTCCAAAAATATAGTAGATACATATTGTCCATTGTTTCTATGGTGGTTCACTGTACTGGGAAAGGGCATTAGTGTGGTGGTGGTGCTGTGAAAGGAATAAAAACCCTGTTGAGTGTATGATGGCAATTTGTGTGTGAGAAGGTAGTCCATTAGTTGGGTGTACAGCACACTTTCTAGTACTCTGGATAAGGGAGACAAGATGGCAATTACCTCCCTTGGGTAGTGGTAGAATATAAGAGGTTTTCCAAATAACATATACCTGGCTCTCAGATATTGATTGATTGATGAGTATAGCTACTGGATAGGCTACAGCAAGGTTAACCTCAGCTTGGGTGGTTGGCTTCAGTTTTTGAAGTATTTTTTTATGGATTTAACAGGCACTGGGTGTAAGCTAAAGTGGGAGGTATCATTTTGGAAGTTGGTGCTGTGCTAGGGTGCAAAAAGGGTAGAGTTGCTGATGATTCCTTGAGAGTTTGTTAGAGTCTGAATATTTTCTGTGAAGTATTTATTGAACTGGGTTGCTATATTGTCAGAATTGTTAGTTATTGTTGGGCTGGGGGTACTGATTTACCTGGATGAAGTATGCTATTAACTGCAGCCCAGACATTTTTGAGGGTGCTTTATGTGTTTATTCTGCATATTGTGGTAGTAGTTGATTTTGTCTAATCTTACTAGTTTCTTTGCTTTGTTACCCAGTTTTAGGTATGTTTGCCTTATAATTTGGGTTTTGTTTTTGTGAAATTGCTCCCAAGCCTTGTATATAGCCTTGAGTAAGGATCTACATTCTTTAGTTAGCCAGGATGCATAATCAGTTTTAATTCTAATAGTTCTAGGGGGTGCCTGGTAGTTTAGTATATCTAGGAAGGCGATGTTGAAGGAGTTTACTGTGTCTTCTAGAGGTAGCTGTTTGACAGATTTGCAGTTGCAACTATTTAGAGCAGAGATGAAACTGCTTGGGTTGACGTTTTTTTTGTTTCTGATTAAGCTGAAGGTTGTCTGGATAGATTGGTGAGTACGGGTCCTAAGAAGAAAGGTTGGTTGATAGTCACTTAGGCTGTCAGGAAAACAGCCTGATTGACATGCTAGGGATAGGTTGCTAACCAAAATCCAGTCAAGGATTGACTGTCATTTGGAAGATTTGTCAGTCCTTGTAGAGGATGTGATGAGCTTGGTAAACCCATGGATGATGGATTATGTGAGAAGCAGTTAAGTCAGTCTATATCGAAGTCACCCATCAGGACTGTTTCTTGTGGGAGGGACATGGAGATCCAATGAAGTAAGTTTTCCAAAGCTGGAATACTGTTTCCTGTTGGAATATAACCACCTATGATGTTAATGTGCTTTTTAGGGTTAATTTTTAATTTGGAAAACATAAGTTCAGCGTTATCAAAATCATGAGTGGATAAGTCTAAGTGGTCAAGTATTAGGTGTTTTTTAAAGAGGACTGCTACTCACCGACCCATAGAATATTATATCCAGGAGCTGTTATTCTATTGTTTTTATTGTTGGGTTTTAGCCATGTATTGGTTAATATTACCACATCTGGTGAGTACAGGGCGAATAGGCCATGGAGGTCATGAAATTTATTTGCAATACTCCTTACATTCATGTTAAGGAGGAGTAGGGAAGACTTGTTTTTTTGGTGTAGTGGTACTTGGTTGATAGCGTTTGAGCTATTTACTGTGTTGGGTGGTGGCATGGGACCAGGATTAGGGTGTATGTACCTAGATCTATTTAACAGAGGTGTGGTTTCTTAGAGGATGGAATCTATTTAGATGATAGTCCATGTTGGTGGTAGAGAAAAGGGTAGGTGCTATAGCATAGTTTGAAGGTTAGTTTAGGTGTATTAGTGGTGTGGTTTGCCAGGGTGGAGGACTGTTGTTTTGTAATAGAGTATGGTATGAGGTGAGGGAATTTAAGAGTAGTAGCATTGAACTAGTGACAATTTGGAGGAGTGTTATGTGAAAGTGAGTCTTGTTAAGGGGAAGCATTTTATTAGGGTAGTTTGAATTTTATTGTGTGGAGTGAGATAGATATTTTATGTAGGCTATGGATAGACTGTACATGTAATGGTTAGTGTGTGAGTATGGAGATAGGCTGGAAGTGTAGAGGTTTGTGTGTGAGTAGAGAGTATATTTTACTGTAGGGATGTAGGTAATTTGTTTAAGTACTAATGTTGCAGAGTGGGGTGATTTGTAGTATATCCAGCTGTTTGTTTTAATTAATTGAGGTTTGGGCTGTGATTGCTAGTTATGTGGGTGGGGTTGATAGGTATAAATGTAATTGAAATGGGGTGGGTGGGAACTGGAATAGGGTGAGAGGTGGAGTGAGCCCAAGTGTAGCAAGGGTGAATGGAGCAGGCTGGCCCTGGCCCCATGAGCAGCTCTGTAAGAAGAAAAACAATCATCAAGGTAAGCTATAGTTGAAATAGAGATAGAATAGTGGAAAAGAGAGGATGGAAGGGGTTTGTTAGAGGTATTTGCAAAGGAAAAAGTTGCCTTAGGAGACAGTGAACAGGTAGCAGGGCAAACAGAGTAGATAAAAAGGAGCAGAGAGAGAACTTTTAAGTGATAAAATATAGAAGGGTAATAAAGCTAGAAATAGGAGGATAGTATTGTCAAAGACAATATAAGTGTTTACAGAGGCTAACAACTAAAGCAATAAGAGGTATTAGTCTTAAGAGCAAGGGCTAGGAGGGTAGTATGGAGTAGAGAGTGCTTGGGGAAATGATGGGTGATACATGATGAGAACTGTGTAGGCAGAGACTGAGGGACAGTGACAAAAATTAGTAAGACCAATACTTTTACACATACATACCCTGATTGTGGTCAAGGCTCCAGGGTAGTAGGCTCAGGCTTCCATTGATAGAGATAGAGTTCCTCTGGGGTAAAGCTTTGGCTTGGGCCTCAGTGTCATGACTGGAGAAAGGAGAGCTCATTTATAGGAGTACTTCTTAATAAGAGTGGAAAAGAGTATGTGTTAAGTAAAAAGTAGCATTAATAGAGTCTAGCTGTACACCTAAAATTGAATGACTGGGTGAGTATCTTAGCTAACAGTATGAGGTAGACAAGACTTAGTGCATAAATTCATAATTACAACCCAGCAACTCTAATAAGTGGTTGAAAAGACTAGAGGTAGTTATTTCACAGGGATACACTTAGCTTTCAGTGAACAGTACCTAATGCATTTGAGGAGCCATGGCAGTAAGGAGTTTGGAGACAACACCAAAAGGAAATATGCAATCTTAGAGACAACACCAAAAGGAAATATACAATCTTAAGTCTTAAGCCTGCACTTTAACAATATCAATGTGGCTAAAGGTGGAATGTTACAGTAAGGGGAACACCTTTTGCAAGTAGGAATATAACATGTAGTGATGCTAATCCCAATGTTAAATAGGTTATTTTACTGTAGTTCAATTCAGAAAAGGATAGATAGGATTTAAGATAAAGGATATCTTTACTTTTAGCATTTAGGTACAGAGTGTTGATTAATACACTCATCAATTGACCATTTCAGTTATAAGGCATGTACTAGATCTGACAGGAATACAGTAAAAGGGAAGCAACTAGGAAATTTTAAAAGAACTTCCTTGTTAGATTTCTAGACTTGCATGTGAGGAAGAGATGCAAAATGAAGTTATTATCTGGTGTCAAACTTGGTAATTTTTGCACAGCAAGTCTAGTTAGGTCATCAGCAGAAAGATTGCATAGGAAGAAATAAAATCATTAACTGGTGTCGGAATCAGTTAATTTTAAAACTGCAGACCTAGTTAAGGAACAAGCAGTAGAATCACCCAGCGTTAAGGCTGGCTATATTTTAGGAACACAGATAGCTGTTTGATGTGGTGTCCTCCCTTCAAGATACTACTCATAAGTAATGAGACCAATATGTTCAATAAATTCTACTAATGCTGCTTAGGTATGTTACATCTACTTGCCATAAATAATTACACACTGAAAAATGATCTCACTACAGCAGAGTTAATGTAGACTTCAGCACTATTATTGACAGGTAAAGAGATGTAGAAAGAATGAAAAATGACTTTATATATATAACACTGAACACTAGGAGTAAAGTAGCCAAGGTTTGACCAAAAAAAACAGCAACAAAAACCCTTTCTATTCTTGGCAAGAATAGGTGGACAATTATGGTAAAGCCTTAAAATACATGCAGCACAAGTTTAACTTAATGCAGAGCTCTAGTGATGTAGTTCACGGACAATTACAACAAATTTTAACAGGATATACATTGAAGCATGAGGCAAACTGACATGGTATCACATACTTAGATGTCTATTGCTAGTAAACTGCACACAAAGTATTAAAACAGCCGCTCTACTAGAAATGCTTGCACAGCAGTATATATCAGGTAAACAAAACAGAGCAAGTACAAAAGTTTCTTAAAAGCTTACAGCATATGTTGAAATTGTTCAGAATTTTCCGGTCTCAATGACCAGATCGGCATTCGTACATCACCCTGAGGCTGTTTGTGGTGGTAAGAAGAGTACAGTAGAAAAGGGAAGGCGCCAAACTGGAGATGTTTCTTAAATTGTGCAAGGCACCATGGAAGTAGCTAGGTGAGTGATAAGTGATAGCGCAGGAACAGGAGATGAAAAGAGGAAAAACAAGAGCATTGAGCAGGTAAATTCAGTTTTCTGTGGGGGGAAGGTGGAGGGAAAATGGCTGGCCCTGGCCCCTTGAGCAGCTCTGTAAGAAGAAACACAATCAGCAAGGTAAGTTATAGTTGAAATAGAGACTGAACAGTGAAGAAGACAGAATTATGAGAATTTTCACTCTTGTACACTCCTTAAGTACCAGCAAATAGTCCTTGTGTCTTGGTCTAAGTTTGAATGTACAGCATGTGAGGAAGGAGGACATAAGCTCTAGTATACTGTCTTGAAATATGGTATCCATAGCAGAATATAACCCATCTGTCAGCATTACTGCAATTGTTGAAGCAAATAGGCCAGGCACACCACAGGCACATTCACACTCTGAACTGATTACTGCAACTGTGATATAATAACCATCTCAGGGTTCTTGTGGTACCAAACAACTACTGCAACTATGATATAATAACCACCTCAGGGTTCTTGTGGTGCCAAACAACTACCATACAAATTCATAAAAGCAGTCTCTTCTTGAGCCAGTCCCCTGAAAATCCTTATAATCAGAAGCCTCTCAAAAGGGATAGTCCCTAAGCAGTGGAAAAATGTATATGTTGCTCCACTGCACAAAGAAGGTACTTCTTGCAAGGTATCAAGCATTGGCCTATTTCCATATTTTAATTATTAGAAGTCATGTTTTAACCATCCAGCAGTATAAACCATGGCTCTAGATGATTGTCACTACTGAAGTGACACCCTGAGCCCATGTTCACAAATGGAAAAAAGGTGTTGTGGATGGATGGATGGACGTTTTTTCCACTCTTAAAGGTATTATCCCTCCCTCTCATCTTGGACTCTGGAAAGGCTATGATGTCGAGACAACCTTATTGCCACTCAACAAGCTCATTAGAAATAGTGTATAAAAAAGTTAGGGCAAGGCAGCTACTTTTCTTAACTTGAACAAAGCCTTTGATCCATCATTCACAATATCCTCCAAGCAGACTTGGCGCCCAATGCATGAATAGCTGGCTTGCACTCTTAGGAGTCAAATTTGACTTCTAGAATGACCGTACTGATAGCCATGTATGAATATATATATATATATATATATATATATATATATATATATATATATACACACACACACACACACACACACACACACACACACACACACACACACACACACACACACACACACACACACACACATATTAAACTGGTTTCAGCTTACCAGTCAGGAAGAAACTATGAGTTAATTAAAAATATGCTCACTGCAATACACACTGGCCGGGATTCAGTAATCCTCCATGTAAGACTAAATAAGTCTTACACAGAAACTGCAGCCTAAGAGTATGATGTCAGCTGTTCATGCTTATTCATGAGGGCGCGCTGACTCAACTCTAAGGCTAACACGGAGCGTGCACGAGTGCAGGGGGCATGTCAGACTGCCGAGCAGTCCAAATATCCATGCCCCTGCAAGTGCCTAAACTGCAAATGTCACCAGACATGAGCGAGTCCGCTCAAATGTGTATATCCCCAAAACTACACTCCCCCACATTCTAAACCTCTGTACAAATCTAATAAAATGTAAAACTTTTTTTTTGTTTTATTATTCCCGATATGGCTGGAGAAGTTGTTTGACCGCAACTGAGCTACAAAATATAAGTATCTTTTGATTATTTTTACAGATTACTGTTTTTATAATTTAATATATATATAAAGTACTTTGTCTATTCAGAATCTTCACAAATCCTTATCTGCTTAAAAACTTTCATTTGACTCTGTAGTGCTTGCTGTCTTAGGCTATTGTATAAACTGAAACATTTACTCTGTGTAATTATCTCTTGGCTAGTGGGGGCTGGTTCTTTTGTGTTCTTGTAAAAAAAAAAAAAGTTGTTGTTCTGGTCTTTAAGCCCTAACCTTGGTAGGGTCTCTGTCTTTGCACACAGTGCAGGCTGGAGAAGTTGTTTGACCGCAACTGAGCTACAAAATATAAGTATCTTTTGATTATTTTTACAGATTACTGTTTTTATAATTTAATATATATAAAGTACTTTGTCTATTCAGAATCTTCACAAATCCTTATCTGCTTAAAAACTTTCTTTTGACTCTGTAGTGCTTGCTGTCTTAGGCTATTGTATAAACTGAAACATTTACTCTGTGTAATTATCTCTTGGCTAGTGGGGGCTGGTTCTTTTGTGTTCTTGTAAAAAAAAAGTTGTTGTTCTGGTCTTTAAGCCCTAACCTTGGTAGGGTCTCTGTCTTTGCACACAGTGCAGGCTGGAGAAGTTGTTTGACCGCAACTGAGCTACAAAATATAAGTATCTTTTGATTATTTTTACAGATTACTGTTTTATAATTTAATATATATAAAGCACTTTGTCTATTCAGAATCTTCACAAATCCTTATCTGTTTAAAAACTTTCATTTGACTCTGTAGTGCTTGCTGTCTTAGGCTATTGTATAAACTGAAACATTTACTCTGTGTAATTATCTCTTGGCTAGTGGGGGCTGGTTCTTTTGTGTTCTTGTAAAAAAAAAGTTGTTGTTCTGGTCTTTAAGCCATAACCTTAGTAGGGTCTCTGTCTTTGCACACAGTGCAGGCTGGAGAAGTTGTTTGACCGCAACTGAGCTACAAAATATAAGTATCTTTTGATTATTTTTACAGATTACTGTTTTTATAATTTAATATATATAAAGTACTTTGTCTATTCAGAATCTTCACAAATCCTTATCTGCTTAAAAACTTTCATTTGACTCTGTAGTGCTTGCTGTCTTAGGCTATTGTATAAACTGAAACATTTACTCTGTGTAATTATCTCTTGGCTAGTGGGGCTGGTTCTTTTGTGTTCTTGTAAAAAAAAGTTGTTGTTCTGGTCTTTAAGCCCTAACCTTGGTAGGGTCTCTGTCTTTGCACACAGTGCAGGCTGGAGAAGTTGTTTGACCGCAACTGAGCTACAAAATATAAGTATCTTTTGATTATTTTTACAGATTACTGTTTTTATAATTTAATACATATAAAGCACTTTGTCTATTCAGAATCTTCACAAATCCTTATCTGTTTAAAAACTTTCATTTGACTCTGTAGTGCTTGCTGTCTTAGGCTATTGTATAAACTGAAACATTTACTCTGTGTAATTATCTCTTGGCTAGTGGGGGCTAGTTCTTTTGTGTTCTTGTAAAAAAAAAGTTGTTGTTCTGGTCTTTAAGCCCTAACCTTGGTAGGGTCTCTGTCTTTGCACACAGTGCAGGCTGGAGAAGTTGTTTGACCGCAACTGAGCTACAAAATATAAGTATCTTTTGATTATTTTTACAGATTACTGTTTTTATAATTTAATATATATAAAGTACTTTATCTATTCAGAATCTTCACAAATCCTTATCTGCTTAAAAACTTTCATTTGACTCTGTAGTGCTTGCTGTCTTAGGCTATTGTATAAACTGAAACATTTACTCTGTGTAATTATCTCTTGGCTAGTGGGGGCTGGTTCTTTTGTGTTCTTGTAAAAAAAAGTTGTTGTTCTGGTCTTTAAGCCCTAACCTTGGTAGGGTCTCTGTCTTTGCACACAGTGCAGGCTGGAGAAGTTGTTTGACCGCAACTGAGCTACAAAATATAAGTATCTTTTGATTATTTTTACAGATTACTGTTTTTATAATTTAATATATATAAAGTACTTTGTCTATTCAGAATCTTCACAAATCCTTATCTGCTTAAAAACTTTCATTTGACTCTGTAGTGCTTGCTGTCTTAGGCTATTGTATAAACTGAAACATTTACTCTGTGTAATTATCTCTTGGCTAGTGGGGGCTGGTTCTTTTGTGTTCTTGTAAAAAAAAAGTTGTTGTTCTGGTCTTTAAGCCCTAACCTTGGTAGGGTCTCTGTCTTTGCACACAGTGCAGGCTGGAGAAGTTGTTTGACTGCAACTGAGCTACAAAATATAAGTATCTTTTGATTATTTTTACAGATTACTGTTTTTATAATTTAATATATATAAAGTACTTTGTCTATTCAGAATCTTCACAAATCCTTATCTGCTTAAAAACTTTCATTTGACTCTGTAGTGCTTGCTGTCTTAGGCTATTGTATAAACTGAAACATTTACTCTGTGTAATTATCTCTTGGCTAGTGGGGGCTGGTTCTTTTGTGTTCTTGTAAAAAAAAAGTTGTTGTTCTGGTCTTTAAGCCATAACCTTGGTAGGGTCTCTGTCTTTGCACACAGTGCAGGCTGGAGAAGTTGTTTGACCGCAACTGAGCTACAAAATATAAGTATCTTTTGATTATTTTTACAGATTACTGTTTTATAATTTAATATATATAAAGTACTTTGTCTATTCAGAATCTTCACAAATCCTTATCTGCTTAAAAACTTTCATTTGACTCTGTAGTGCTTGCTGTCTTAGGCTATTGTATAAACTGAAACATTTACTCTGTGTAATTATCTCTTGGCTAGTGGGGGCTGGTTCTTTTGTGTTCTTGTAAAAAAAAAAGTTGTTGTTCTGGTCTTTAAGCCCTAACCTTGGTAGGGTCTCTGTCTTTGCACACAGTGCAGGCTGGAGAAGTTGTTTGACCGCAACTGAGCTACAAAATATAAGTATCTTTTGATTATTTTTACAGATTACTGTTTTTATAATTTAATATATATAAAGTACTTTGTCTATTCAGAATCTTCACAAATCCTTATCTGCTTAAAAACTTTCATTTGACTCTGTAGTGCTTGCTGTCTTAGGCTATTGTATAAACTGAAACATTTACTCTGTGTAATTATCTCTTGGCTAGTGGGGCTGGTTCTTTTGTGTTCTTGTAAAAAAAAAAGTTGTTGTTCTGGTCTTTAAGCCCTAACCTTGGTAGGGTCTCTGTCTTTGCACACAGTGCAGGCTGGAGAAGTTGTTTGACCGCAACTGAGCTACAAAATATAAGTATCTTTTGATTATTTTTACAGATTACTGTTTTTATAATTTAATATATATAAAGTACTTTGTCTATTCAGAATCTTCACAAATCCTTATCTGCTTAAAAACTTTCATTTGACTCTGTAGTGCTTGCTGTCTTAGGCTATTGTATAAACTGAAACATTTACTCTGTGTAATTATCTCTTGGCTAGTGGGGGCTGGTTCTTTTGTGTTCTTGTAAAAAAAAAAAAGTTGTTGTTCTGGTCTTTAAGCCCTAACCTTGGTAGGGTCTCTGTCTTTGCACACAGTGCAGGCTGGAGAAGTTGTTTGACCGCAACTGAGCTACAAAATATAAGTATCTTTTGATTATTTTTACAGATTACTGTTTTTATAATTTAATATATATAAAGTACTTTGTCTATTCAGAATCTTCACAAATCCTTATCTGCTTAAAAACTTTCATTTGACTCTGTAGTGCTTGCTGTCTTAGGCTATTGTATAAACTGAAACATTTACTCTGTGTAATTATCTCTTGGCTAGTGGGGGCTGGTTCTTTTGTGTTCTTGTAAAAAAAAAAGTTGTTGTTCTGGTCTTTAAGCCCTAACCTTGGTAGGGTCTCTGTCTTTGCACACAGTGCAGGCTGGAGAAGTTGTTTGACCGCAACTGAGCTACAAAATATAAGTATCTTTTGATTATTTTTACAGATTACTGTTTTTAATATTTAATATATATAAAGTACTTTGTCTATTCAGAATCTTCACAAATCCTTATCTGCTTAAAAACTTTCATTTGACTCTGTAGTGCTTGCTGTCTTAGGCTATTGTATAAACTGAAACATTTACTCTGTGTAATTATCTCTTGGCTAGTGGGGGCTGGTTCTTTTGTGTTCTTGTAAAAAAAAGTTGTTGTTCTGGTCTTTAAGCCCTAACCTTGGTAGGGTCTCTGTCTTTGCACACAGTGCAGGCTGGAGAAGTTGTTTGACCGCAACTGAGCTACAAAATATAAGTATCTTTTGATTATTTTTACAGATTACTGTATTTATAATTTAATATATATAAAGTACTTTGTCTATTCAGAATCTTCACAAATCCTTATCTGCTTAAAAACTTTCATTTGACTCTGTAGTGCTTGCTGTCTTAGGCTATTGTATAAACTGAAACATTTACTCTGTGTAATTATCTCTTGGCTAGTGGGGGCTGGTTCTTTTGTGTTCTTGTAAAAAAAGTTGTTGTTCTGGTCTTTAAGCCCTAACCTTGGTAGGGTCTCTGTCTTTGCACACAGTGCAGGCTGGAGAAGTTGTTTGACCGCAACTGAGCTACAAAATATAAGTATCTTTTGATTACTTTTACAGATTACTGTTTTTATAATTTAATATATATAAAGCACTTTGTCTATTCAGAATCTTCACAAATCCTTATCTGTTTAAAAACTTTCATTTGACTCTGTAGTGCTTGCTGTCTTAGGCTATTGTATAAACTGAAACATTTACTCTGTGTAATTATCTCTTGGCTAGTGGGGGCTGGTTCTTTTGTGTTCTTGTAAAAAAAAAATGTTTTTCTGGTCTTTGAGCCCTAACCTTGGTAAGGTCTCTGTCTTTGCACACAGTGCAGGCTGGAGAAATTGTTTGACCGCAACTGAGCTACAAAATATAAGTATCTTTTGATTATTTTTACAGATTACTGTTTTTATAATTTAATATATATAAAGTGCTTTGTCTATTCAGAATCTTCACAAATCCTTATCTGCTTAAAAACTTTCATTTGACTCTGTAGTGCTTGCTGTCTTAGGCTATTGTATAAACTGAAACATTTACTCTGTGTAATTATCTCTTGGCTAGTGTGGGCTGGTTCTTTTGTGTTATTGTTAAAAAAAAAAGTTGTTGTTCTGGTCTTTAAGCCCTAACCTTGGTAGGGTCTCTGTCTTTGCACACAGTGCAGGCTGGAGAAGTTGTTTGACCGCAACTGAGCTACAAAATATAAGTATCTTTTGATTATTTTTACAGATTACTGTTTTTATAATTTAATATATATAAAGTACTTTGTCTATTCAGAATCTTCACAAATCTTTTTCGGCTTAAAACTTTCATTTGACTCTGTAGTGCTTGCTGTCTTAGGCTATTGTATAAACTGAAACATTTACTCTGTGTAATTATCTCTTGGCTAGTAGGGGCTGGTTCTTTTGTGTTCTTGTAAAAAAAAAAAAGTTGTTGTTCTGGTCTTTAAGCCCTAACCTTGGTAGGGTCTCTGTCTTTGCACACAGTGCAGGCTGGAGAAGTTGTTTGACCGCAACTGAGCTACAAAATATAAGTATCTTTTGATTATTTTTACAGATTACTGTTTTTATAATTTAATATATATAAAGCACTTTGTCTATTCAGAATCTTCACAAATCCTTATCTGTTTAAAAACTTTCATTTGACTCTGTAGTGCTTGCTGTCTTAGGCTATTGTATAAACTGAAACATTTACTCTGTGTAATTATCTCTTGGCTAGTGGGGGCTGGTTCTTTTGTGTTCTTGTAAAAAAAGTTGTTGTTCTGGTCTTTAAGCCCTAACCTTGGTAGGGTCTCTGTCTTTGCACACAGTGCAGGCTGGAGAAGTTGTTTGACCGCAACTGAGCTACAAAATATAAGTATCTTTTGATTATTTTTACAGATTACTGTTTTTATAATTTAATATATATAAAGTACTTTGTCTATTCAGAATCTTCACAAATCCTTATCTGCTTAAAAACTTTCATTTGACTCTGTAGTGCTTGCTGTCTTAGGCTATTGTATAAACTGAAACATTTACTCTGTGTAATTATCTCTTGGCTAGTGGGGGCTGGTTCTTTTGTGTTCTTGTAAAAAAAAAAAGTTGTTGTTCTGGTCTTTAAGCCCTAACCTTGGTAGGGTCTCTGTCTTTGCACACAGTGCAGGCTGGAGAAGTTGTTTGACCGCAACTGAGCTACAAAATATAAGTATCTTTTGATTATTTTTACAGATTACTGTTTTTATAATTTAATATATATAAAGTACTTTGTCTATTCAGAATCTTCACAAATCCTTATCTGCTTAAAAACTTTCATTTGACTCTGTAGTGCTTGCTGTCTTAGGCTATTGTATAAACTGAAACATTTACTCTGTGTAATTATCTCTTGGCTAGTGGGGGCTGGTTCTTTTGTGTTCTTGTAAAAAAAAAAGTTGTTGTTCTGGTCTTTAAGCCCTAACCTTGGTAGGGTCTCTGTCTTTGCACACAGTGCAGGCTGGAGAAGTTGTTTGACCGCAACTGAGCTACAAAATATAAGTATCTTTTGATTATTTTTACAGATTACTGTTTTTATAATTTAATATATATAAAGTACTTTGTCTATTCAGAATCTTCACAAATCCTTATCTGCTTAAAAACTTTCATTTGACTCTGTAGTGCTTGCTGTCTTAGGCTATTGTATAAACTGAAACATTTACTCTGTGTAATTATCTCTTGGCTAGTGGGGACTGGTTGTTTTGTGTTCTTGTAAAAAAAAAAAGTTGTTGTTCTGGTCTTTAAGCCCTAACCTTGGTAGGGTCTCTGTCTTTGCACACAGTGCAGGCTGGAGAAGTTGTTTGACCACAACTGAGCTACAAAATATAAGTATCTTTTGATTATTTTTACAGATTACAGTTTTTATAATTTAATATATATAAAGCACTTTGTCTATTCAGAATCTTCACAAATCCTTATCTGTTTAAAAACTTTCATTTGACTCTGTAGTGCTTGCTGTCTTAGGCTATTGTATAAACTGAAACATTTACTCTGTGTAATTATCTCTTGGCTAGTGGGCCGTGGTTCTTTTGTGTTCTTGTAAAAAAAAGTTGTTGTTCTGGTCTTTAAGCCCTAACCTTGGTAGGGTCTCTGTCTTTGCACACAGTGCAGGCTGGAGAAGTTGTTTGACCACAACTGAGCTACAAAATATAAGTATCTTTTGATTATTTTTACAGATTACTGTTTTTATAATTTAATATATATAAAGTACTTTGTCTATTCAGAATCTTCACAAATCCTTATCTGCTTAAAAACTTTCATTTGACTCTGTAGTGCTTGCTGTCTTAGGCTATTGTATAAACTGAAACATTTACTCTGTGTAATTATCTCTTGGCTAGTGGGGGCTGGTTCTTTTGTGTTCTTGTAAAAAAAAAAAAGTTGTTGTTCTGGTCTTTAAGCCCTAACCTTGGTAGGGTCTCTGTCTTTGCACACAGTGCAGGCTGGAGAAGTTGTTTGACCGCAACTGAGCTACAAAATATAAGTATCTTTTGATTATTTTTACAGATTACTGTTTTTATAATTTAATATATATAAAGTACTTTGTCTATTCAGAATCTTCACAAATCCTTATCTGCTTAAATCTTTCATTTGACTCTGTAGTGCTTGCTGTCTTAGGCTATTGTATAAACTGAAACATTTACTCTGTGTAATTATCTCTTGGCTAGTGGGGCTGGTTCTATTGTGTTCTTGTAAAAAAAAGTTGTTGTTCTGGTCTTTAAGCCCTAACCTTGGTAGGGTCTCTGTCTTTGCACACAGTGGGGACCGCAGAGTTGTTTGACCGCAACTGAGCTACAAAATATAAGTATCTTTTGATTATTTTTACAGATTACTGTTTTTATAATTTAATATATATAAAGTACTTTGTCTATTCAGAATCTTCACAAATCCAATCCATATCTGCTTAAAACTTTCATTTGACTCTGTAGTGCTTGCTGTCTTAGGCTATTGTATAAACTGAAACATTTACTCTGTGTAATTATCTCTTGGCTAGTGGGGGCTGGTTCTTTTGTGTTCTTGTAAAAAAAAAAAAGTTGTTGTTCTGGTCTTTAAGCCCTAACCTTGGTAGGGTCTCTGTCTTTGCACACAGTGCAGGCTGGAGAAGTTGTTTGACCGCAACTGAGCTACAAAATATAAGTATCTTTTGATTATTTTTACAGATTACTGTTTTTATAATTTAATATATATAAAGTACTTTGTCTATTCAGAATCTTCACAAATCCTTATCTGCTTAAAAACTTTCATTTGACTCTGCAGTGCTTGCTGTCTTAGGCTATTGTATAAACTGAAACATTTACTCTGTGTAATTATCTCTTGGCTAGTGGGGGCTGGTTCTTTTGTGTTCTTGTAAAAAAAAAGTTGTTGTTCTGGTCTTTAAGCCCTAACCTTGGTAGGGTCTCTGTCTTTGCACACAGTGCAGGCTGGAGAAGTTGTTTGAAAACAACT